>NC_137940.1:14060821-14423321 GCF_963969265.1 Rhamphochromis sp. 'chilingali' | reverse complement strand
GGCGTTGAAAGGCTGCTCCACCAGAACTTATTGTTTCAGAGGAAAACATGAACACAGTGTACAGTTGAGTCTTAACCCTTTAAGACCTACCATAGAACCAAGTCCGCCAGAGCTTATATTATATTTTTACATGGTGTGGTGCCATTTTTGGGAGCATTTCAAGTTGCTATACATCAATACAACAATCATAGCCCAGATTTTAATAATATGTCTGCATTAAGTCAGAGGAAGAGTGACAGAGGAAGAGTAAATGCACTAGATTAAAACAGTCATCTGTTACCACATTAGCTAGATTCTTCATGGAAGGCATCTTGGATGCAGACGCACCTTTGCCAAAACAAACAGTTTCATTTTGTTCAAATATCTGAAGGGGGATAACAACTGTGTTAAGCTGTAGCACATTGGCAGCCATATGGTGCGTATTCAGGCTGCATTCCAATTTTGTAAAAGAGCAAAGAGATTCAAGCCTAAGGCATGCTTTAGAAAGTTTAACTATGGCACATGACAACTGAGACAGAAGACCAGAGACCCTTTAATCAACTGCAGATACCATTTATACAAACGTGATATATGAATCTAATAGTGAAGGTATTTTTAAGTTATTTTTAATATCCATTGTTGTAGTAGCTTATCATGCAAAACGCAAAGAGTCACACTCAAAGAATTTAAAACGTACATCTTAAATGAGCTGATCAATATGCCAGAAGTTGAATTGACCTCATCCTATACATTTAAGTAGAAGAAGTTTTATTTTGTTTGTTTGTTTGTTCCACTAGTTTTCCATTTGGTTTGGAAAGGTGTCACTACTGGTAGCATGATCCGATAGCTGGACCTTACAGAGGTTGCACAGGTAATCTTGCTTGGAAATGATGCCACATCAATATGTGTCATCCTGGAGGAATGTGCCATTCATGATATCAGAAGGTTTGCTGAGGGTCTCTCAACGCAGTCTCAAGAGCACAGAGGAGATTTTAGGAGACAGGCAGTCAAGAGTAACAGGGCTGTAGAAGTTCCTTAACCGTCACCAGGATCTGTATGACAGGTCAGGATGAGCACTGCCAAAGCTCTTCAAAGCGACCAAGCAGGCCACTGGTGTGACCAAACAATTAGAAACAGAGATCATAATAAAACTGCAGTTATCAAGAGTCAATGAAGGGGTGGGTTTACCCAGCCCCAAAGATTATTATTTAACAGCACAAGTATTTGTAATCAGAATTATGAAGCAACGTTGAAAGCCACAGTTGTCTGTCTTAGACAGGCCACTGCAGAGTTTGTTGCAATGCTTACAGGATGCCGGACAATGCGATATCCAAAGCCAGTGGGCTGGGTTTTCTAAAGATATTTGCCTTGGATTAGTGAAACAACTACACCTTTAAATAGAACTAATAATTTTAAACTAGTTATGATTCACATTTTAAACCTGCTATTATTGATTTATGACACAGTCTGGCGAGGGCAGACTGTATGAATTGAAAAAAGGACCCAAAATGCAGACTCCAAGGAACAGGGAACAAAACTTGAATGTTAACAAAAAGCGAGCCATTTAATATGGCTGTTAAAAAAGGTACAAACAAAGTGCAAGGCAAACTGAAGCAAAATTAACACAAACCTAAACTGGGAAATCTAAACAAACAATAAGAAAAACCTAGACAAGGAACTTGGACGCATGGCATAGCATGGGAAACATGGCATGGACAACAGACAACCTGACAATGACACACTGAAAACTAGTGATGTGACGTTCTGTATCGAGGCTTCGAAGCTTGTGTCAAGTAATGGAAGGGGCGTTTCCGCGATGCGCGTATCGAGGCTTGCTTCATTTATGGGAGCAGCTGAAAATGATGACGTCCGAAGCCTCGCTGCCCGGCTGTACCACGTGACTGGTTCATGAAGTGGTTCGAACTTTGCCGCGAGATATGACAGCGATATAAACCCCTCAGACTTCATTCAAAATGTAGGTGTTTGATGGAGAGTTGCGGTTAGTGAGAGTTTGGAGACAGTTTGGAGGTTTATGAGAGTGAGGAGAGAAAGTCAGGAGAGAATGGAGCCAGCTAAGAAGAGGAGGATGTCCTCCCCTGTGTGGGAACATTTTGATCTTATTCCTCCCAACAAGGTATGTAAATTTCTACAGAAGATGTATTTTCATAATACTGATGGTGCAATACAATTTATGTTAAGCTGTCGTTACTTTTGTACAAGGTGAAGTGTTTGCTATGTGCTAGGGAGCTGGGATATAACAACAACGCCTCATCCATGCTTAGGCACTACAGAGCTTTGCATGAGAATAAGGGGAACACCGATTGTGGAGCAAGACCAGGTGAGCCATCAAATGCCATGATAATATAGCATGCAGTAATGTTACTAAATGATATAACAATATTATACAACTGTAATAAGTTACGTGTGTGATATTTATATTTGTGCTTTGTCTTTATTGTCTTTCCTCAGGAGAACAATCTCAAATAGATGAAGACCTGGTTAGCATGGTGATTGAGGACTCCCAGCCATTTAGCATTGTGGAGGACAAAGGATTTAAAAGATTTGTTAAATCATTAAATCCTAGCTATGTTCCCCCCACTAAAAAGGTCATAAAAGCAGTGAAAATGTAGTTTTTACAGAATAAAATGTGAACAGGCAGGACTGAGGCTCAAAGCCTCAGTATGTAGCTGTCCATACCTCAACGTTACAAAAGCACAACTACTATCCACACCCCAACCACACCTCACCTCACAGTAAATGATCATTTCCATTTTAAGCATTTCCAAATAATCATTTTCCATACTGCCAGTATATACACAGTATACTGCCATCACTACAATATACATGTTTTACACACTCCTTTTGTTGTTGACATTTACAGGCTGTGTGCAAAAGGCCACACTTCAAATTCTTGCCAACTAATATTTTTACGTCCAGTAGGTGTCCTACTAGAGCAAATGAAGCTTCAAGAAGCTTTGCGCTGGGGTGAACCGCTGGGGTGAACCAATTGGATGAACCGCTTCATGAAGCTTCATCTGCCCATCACTACTGAAAACAGAGGACTTAAATACACAGGAGGTGATTAGGGGAAGTGGAAACACATGGAGGAACAGCTGACACTAATCTGACATAACGAGACAAAGGAAGCAAAGTTGACTACACTGACATAGGACACAGACCTTCAAAATAAAACAGGAAACATGAGACACAGACAAGACAATATAACCTTGACACAACATAAGCATGAAACACATAGGGTGAGGGAAACTAAAATACAGGGGAAGAAAACACAAGGAGTCTAATAACCAAATGAACTTCACTAATCTAATGAACTTAAACATAAACAACATCCAAATAAACTAAAACTTGAAACGCTGGGTCAACAGACCCAGGAACGTGACAAGTTATCCAGTGGGCAAGGCAATGCACTGTCTGTTATTGTAAAATCAAGAATTCATGGTTTAAAAAAAATATTTTCTGATAGATATGGACTAACCCATCAATATTTCTTTCACTATCTTCAACTTAGACATTACTTTGACAAAAATGTCAAAGGAGTTATATCAAGTATATCGGATATTACACAAATTACACAAAAGTTCATTCAACAAATTATATAAGGGCTAAATGGGAATTATCAAGCAAAGCATCTAAGGACCTCCATCTCTAAGGGTTGGACAAATAATAAATAGTCAAATATCTGCTACAGCCTCATATATGTGGAGGGATTTTTCATTGAAAAGTCCTGGAAATTCCTCAGGACACCAATTGTCATCTAATTAGGAGCATGCTCCAATGCTGTCTGGTATGCATACAAGAAAAAACTGCTGTGTACCATATTCAGTTGCTGCAATGGAATTTCAGCAAAATCGAATAGTCTGCCACATATTTTTTTTAAGTTGATTATCAGGGTGTCTTTGATCATTTTAGTTTCTGTTAAATAATCTGGAATCATTTTGTTTCATATGAGTCAATATGAGTATAGAAAAACAGCATTGTGTTTTTCAACTTAAGATACGATTTGCTTTCAAAGTTTTCCTTTAATTTTTTTTAGGTGTTTATAATGTCAGACGTTTCCTTGTGGTGATTGGTTAAATGTTTTCAAGGTCCCCTGCCATCAATCATGCTGCAACATGTGAAGCATAATGTGACAGAAGGACTTCTGCTTCAGGCACGATGGGAATAAAATTTGCGAATAACTTCAAATTAGTGATGGATATCTGAAATTATGATTGATTGACTGATTCTGGCATATTGGGTGCATAATTGTGCTACTTTGCTGCTTCAGGTTTCTGACTGTCACAACCCATTTTGAATCTTGCTTGGGGTTAAGTTTCTTCCATACATTATTTACAGATGAGATGTTTAAAATGGTAAAAACAAAAGTGATTGTATTTAGCATTTTCTCTGTCTTTAACACAAACTAGACTTAGACTAGTTGGGTAAACCATGCCTTACCTCAAATTCCCATCTACTGACTGCCCTTAGCCAAAATGATGCAGTCAATCTTAAATATGTGGAAATAATTGGTTTGAGTTTCACAATTAAGTAGATGCTTTCACTTTAGGTACTAATAGTCAAATTGTAGTGTTTATTAAAGTTAATGTAGTGTTTTAATGAAAGTGAGGTTTTCAATCACTGTAAGTAGAGGGGAAAAACAATGTCTCTCTGTGGAAGACTAGGACAAGAAAGCATACTTTTACTTTTTTATTTGAATTAACAAATCAAGCATAGCGAACACAAACATGAATAATGATGATAAATGATGATGGTAAACACACTCACATACTGCATGAAAACAAAAATCGAGGGACTACAGAAACATACAAAGCCAAATGTTTAAAAGTTTGCACACTGCAGAATATATATAAAAATTATTTTTTTCCACAGCAGAATATGGAAAACATCATCAACTTATCAAATGTTTAAACTGAGACATTTTAATATTTTATTAAGAATATTATATGTAAGAGCATTTTGCAACTGGCAACTTAATGTACAGTGCTGTAAAACACATTAAATAAGGATTTAATACATTTATTAAGGGGAAAAAGCTATCTAAACCTACCTGGCTATTGTGAAAAAAAATAAAAGTTCCAAAATCTACTAATTATTTTGTTAATTGCTTGTGCCACGCTTACCTGCAAGAACTGCAGTCAGGCATTTGCTGGCATTGAGTCTCTTACATCACTGTTGAGGAAATTTGCTTCGGTAGCTTAAGGGCACAAACTGACGGACATTAATGGACATTCTCTTTCAGGATTTTCTGGTTGATATCTCCATATCTTATAAACTAGTTCACTTTGTATTTACGTCATTTCTGGCAGTAATCAGTCCTGGGTTTGGTTAGTGAAACTGAACTATGGCTAAAGTTTTGTTAGTTAGCTTTAGCCATCTAAAACATATAGTTAGGGCTGGACCAGGTGACCCAGAATCCATTAGTTATGCTGCAATAGACGGAGGCTGCCGGGGATTCCCATGATGCATTGAATTTTTCCTGCAGTCACCTTTCTCACTCACTATGTGTTAATAGACCTCTCTCTATTGAATCATATCAGTCATTAACCTCTGTCTCTCTTCCACAGCATGTCTTTTATCCTGTCTTCCTTCTCTCACCCCAACCGGTCACAGCAGATGGCCGCCCCTCCCTGAGCCTGGTTCTGCCGGAGGTTTCTTCCTGTTAAAAGGGAGTTTTTCCTTCCCACTGTTGCCAAAGTGCTTGCTCATAGGGGGTCGTATGATTGTTGGGTTTTTCTCTGTATCTATGAAGCGCCTTGAGGTGACTTTTGTTGTGATTTGGCGCTATATAAATAAAATTGTACATGTATTTTGCATTTGCGTGAGTTGTCTTTGTGTAATATAAAAAATTGTCATATTTACATATTTCAGATCATCAAACAAAGTCATGTGACAATAAAAGAAAGAAATACAAAAGGGCCAATTTCTTACAACAATGTATAATATATCTAAAGAAATCTTTTTGTGCAAGTGACAAGGACAAAAATCGATAGTGGATGCCAGTGATCTCCCAACCCTTAGAGAATAATCCCTGTTTTCAATGCAGTGCTGCCTCACTGCATGGGCTCAGGAGCACTTCCAGAGATCACTGTCTGTTAACAAAGTTCACTGGGCCATCGAAAAAATAAAGGTTAAAGCTCTATCATGCAATGAAAAGTGATATGCCTCAATCCAAAAAAACTCAACCATCTTATCTGGGCCAAAATTCATTGAAAACTTAGATGGAAAACTATTCTGAGTTCAGACGAATTGAAATTTGAAATTCTTTTTTGGAAAACATGAACCCCGTATTATTCAAACAAAGGAGGAGAGACCATCCAGCTCAGCTCAAAAGCTTGCATCTCCTTTATTGTATGGGGTTCGTTAGAGCATATGGAATTGGCAGCCTGCACAACAGTAAAGGCGCCAACAGTGCTGAAAGGTGTATCCAGGTTTTAGAGAAACATATGCCCCCATCCAGACAATGTTTTGCCTTTTTTTCTATGGAAGGCTCTGCATATTTTAGCAAGACAATTTTAAGTCGCATATTGCAACTATTAAAATAGCATGGCTTACAATAGAAGAGTCCAGGTACAGGAATTGATTGCCTGCAGTCCACACTTTTCACCATCTGCAAATATCTGACACATTATAAAACAAAATACATTTCATAGAAGATCCTGGACCTATGAGCAGCTAGAGTCCTACAGAGATTGACAAATAGTTGGAAAAAGAAGACGGGATGCTACAGAATTTTAAACATGGCCCCATACAACTTTTTTAGATGTGTCACTGCTATCAGATTACATTACTTTTTTTTTCCTTTTAAATTTTCTTACCTTTCCCTTTAATCATTTGAGATATTTTCTATGTTCTACTGTGAATAAAATATGTTTTATTTGACATTTTCAAATTATTGCATTCTGTTTTATTTACATTCTACACCACACATTTTCACAGGGAGACAGAATCATTGAGCTTCTTCTGTTCTGAAGGTTATAGGACCAGAGCAGGTCGTACTGGAAGGTTACTTTTAGTTCTAAGCAAATCTTGGGTCCTCTATAGGACTCATTTGCTCTTATAGCAGCCATCTATGAGAGCAAATGTTATAACACCTGAAGAAAAGTGACACTGGATTACACAGGTAAGGAGATTACCCACTATAGCTTTGTTAGTGTAAACATATTAGGGCTGTTGACTTCTTAGATTTAACGAAAGGCAAGAAAGTAGATAATGTGACATGTATTATGCACTTTATTAGATATGAAATAAAATGTTAAGAACTGTGTACATATCATCATCATCATCGTTTATTTATATAGCACTTTAAAAACACACAAGGCTGACCAAAGTGCTGAACAACAGAAACATAATAGATACCATGAGAATAATAAATACGATAAAATAATAAACATAGCGAAAACAATAAAATACAAGTCAGTCAACCACTGAATCAAAAGCCAGTGAATAAAAATGCGTTTTCAATCTGGATTTAAAAACCATCACTGATGTCGATTGCCTAATGTGAAGAGGAAGATTATTCCAAAGCTTAGATAGACATACCACAGGTTGTATGTAAATTTCAATTCAATTATATTTTATTTATATAGCACTGAATCACAACAATAAGGCACTTTATATTAGAATGTCCTGAGAACCGACAAAAAAAAAAAGAATCTTTATATTGAACTTTTTGTGATTTCCTTCCTTTTTGGAGGCCACCCAAAAAGGACACATGAGATATTAATGGAAAGCCCATTATGTCCTCTATTTATTATATCAGTACAAGTCAAAAGATATAGACCAAAAACAAATGTCCATTATAGAGGGCATAAATGAATAGGGTGGTTCTGAAGGGGATAAGGTAAAGACCTTACAATAATACAGAGAGAATTCCAACAATCAGGTGACCCCCTATGAGCAAGCATTTGGCAACAGTAGGAAAGGAAAACATCCTTTTATTAGGAAAAACCTCCAGTAGAACTAGGCTCAGGGAGGAGGGGCAGCTGGTGTGACTGGTTGGAAATGAGAGAAGAGAGAAGAAAAGACAAAGGCCCACTGTGGAAGAGAGCTAGAAATTAATAATAACTCATGATTAACTTAAAGAGTGGTGTATAAACAAATGGAGAGTGAAAAGAGCTGAGTGAAGAAGAAAGCCTCGCTGCATCATGAGAATCCCCCAGAAGCCTAGGCTTATTGCAGCAGAACTAGGGAGGAGTTACTGCAGCGTACTGCAACTTCTGAATGTGTGTCTATTTCACGTTTTGGAGAGGCAAAGCATAAAAGGGACACGGTAGACTGGGGTGTCTGTTACACGCTTTGACATGATATTGGGTTGTGTGTGCTATGTGTGAAAACATAAAACTGATGAAAAGTTCCTAGTCTGATTCTCCCGCTTTAGTTTTGATGTTTTCGTTGTTGTTCTACATCAAAGAAAATGGTGAAAAGGAAAGATTTTAGCTGTTACTCAACCATTGTAACATATTTGTCACTGATGACAACAAATATTTCTGGCACAACTTCACTTCCAAGGTGCATGGAGAAGACAAAGATCTGAATGTTAAACTGTTTGTTATTTTGCAATGACCCTGATGAAGGCCACAAGCCGAAACATGTTTGGTCACTTAATAAGGTTGTTTCCTATAAGTGTCGCTGGAGTCTTCATGTCAACATATTTGTCAATGCAAGACTTAGAAAGCAGAATATCAAGACTGCATTCAACCCTGGAAACATCCTTTTACAATATAAAGCAAAAAACTCTGATGACATAATTACCTGTCGGCTGACCAAGTCACAGCAATTTTTCTTATCGTTAATAGAAGGTAATTTGCCACACACTGTAATGCTTATGTTGATTTCTCTTTCTCTTTTTTTTAGTCATTTTCCCTCAGCAGTGCATTAACAATGCACCACACACAAACAAAACAATCTGTTCAATATGGTGTGCCATGTTTTCCCTTGTCATCAGAGTACCAAGTCCAAATAGCAAACAAGACCTCTCTGTTGTGTCTCATTAGTATTTCAGGTGGTCAGGTCATCAGACTGTGTTTGTGCTGTTTATCCACCAGACTTGTTTCATCAACATCTGGGACCTTTTAACAGAATCATGGCCATCTGGCTCATGGCTGATCACAAACAATAAGTACCTGTCTTTGGATTTTATAGGCCCTGCTGGAAGTGACAACATTGGTCAATTTTAATTGTATTGACTTGAAGTACACTGTTGACAGCAAAGCAAGGATCCACAAATAATCTGAAGACAAATCTCACTTTGTCTGGCAAGTGTTCTAGAAGCTGGATGCCAAAGGTATGAGTGTGCCAAAGGAAAAAAAAAGTATTTAACACCTGTTACAGAATTAACATTGCAATGTTTGGTAAGAACAAACAAACTACGGTTGGGCTCATCTCTGATAGAGATGAGAAAGCATACAGGGTGGTGGTAGAGAACTTGTCCGGCTGATGTTCAGAAAATAACCTGAAGCTGAACATCCTTAAAACAAAAGAACGCATAATGGACTTCAGGAGGCTCCCTTCTCATTATAAATGGGCAACAGGTGGAATTTGTCTTCACCTTCAGGTTTCTGGGCACTCACATCTCTGCTGATCTCACCTGGACCCACAACACAAACGCCCTGGTACAGAAGGCTGAGCAGTGGTTTGACTTCCTCTGTGTCCTGAGGAAGAATAACCAGGAAGGTGCTGCTGGCATTCTACCATTCCTCGGTAGAGTCCGCGCTCTCCTACTGCCTCAGGTCAATCAGATCCCACACCTCAGGATGCACTACGAGCTTCTTCCCCCGGGCTATTCGGACTGTTAACAAACACTATCCCCTCACACTCCACTCCTGCCCACTCACCTCACTCTATACTCAGAACAACTCACTTTGCACTGTTTCCAAGCACTTCGCTCTCCATCGTGTGTCTTTCTCTTGTTTTATATATATTCCTCTAGTTTGTATTTCTTCCTCTAGACTGTATATGTCTCTTCTGTTTGATATTTATTCCTTGATGTCTTTACTATTTATATCTGTTTTACTCATGTACAGTTGGCGTGGAGCACCTATAATTTCATTGTACATGTATAATGACAATACTGGGCTGTTGTATTGTATTCTATTTTATTATCACAGGAAAAGTTGAAAATTAATTTTGGATAATTTGTGGTTTTAGTTATGCTAAAATAAACACAAAACTCACTCTGAAAGAGACTGAACAGGTCATTGCCCCCATTTTAAAACCAACGTCATTCTTGGCTCCAACAAAATAAGACATGCGCACCTCTTCTCCTCACTCCAGAGGCTTGTCTGATTTTGCTCGTCTTTCCCAAGTTTATTTCTTAGTAATAACACTTCCCACTTTGGACTGCTCAGTTCAGCTACAGTTTCCCCACTGCTCTCCACACCTGGTACTCCTTGGAGTCAAACACACTCTCCCCCGTGACCTGCTCATCCCTGCAATAATTATTCACTTTTATCTTTTTACAGTCCCCTGTTTATTTATTTAACAATCACAAGTAGCCTGGTCGGCCTCGTGTTACAGTAGCCATCATATCAAAGTTTGCGTAAACAATGTGTGTTTCTAGGCAACCCCTCATACTGTAAATGTTGAGTACAGCATTTATACTGGTTTCTTTTTATCCTGCACAGGCAAAAATTCACTATATGTTGAAATAACCCAATTTAGGAAAAGTCATGAAATATGAGATGATGGGGTTACATGATTTGTCAAGAGTTCAAATTAATTCCTTTGCCATTCTAGTGTTAAAGCATGATCTAAATCAACTCTCCCCGTGACAACTTTAAATTAATAATACATGAATAAAATCATTGGTCCATTAAATGTTAAAATGTTCATTCTGTGATTTTTTTTTACACTAGATAAAAAAATTAATTTCTCTATAATATATAATAATCATTATAATGAAGTGGGAATTTAATAATACTAAATTCAATTTATATGCCAACATTAAAAAAAAACAAAGTTACAAAGTGCTCCACAAGTTAGGAAACAAAAAACAAATAACACTTAAGAGATAAAAGTGGAAAAATAATAGGTCTAGGTCCTTCTCCCACACAAATCTTATTCAGAATGCATCTTTTCCTGCACCTAATAGCCTTGTTGTCCTCCTGACAAGCTGGCACTGGGATTGATATGTCAGGAGTTGCAGAGAAGAGCTTAAGCAATGATTGCTGTTCAAGCCTCAGTGCTCCACTCAATAATATTCTTTTCACAGCTCCTGAGTACGCTCATTGTTTTCTTAAGCTTTTTCCAATGGCCTTGTAGTGATGCGGCACCTATTGTGCAGTTTCATCACCAAGAGAGGAACTGAAAGCAAATTAAGGACAGCAGTATCAGCATGAAAGATTATTCTGTATACAACTAAACCGAATACACCCCTTTGCAACATTGCTAAAATGTTAAATATTCCAGAAACTGTATTTTTAAGCCAAAGAATTGGGTATTTAATCTTATGTGTAATCACATGTGGTTACATGTATGATCACATTGGCTACACTGAAGATGCAGGTCCCACAGTACAACCTCGTAAAGATACGTGAGTCCAGCCTCTCTGACGTTCCATTGTTTGTAGTAATGGCTACCCCTGAAATCCCATTGGTTAATTGCTCACTACCAACACAAGTTCAGTCATTGCAGCACTGCACTCACTGACAACTACTCCAACTACCAAGAGGTCAAAGTGTGACTCTATAAGACGAATGTTTGTTCTTGGTCTGAAGAGTGAGGCTAATGGAGAAGTGCCCTAAATCTGCATCATCTAATGGCCAGCATGGGGAAGTCAAAAACACTCTTCTAGTTAAGTAGAAGATCTGTGAACTTAAATACAACATGTATTTCATTTGCTTGTCATGTGATTCCGTTCATGTGATTGGCTGGCTCTCAGTTAACAGGAGGGTCATGTGACACACACAAACCTGCCTACTCACTCACACAGGTGCAGTTGGCAGTTGTTATGTCTGTAAGCACAGGTTGATGACTTAACTCGAAATTTAATTACAAAAATGTTTTGTCTTTATTACCAGTTACTGACATACTTTTTTTAGACATTTTAACCTTCTACACTTTGTAGGCTTAATTAAAATAAAGAGGATTCTAATAAGTACATACAGGATTGCTGTGGAACTAAAACTGTTAAATATTTGTAGCAGGAATAATCCATGTAATACTGATGGGAACAGTTTTGAGGAGTATGCAGTTTTAGTGAAATATTTTCATATTTTGCAAAAACTACTTTTACTGAAGAGAAGAATCTAATTTTCATTCACCACAAAACACTAATTATACATAACTCAGAAAAAGGTTGCTGGCAATCTGTCTTATAATTACATATTTTCCATTACCTAAACGCCACTGAATGATAAAAGAATTCCTGAAGTTTAGTTATAGCTAATTTCATTTTATTTTCTGTGACCCCATCTGTCCGTCCCTACGAAAACAATTCCATAGGCACATCTGTTCTTTTGTTTCTTAATGTTTTGCAATCCTCCGTTTACTTGTGATGACAGATTGGATCCTCCTGGGCACGTATTATGCCCCTCTGTCATGGATCTGTGGAGAGATGTTCTGCCATTCTTCAGACATGATTGTTTTCAGCTGCTCATTATAGAAAGTTTTCAATTTTAAAACATCTTTCAATGGACTGAAGCCATGGTACACTTTTTTTTTAGAAGAGAAAGTATTATTGTGTGATTGCTTTAGTCTGTTTTTGATCATTTTCATGTTTTTTTGAAATATTCACGTGTCATGATGTGTGTGGAGTTTGGATCCAAAACCCAGACTCTGAAACAAATACATACACTAAAATGAGATGAGATGAGAGATGAGCGGAGATGGGCAGTAATGCGTTACTTGTAACGCGTTACTGTAATCTGATTATTTTTTTCAGGTAATGAGCAAAGTAAGGGATTACTATTGCAAAAACGGTAATTAGATTACCGTTACTTTCCTGTAGGAACGCTGCTTTACTGCGTTACTAAAACCGTGATTTTTTGCGAGAATGTCTCATGACAGTGACGTAAGCAAATGCGACGTTCGTGACAACAGCTCTGTGCAGATCAACAACGAACAATATATCGAGAACTCACGGTAGTGTGCTTCCCCGAGATGTCACCCAATTTCTGCCCAGAGATGTTATTCCGGGCTAGCCCTTCTGAGATGTATCCAGTCTGCAGTCAGAGATCTTATTCTGAGTATTCACAGCAGCCGTAAAACCACCTTTATTCAGGTGAGCTGGTACGTCGAGATGACAGAGGAAACCAGAATCAAACAAACCAAACAGGAATAGACAGAGAGATCACACTTACAGACAAGTGTGATCTGGCCCCCAAGGCCATGCAGCGCCCCCTTGGGGGCGGCTGCATGGCCAGCGGCTGAGACGAATCAGTTCTGGTGGGCGGCCACGTGGCCAGCGGTGGTGCTGGAGTCAATCTGGTCGGCAGCCAGGTGGCCAGCAGTGGCCACTTAGCAGGTCTGGAGGCCGGCCATGAGGAAGACGGTGGCGGCCACTTAGCAGGTCCGGAGGCTGGCCTTGTGGAAGCGTGGAAGAGAGGCAGGGCCAGCAGGTGCAGAAACCTCTGGCTGAGGAGAGAGAGAGCTCACAACAGCCTAAAGAAAAACAAACCAATAGATATCTATCTGATATCCTCATGTTGTTGTTGTTCCTGGATCAACATAATAACATTTGTCCAGGATCAACAGTGTATCTGACCAATCACATTGTTTTGATGTCATAGCTTTGGAAAAAAACCTGCTGATGTCCACTCAGGAAAAACTCCAAAAACACGGGGTGATTAAGGTCAGGGTTAGGGTTGGTGATTAGGCTGTGATTATATTTACAAAATAATGGCAGTCTACAGCATAGAGGTTGTTTTTTCCCCCGTGCCTATTTCGTGCATTTTATTCTTTTATGCCATTTTTTTTTTTCATTTTACAGTTCCAATTCTAGTTCATGTAAATTTGTTCTGCAGTGTGGCAACTTGGTCTGCATGCTTGTAAATCAGCCAGCTGCATAGCATTACACAATTCTGTTTTGCTTCACAAAGCAGAATTGTGTCTCGTACAACTTTGCTGCTGAGTGCTTGGAAAGATGACTAGTCAAATAAATTGGCCACATCAATGAATTACTGCCTTAAAGACTCACAGAAGGAGCTCCATGCTGCATGTGAGAAGGCCTTTCATTTGGGACAGATTGTTGCTCTTTTCCTGTTTAAAATAGTTATTATATTATATTCAGTTCCATCACAATTAGTGTGGCGTTGTTGTTATACCTACCTCTATCTACACTGTGTTGACAGTACAATATTCTGAAGTCAAACAGATGCATCAGGTAAAATGGTATGATGCGGATGAGTGGCTTCCTTCCTCCCTGACTGGCTTGACTGACGTTTTAGATTTCATTTGCTCCTGAATGACAGCTGGCTGCCTGATTGACTGCCTCAAACATTAACTAGGGGGATTCATTGATTGACATTTGACTGCTTAGTTTAACTGATGGATGGATATAGAAATAAACATGACTGTGGATATGTCTCACTTTTTCATACATATAATGTATTTGATAGTCACAAGCTTTGTGACAAATGTATGCAGGGATTTCATTTTCGATTTATTTCTTTACACTGGAAGGATTTCTCCTTACTTTTGTAATGTTGTTATGGCCCTATGAGCCTTTGTAAAGTTTTTGGATATTAGAAGGATATTGGAATACCTCTTTAAAAAGTACCTTTCTGCCTATTTTAAACTCTATATTTCTATTCTTGGACTCTATCAGAAGTATTTTTGAGTTACCGGTATTCAAAATTCAACTTCATCTGTCTTTACCATATATCAAATTTCGTTTGAACTGGTGTCTGTAAAAAGCAGTTTTAGCTCCTCTATCTACCCTTCTTCTCCATCTTTCTTCTTATTGGGTATCCCTAACGGCTGGGTGGGGCTGCTGTGTGACTTTGATGACAATATTATATATAACTTCTGTGATGATCCTTGTGACAACAGAGTACCAAAATAGAGAGAGTGGTGTTAGAAATATAGTTTTAGATTTTTCCTAATCACTGGTTTGTGTAACTAGTTTGTTACACAATATTGTAAAGCTAAAGGCAGCTGCTTGTGTTAGAAGGAACACACAAAATCACAGTGTCACTTAATAAGAAATAGTCCCTCAATCTGACAAGAGTCACCAGTGGGAGCAAATGATAACTCTAGTGCTGCATTCCAGACACCTTGGAACTCGGATGGCATTAAAAGTGAGGAAAAACTAAAAGTACTATATAAGAACCAGTCTATTTACCATTTCACATGGCATCCACCATGTTTCACCATCAGAGCTGGGAGTACTAAGTTAAAAGCTAATACTAGCTAGCTTGGTTTAGCAAGTTGTAGCCTGACATTAATGAGAGAAATCCGTTTTTCTCATAACTGTGAAAATGTTGAATTTTGACTTTTTTTTTCATTAAAAAGTTTTCAAATACTCTTTTTTAATGCTATAAAGTTGGACATTTTAACAAGGTACCTAGGGACTGACTTGATTTTTGCAGTCCCCAAGAACAATTACAGTTTTACAGATTATTTTTTGTGTGTGTGTGTGTGTGTGTGTGGGGGGGGGGGGGGGGGTGTCATGTTAGAAGCTATCCATATGTACGAGGTGGTGGTAAAATTTAAATCATTTTTTATTTTTAGGACTACATTCACAATGATAAAAAGAGTCACAGATGGCATGCCATGATGTTAACATTTGGACTAGAAATGTACAATGGAATCTATTCTTTTTTTGCTTTTGTGAAGAACACATGAATGCAGCACAATTCACTGTGACCTTCTGTGTATTGCTTGCATTTTCCAGTTAGAACCACCAGTGTCTGGCTCACCTTGGAGTGTACAAAGCAATCTTTCCAAACCAATCCAATTAATTCTTTTGTGTCTCAGTGAGAGAAATCAATGGTACAAAGGAACAGCATGCAATTCAAAGAATAATTTATTTAAATAAAGTCCTGTCTGCAGCTACAGCCCTTGTGAAAGAGGGGTGTGCAACTGCAGCACAGACTATGAGCTTGTAGTTTCAGACAGAGCCAAGTGATCACCTATTAACCTAATGTTAATAAGGCATCATTTAAATGTCTGCCAAGCATTCATCGTAGTTTATTGAATGATTTTTGGACTGGAGCTACACACATCTTCTTCTTTGCATTTGACTCTCAGGAAACTGAGAGATGTTTTCCTGTAAAAAAAAAAAAAAAACTGTGTCTCAGTTCAAAGCCTATTATGTTGGGTACAACAAAGCATTATTGTTCAGCAAAAGTACTTCACTTTTTAAAGAAAACACACATTTGAGGCAACAACCACACAAGAGCATTCTGAACTGCAGCATGGAGACACACACACAATGCACTGAAGCTTGGTATCAGTCAGATGACCACAACTCTGGGTCATTTAGATGCTGGGGTTTTTTTTGGTTTTGTTTTGTTTTTTTCATAGATGTGAAGCACACACACATACATGCACACAAACACCTGAACACACACAATCCCCCACAGAGCAGAATGTTTTGTCCTGCTCTGATGGTTTTACTCCGTGTGTGTGCATGTGCATGCGCATGCGTGTGTGTGTGTTGGATAGAAGTTACTGTAGTGCAGCCAGATGCTGCTCTAAGAACTGACAAGCACATCCTAACCCCTGAGACACGTTAACACAGACACACACATAAACACCAGACAGCACGAGAGACTTCAAAAAATTGAAGAGGGAGAAAGGTTTATAAGAGGAAGCTGACAGCTGTCTCGTACACACACCAGTCTCACCTATCCCAAAGGAAAGTGCAATTTATACACCATTTCCTAACCCCCTCGAAGGGAAAGTATCATTTTCCACTGCATAATAAACAGGAGAGTGCAGGAGAGAAGGTAATAACATTTATTGAATAGAACTCCCATCGCCGCTGGATGAGCTTGGCTGTTTCAAGCACACACTCCCACACACACACAAACACACTAGTCTGGCTATATTTGTGGAGTACTGGGAAAGAACAATTTGAGTGTCCGGTGAATACAGCACGTTATATTTACACATGAACACATATGTTGCTTTCAGATGAACATATGATCTCAGCAAGAAAACCCAACAGCACTGAGTGCTGCATGCCACATACTGAGAGAAATCAGTAACCACATCAAATTGTAAATGTCACAGTGTAATTGATTTTTTTTGTGTGTATGTGGAGGGAGGGTGGGGGGGGGGGGGGGGGGGGGTTGATGCCAATCAAGATGAGTGAAATCATTGTTACTATGCTCAAGCTGCTTGTAAGGTAAGCTACTACAAACTGATGCATGGTTGATTCATTGTGTGGCTGAAATGAACTGACTGTGAAGGCGAATACCATTGCCATCATATGATTTTACACTATCAATATTAGTCAGTCTGAATCCTCTTAAGGTCTAACCCAAGACAGGATTAGTGCTATATCTGAAAAAAAAAAAAAAAGGCTTTTGATTACTTTAATTCGAGTCAATTTTATTTTATTTACATAGCACAGAATCCCAAAACAGTCCCCTCAGGGCACTTTGTATTGCAATTGTAATCCAGCAATAATTGAGAAATGCAAAATGTTGAATTTCTCACATATAGGCATAGAATTAGAGATTATTAATTGGGGTTAGGGTTTGAACTAAGGATACCTCAACCTCAAAGGAGTAAATGGTCATTAAAATTCAGCAACCTCTTAACGCCACTCTCCACTGCTAAGTTTTTGGTGCTTCTGATTTCATCTTCATTCAATGAATGTGGCAGTAGAACTGAGACTGATGGACCTGTAATTTGTTTGCAGGCATTTGGTCTTTAAGAATTGGAGAAATTAAATAAATAAATAAATAAAAACAAAAACCTTTTGTGATGAGCACTTCCTTCGTTGAATTTTGAGTGTTTTAATCAACTTTGTTACATCTGTGGTGTTCTCGGTCAAAAGTGCCATAGAAAATGAATGGGAATCCACCCCCCACTCTCCCTTTGGCCTCTGACCCCCTGATTTGGCCACTGTATGACAAAATGAAAGAACAACTTTTATGACCTACTGAACAACCCACTGAATGGCCACGGAACGACCCATTGACCCACCCACTGAACTGAATTTGGTGGTGAAAAATGTTTCTTATGTTAATTTAAGAGCTGTTAAAACTGACCGATCAATTCTGACTGGGAACACTAAAGTAAGGGGGAGTGGGGGTGAGCACAACCGGAGGAAGGAGATGAGAGTTGAAGCCACGAGACTGAAGGCAGATGTAAATATCAAAAATCTTTGATTTTTAACTTAAGGCAAGAACAGAAAGCAGTGCACTGAGGCAGCAGGAAAACAATATCCCAACAGACAACCAGAAGGAAACAAAGGTACAGAGCCAAAAGCAAACACAATGGAACAATAGGAAACAGGAAGGAGATTAGCCGACCTGACAAAGACCCAATTCCAATCCAACTTTACGGTGTTCATGTAATGATTTACAATGAAAATTATGTTAATCATATGTGATGCAGCATGGAAAACCACAGATCTCAGCCAAAAACATCCAAGCAATGACCCAATTAAAAACAACTGACTTTTGCACTGTCCAGGGTTTTTTTTTAATTTTATTTCAAATTCCCTGTCTGCAATATCTCTCAAAGCCGTACCTGAAAATGTAGTTCCTGACACATAAGCTACAAATAAACAATTCACATCCAGAATAAATCTTGGCTATCAAGGGAAAGTGTAGCCATCAAGGGAAAGTGTAGACATACCCCCCTGGGAATGCGATCTCAGCAGTCAGCCAGTGAAATTTACTCCCTTAGTGATCCTTTCTGTTTTGAGCCTGCGGCAATAGATTGTAGATTGTGACTGATGAACAATTTCTTGTAAACCTAGTACAGTTATTATCAGAAATTTAGTCAAATGTAAATTGAAATTTTGGCCTAGTTAAATGCTTCAAATTAAAGTTTTAGATCTCTTCCTGTCCACGAACAACAACAAAACACCAATGGAGGGAATATGTTAGCTAGGTTGTTGAAAACCGGAGGTACTGTATGCATTTAAAGGTTAGATTAGAAAGACAGATAACAATCTCTGCAGCTCCAGTTTGAAAAATTGTTTCAGATCTGGCTGAAAATAAATGACTTGATCACTACAAACGAGTTGATGCCTTAATGTTAAGTCCCACAATTGAGTCAGTCAGCTCAAGCTGATATACGTGTGCATTCATAAACTGACAGATGAATATTAAAAAGCCACTTTTCTTTTTTATCCTCTTAAGCCCTTGGTTCATTTCCCCTGCCTCTGCTTCATTAAAATGAAGTGGTTAATGAAGTTTTTGTGGCCTTGTGCCACTTGAGAGCAGGTGGTTAGGGGGTGCTGAGCAACTTCACACTGGGTCAAGGACACAGGCCCCATGATTTAAATTGGAACCAGGAGGCGAAATGCCATAAGGTGCCAGGAAACCAAGCCATCGCTTGGCAATGTAATGTAAATCAATAATAGCATTGGTGTAAGAAACAGGGGGAATCGTGAAAACACACTCAGCTATATTATTCCAATAGCCAAAAAACAGATTTTCCACAACTGTTCTTCCACTACACTTATCTTTGTGTATATATTAAAAAATGGAAGGTGCTGGAAACAGCATGGAACTGTGAAATGAGCAATATATATATATATATATATATATATATATATATATATATATATATATATCTGCACAAAGGAGCTGTGATGCAAACACTATGAAGAGAAAGGCTTACATAACTCAAGCTACAGGGTGCCTTTCTGTTTTCCCAAAGAAAATTACTGTTTAACATGATGGAGAATGGCTGTACTTACTCTTGTTTACTTATTGCATTCTAAGCAGAAAAATTAAAATCAGCATGTAGGGCATCAGCCAAAAGGTTTTTAGTCATTGTCATAGTCACCCTAAGAAAACACTATGGTTAAAGACCACAGCGTGACCAAAATGATTGAAACCGTGCACAGTGAACTTGTGATCTACTTTCCTTTAAAAATTGTTGCTTCAAAGAGGCAGATTTACAGCTACTTGCAATCAGTTGTCATCTTAAAAGTGGATTTGGTGCATAACGATGGTAATAAAAAAAGCTATTAGACGGAGTCAGTCTGCCAACTTGATCCCTTTGAATTGCAACCTGATAGCAGTCATATGCAATCTGTTTGCAAACACATGCAATAACCACAGGAATGTCAACCAGCTGATCAAGAAGAATTCAAGTTTAAAGCATTTTAGCATTGGCTTCATTTGTAGTCGGTACTCATCATCTCATCTGTATTAGCTAGTGCTGACTAGTCTACAGTTGTTGGGAGGTTTTTTTTTGCCAGGCATGCCCTTGGACAATATACAGTGTAATTGGAGTGCAGCTTACTTATATTTCAGCACACTAGCATACATACATGCTTTCACTCCTCATTCCACACAATAAAATAGCAAATATAAAAGTAAAATACACATAAAATACAGTAAAATACAGTTCTACTAAAAGGAATAAAGGGAAATTCAATTTGTCGGTAGATAACGGCAGTCATAGTGTGAGAAATATTGAATATCATACCAAGTTATGCTAGTGTTTTGTAGTATGAAGTAATGCTACATTTGACAGCATTGTGGGAACATTGTAGTGAATATTACACAGGAATTGTTGGGTGTGTGTGTGTGTGTCTTGGTCAAATAGTCCTTACACAGCCTGGAGGTGTGTTTGGGGTCATTGTCCTGTTGAAAAATAAATGATGGGCCAACTAACCGAGCAAACTGGATGAGATTACATGTCGCTGCAGGATGCTGTGGTAGCCATGCTGATTCAGTGTGCCTTCAATTTTGAATAAATCCCACCAGCAAAGCTCCCCCACACCATCACACCTTCTCCTCCATGCTTCATGGTGGGAGCCATCCATGCAGAAACCGTCCGTTCACCTTTTCTTCATCACACAAAGACACGGCGGCTGGAACCAGAGATCTCATAGTTGGACTCATCAGACCAAAGCACAGATTTCCACTGGTCTAATGTCCATCCCTAGTGTTTCTTGGCGCAAACAAATCTCTTCTGTTTGTTGTTTTCCTTAGTCGTGGTTTCTTAGCAGCTATTTGACCATAAAGGCCTGATTCACGCAGTCTCCTCTGAACAGTTGATGTAGAGATGTGTCTGCAACTTGAACTCTGTGTTGCATTAATCTGGGCTCTAACCCGAGGTGCTGTTAACTTGTGATTTCTGAGGCTGGTGACTCGGATGAATTTATCTTCAGCAGCAGAGGTGACTCTTGGTATTCCTTTCCTGGGGTGGTCCTAATGTGAGACAGTTTTGTCGTAGCTCTTGACAGGACTGGACTGGGACAAAAAATCGGCCCGGGCATTTTGACTAGAGACCGGCCCACCAAAAATGTGACGTCATTCAGGGGTAAAACCGCAAAGGATTCTGGGAACTTGTGGAAAGAGGTATTAGCGCATGCAGGCTTTCAATTGAACTCAGTTACACAGCGATAAAAAGAAACACAAAAAATGGCAAGAAGCTGTTGTATTATTAACTGCAATAGCCGGTGTTGTGCCAAAAAGTGATTGTCTGCCAAAAACTGATTTCCGGTATTTGCCAAAAACTGATTGCTCGTATTTAAATTGCTATAAGTAACTTGTTGGGCTATAATATGTGAAACATATGTCAAATGCATCCCTCATGGATGACATAAAGTCATCTCTCCATCTTCATCTCTCTCTGCTGCTCTTCTGTCTCCTCTGTCACAGACTTCTCCACTTTTGATGATAAATCAGCCTGGTGCAACATGTAAGGATTGGCACAATTTGTTAAGATTTTGAGGAGTTTGAGAAACTAACCTTAAGCATAAAATAAAATTTACTATCAGTAACTTCATAGCACCCGCCCAGCAGTATATAAACTCCGTCATGCTAGCTAGTACGCAGTACCAGTTATTCTAAGCGACTGTAAAAAGTCAACACAACGAAAACAAACTACAACTAAACTTGGTTTATATCTGACACAGATAGACAGCAGGTCATAACTTCTTACCTGAAGTTCAGTTCCTCTGCCACTATGACCGGCGGCCGCCTCGGGTCTCTCCTCCTCTTGCCTCCCCTTTCCCTTATCCACCTGCTGGCCTCCACCACTTGCTGATGTTGCTAAATCTGTGGAAGCTATGCCATAGCTACCGCCAAACAATTCAGTTATTTTTACACATTTGGCAGCGTCTGCCTGAAGGGCTTGTTTCTTTTTGGCCCTAAATTTTTCTGCACCTCCTTTCCTTTTTTTGTTCTCCATTTTCTTTAGTTCATCTATAAGATTGCTAAACAAGGGGGAAGGTGCATCCGACCTCCTCGGCTGTAATTGGTCCAGCCCAGAGTCGATCATGACCAATTGGCCAATCCAACACCTTTCATTATTTATAGCCTTCCAAAAAAAATTTTTTAAAAAATGATCGGCCCATAAAAACAAAAAATCGCCAGCGGCCCACCCGATGACCATTCCAGCTATGGCTCTTGATGGTTTTTGAGACTGCACTTGAGAACACATTCAACGTTTTAGTGATTTTCTGGACTGACTGACCTTCAGTTCTTAAAGTAATGATGGGTTTTGGTTTCTCTTTACTTAGCTGAATAGTTTTTGCCTTAATATGAATTCTAAACAAATAGGGCTCCTGCTGTGTACCAACCTGACTTCTTTCACATTTTGCCCCATTAAGAAGGCAAGAATATCCACAAATGAACCCTGACAAGGCACACCTGTCAAGGGAAAACCACTGACGACATCATGAGGCTCACTGAGAGAAAGCCAAGGGTTTGCAGCACTGTCAACAAAGCCAAGGGTGTTTACTTTGCGGAATCTAAATTATAAAATATATTTAGATTTCTTATTCAATTTTTTCTTTGCTACATAATCATCTTCCATTTAGCTTCATATATTTGATGTCTTGAGTATGTATCTACAATGTTTAACAATGAAAAGATGTGTCCAAACATTTGACTGATTTTCTGTGTGTGTGTGTGTGTGTGTGTGTGTGTGTGTGTGTGTGTGTGTGTGTGTGTGTATGATTATATCCTACATCAATTGTTTCTGCAAGTTAAGATACAATCAAATGAATCAAACAAATGTTTGCAATAAATTTAATTTATACCTGGAAAATTACTGAAACGTTGAAAACTCTGTCTTATTTTGCACCTGATATGTGTGTGATAGTCACTGATATTTATGTTTATTTGTTTGGAATGCGCAGGGGAAATGTTATCAGAAGAGTGCACAATCATCATGGCTGGATGACTCAAAGCTGTAAGTGCATTGTCAAAAAATTTGGCTCTGTTCCTGTAACTCCTTATTCAGTGCTTCTGCTTAACCCAACACCTTTCTGCTCTGCAGTAAATCTGGGATTTTAATATTTTAGAGACCAGGGAGAATCTTTTTTTTTATTATTTCAGGTTTCACAACCCCCAGTTCTGAAGAAAAACATCTGTTTTCACACTGTCTCAGGTCTTATTTTATCTAACACAAAAAACCCCAGAATGATCTAATATATTAAAGTAAAAGTAAAAGCTACCTTCTATAAACAATGGTATTAATAAAAACTTAGAAGAGAAACATAAAAGCTCATTGCAAACGAATATGGTTGCAAATGCAATATCTTATATTCACATTTTTGTGTTTTAACTACAAGTCATACCTTAACAACATATTCATACAGCACTTTGTTCTATGCACAAGTACTTTAATTACCTCATATCTTGAATAGAATTGAAGATGATGGTGCATACGGTTGTATGCAGCAGCACAGTGCTCAGTGCACCTTTTTGTGTTCTTTATGCCTTTTCTTTGCATCTTCATGCAACATGTTCATCGATTTCACTTGTCAGGAACTGACAGACATTGGCCTGAACCTGGACTTTACTTGGGAGTGGACTGAAACTATCCCACCTGAGAGACTATGGGCCTTCCATGGGTTATTGTCGGAAACAGTAGGCAATTCAGACGGTGCAGGGAGAGGAAGCAAAAGCGGGAATGCAGAGCTGGGTATCGCGTCCAAGTGCGAAAACATCCATCTTCTTCAACAATTCCAGATCCCCCACAAACAACACAGAGGAGCTAAAATCTGGGATTTACTACAACCAGGAGTGTTATCTAGTGATTGTAACTGAATCCTGGCTCCATCCAAACATCCCTGATCCTCAGTGGAGTTACCAAGCCGGACATTTCACCGTCAGGACTGCAATAAAGACTCTGGATGCTGGACCATGTGTACAGTAACATCAGAGGGCTTTCTCACCAACAACAACCCCCACCAGGTGTGGAGAGGCAGAACCCTTCAAGCCCCAATAGCAGCGTTTAACTCACAGAGGAGCTCAACACCTTCTTTGCTCGGTTTGAGGCCGCCCCTCCCCCCATACCACCTGTGCCCAGCTGGCAGGCTCGGTAGGCTGTTACCCTCTGTCTAAGGCTTCCTGGATCATTCCCATTCCCTACAAAACTGGTATAGGCAGCCTCAACAGACATGAGGGCTATAGGTCTGTAGTCCTGAAGTTTTCCAAGTGGCTAGTGTCTCAGCACATCAGAGAATTTCTACCAAAACTCTCTTGAGCCCCACCAGTTTGTTATAGAGCAAATTGGTCCACGTAGGATGCCATCACCATCACCCTTTGCAGAGTGCAGGAAGAGCGACCTGAGAATGCTCTTTGTTTACTACAGCTCAGCATTCAACATCATAACCCCACACATCTTCACCAACAAACTAGATCACCTACAGATCCCCAGTGACACCTGCTCCTAATCAAAGACTTCCTAACCAACCGGCCTCAATCAGTTCGACTCATCCTCAACTCCCCCCCTACAGTCACTCAGCACCGGATCTCCGTAGGGATGTAATTCTCTGTACACCTATGACTCCACAATAACCCACCTAACCAACATCATCGTCAAGTATGCTGATGACACCACTATGGTTGGGCTCATCTCTGATGGAGATAAGAAAGCATACAGGGTGGAGGTAGAGAACTTGTACCTTAAAACAAAAGAATTCATAATGGACTTCAGGAGGCACAGACAGGTCCACTCCTCTCTCATTATAAATGGACAACTGTTGAAATTTGTCTCCACCTTCAGGTTTCTGGGCACCCACATCTCCACTGATCTCACCTGGACCCACAACACAAACACCCTGGTAAAGATGGCGGCTGCACTTCCTCCATGTCCAGAGGAAGAAAAACCTGGACCGGAAGGTGCTGCTGGCTTTCTACCATTCCTCAGTGGAGAGGGTGCTCTCATACTGCCTGGGTGTTTGGTAAGCAGGGTCCACTATTGAGAACAGGAAGGCTGCACAGAGGGTAATTAACACTGCCCAAAAAAATCATTCACTGCCCTCTGCCACCCCTGGAGGCCATCACCAGGAAATCCCTTGTACCCCGCCCGCCACCTGTTTGACCTGCTGCCCTCTGGTTAGCACCTCAGGTCAATCAGATCCCACACCTCCAACAAAGGTGAAACAATATCCCCCCACACTCCACCCCTGCCCACTCTCTTCACTAACCTGAGCCATGGTCTCAGTACTGACATATGGACTCTATACTCAGAACAAGTCCTTTGGCGCTGCTTCCAAACACTTGGTTCGCCAATATGTGCCTTTCTCTTGTTTTGTATATATTCCTCTAGTTTGTATATATTTCTGTTGATTGTATATATTTCTCCTGTTTTTTCATTCCTGCTGTCTTACTATTTCTATTTTATTCCTGCATAGTTGGTGTGGGGCACCCATAATTTCAATGTATATGTACAGGGTGGGCCATTTATATGGATACACCGTAATAAAATGGGAATGGTTGGTGATATTAAAGTCCTGTTTGTGGCACATTAGTATATGTCAGGGGGCAAACTCCTCAAGATGGGTTGTGACCATGGTGGCCATTTAGAAGTCAGCCAACTTGGATACAACTTTTGTTTTTTCAAAAGGAAGAGGGCCATGTGACACATCAAACTTATTGGTAATGTCACAAGAAACACAATAGTGTGCTTGGTTTCAACGTAACTTTATTCTTTCATGAGTTTCTCTTTGTTCACAGCCATTGACATGTTCGAAGAGGTTAACACGTGAGGAGCGGATCGAAATTGTGTTGATATCTGGTGAACGCAGTAACCGGGTCATTGCAGCAGATTTCAATGCAAGACACCCTACGAGACCACCCATCTCCCATGCTACAGTTAGCAAACTGCTTGCTAAGTTTAGTGAAACTGGTTCAGTGTTGGATTTGCCAAATTGTGGATGCAAGAAAACTGTCACTAATGAAGAAACATCAGTGGCTGTCCTAGCTTCATTCAGCAAGAGCCCACAGCGTAGCACTCGCCGCATGTCACTGGAGAATGGCATTAGTCAAACATCCCCATATGGAAAAGAAATAGTAAAAACTTATATGTGATTACTCATGAAAGTGGCCACTTTCATGAGTAAATCATATAAGGCTTACATGTCAAAGGAGCTTGCAAAGAAAAGCGTCTGGACTTCTTTAAGTTACTTGAAGATGTTTCACCTCTCATCCGAGAAGCTTCTTCAGTTCTGAGGTCAAATGGTGGAGAGTCCCAGATATAAACCTAGTGGGAGGTTTATATCTGGGACTCTCCACCATTTGAAATTCAAACTCTGAACCTGCAGCTATTTTCCACTGAAAATCATCTAAATGACATCAGTGGTAACTACAGATAACAGAGAGATGGTCTACCAGATAGCAGAGATTCTGAAGCTATCATAGGCTCTATAACAGATCAGGAAACTGGGCATGCACTGGAGTTTTCTGGCGCAATGGATCTGAAACAGATTTAAACCAGATCAGGCTCTAAATCAGATACAG
The DNA here is from genome assembly GCF_963969265.1 of Rhamphochromis sp. 'chilingali'. Taxonomy (NCBI): domain Eukaryota; kingdom Metazoa; phylum Chordata; class Actinopteri; order Cichliformes; family Cichlidae; genus Rhamphochromis; species Rhamphochromis sp. 'chilingali'. The sequence continues at coordinate 14,396,484 of NC_137940.1, read as the reverse complement.
TCATTTCCCAGGTCATCCCATCTGGATCATAGTCTGTGCTGGATCTATCTATCTGATGTCTTCTAAGATGACTCTTTCACTGTCTCTTAACCTGGAAAGCTAATCTGGCAGTCATTTGCTCTTTGGTTGATTGCTTCACTTCTTTGTTATGTGTTGAACAAGCTGTGCTGTGCTTATTTAAAAACACTGTTAGAATAAAAATACAACAAAAACCTGTAGTTTCAGCTGTTCAAAGCAAACAGACATACATAGAAATGTGTGTCTTGGATGTGGTAATATTCTGGAGCCATATCTAATTAACACTTGAAGAAAAATTCAGCCGCTGGTAATCCAACAGTTGGCAGTGCAGACGATCACATGACCAGAATGAATTATGATCTCAAAGACTCGGTTTCCTCTGGTGTTTGTATATGGTATGAAGCTCATTCTGCCTGACATCAACACTGTTTTTGAAGTGTCAAGTATAGTGTGGATGTTTGTGGGATGATATTGTGGGCAGTGTCCACGTGACAGTAGATAAGTAGCTGAGGGATTAACAGATTAATATGGATAATATGACTAAGGGACAATATTTACTGTGTGCTGGAACATCCATCTCAAACACTGCTGGGTTATCTCTTTATATTTAGTGAGTAAACAGTTAAAAGCCTGTGTCTCTCTCCTCTAACACACACTCACTGAAATGACTGTGTTCATATTGTGTTAGCCTGGGCTTTACATTAATGGTCCTACATTACATTGACCCACACAAACCATATTTCTTCTTTAACATTCCATCCATTCCATTCGCTTCTGCTTATCCTTTTCAGGGTCGTGGGGGGCGCTGGAGCCTATCCCAGCTGTCATAGGGCACCCTGGACAGGTTGCCAGTCTGTCGCAGGGCTAACACATAGGGACAGACAACCATTCACACTCACTCGCACATTCACACCTAGTGGCAATTTGGATTATCCAATTAACCTATCCCCACAAGCTGCATGTCTTTGGATGGTGGGAGGAAGCCGGAGTACCCGGAGAGAACCCACGCAAACACGGGGAGAACATGCAAACTCCACACAGAAAGACCCCGGCCTGATGGTGGAATTGAACTTAGGACCTTCTTGCTGTGAGGCAACAGTGCTAACCACCGTGCCACCGTGCTGCCCTATAACATCTTTAACATTCAGAGGCTCTTAATTTATTTAAAGTCTTACATACTTTCTAAACTTTAGCTTAGAGAAACCTGATAGGAGCAGTTCACAGACTTCTGTGAAGTGGATTTTGAGGATCTTCCAGGAAAAAATGGGATAAACTGCCAAAATTAAAGTTTGCAAAGTCTGTAGAGACCTAACACATGTCCTTTGGCAAAGGCTTTTTTCAATATTGTGATACCTCCAGATGACACATAGTGTATACTTATAAAGCAACTGTATAAACTTCTTTACTGTAGTTCAGTAGAATGTGCACAAGTAAATTAAGTACAACATAATGTTTGGTGAATGTAGTGATTGATCCATTAGCTTCAGCACTTAACAAATTAAGGGTTACAGAGGAAGTGGCGCACGTCCAGATTTGAGTTTAGTGTCGTGTTTTACTCAAAAGTTATACCAACTCTTCCCTGAAGCAAAAACTAAGTGCACTATTATTTCTCAATGCAAAATAGCAGGGTAACTAGCACTCAAATCAAATCAAATTCAGCTAATTGATCATCTGCAAGTGTAATCACCTTTATAAAATCAAACGTTTTGGGTAGTTTGCTGCTCTTTAGCATTCAGGTTTCTGTTTTACACAATGCCACAATCCCTCCAGCGGTGGATGCCTCAGCAAATTCACCCCAAGGTCAGATTGTGCAATATTCTAAGTAACAAAACGGGAAAAAAACTAAAACTAAGAGCTACATCTCAGACTTTATGGGTCTCAGGTAGCTTGTTATATGTTAAAGTTCATGATTGCAAAATAATGAACAAGTGTGGCTTGCCAGAAGAAACCTGAGTTTGTCTTCAAAGAATATAGCAGAACATCTCAGTTTTACAAAGCTGCAAACCACAAGACTTCTGATACAATGTACTTTGGACAGACGATGCCAACTTATACCAAAAGTTGAATCAAAAACAATAATTTCCACCCATTGGTGCTTAAGGTAGTTCTACAAGCTACTGAGTCATTGGACATGCTTAGGTTTTCACAGGACTGCATACTGGCATGTCAAAACATTGTGTTTCCCATAAATGTAAGTAATATGCTAATAAACTATTGTGAGATCTGCTGAGCTTTCACACACAAGAATTGGAGCAAAAACCTGATATCTTTACTTGTTCAGGTAAATTAAATCAACAGAACAAATAAAACTGTATTATATCAACGTGGTTTTGTTGTTGTTTGTTCATTTGTTTTCTAATATTGAAGTTCTTTATTTTAAAAAAAATCTGGTAAACATCAGCTAGAGTATTGGGCCAACAAGGAACATTAGCTGGCTTAATGGCAGCAGAAAAAAAGCACTGGTGCATAGGCTCATCTGACCAACATTCTTGAAATACACTGACAAAAGCCATTGACAATATAAAGACATAACTAGATGTACCCTCTGGTTCTGAAGAGCATACTCAACATATTAGTGCTTTAAACTTATATACTTTTAAAGGCCTTCCAGGAGCTCTTTAAGCTTTGAGTTTATTTAGTAGATTTTTCCCTTTCTAAGTGTTAGAATTATCCACCTTTCCTACTACCTTGTCAAGACAGTAGCCTTTAAGCATACCCTGCAGAATCCTGCACGCACTATTTCACAGTGACAGATCTGTTTCATAATGCCAAGATGGCGGCAGTGAAAGTGCTCTCCACAAGGCTTCAGGACTTCACAAATGAGTGGGTGATGTCATGGTAGCTATGTCCATGTTTCACGCTTTGTAGTTGTTTTGTTTTATTTTTAATTTCTGGATCAGTCTTGTTGACAATGGTACAGGCACATGCCAGTCTATAGCTCATTCTAACTGAACTAATAACCATGTAACCATTCACAGCTCACTTTCTATGGTATCATTGTTATACTATTTGTCAGTTGTTTGAAAGAAAATCTGTGATCCGTCATCAGAGTGCCATAACGGAGAAACATAAGAGGAGAGAAAGGCAGATGTGATCCACTCCTTCGACTTGTCTCAGATGTCAGAGTCTTCTGAATTCAATAAGTACAGCTTAGCAGCTGTTCTCATTCTAGGGTAACAAAAATACCTCTTGTAAAGCTCTCCTTGACGTGCATTCGTACCTCTTCGTTGATAAAACAGCGAAGCTATGCTGCGACAAAATTTAATCTGAGCTGAAGACAGGGGTGTGTGGTGACTGGTTTTGTTATTCACCAAGAAAAAAAAAACGAAAAAAAAACATTAACACAGTAACATGAGCCTTCTTTGGTCTATGGCAGAACGAGACAGATATTACCAGTTTCTGTGACACAGAGACAAAGGGTGGAGTATAAAGAGACCCAGGGAGATAAAACAATCAGGATAAACCAAAGGACTGAGCCAAAGAGCTGACAGCAGGCTCTTGTCCACAGAATATCCCAAAACAGCCCGGGGAAACTGCTAACTTTGCATCTGCACTGTGTGTGTGTGTGTGTGTGTGTGTGTGTGTGTGTGTGTGTGTGTGTGTGTGTGTGTGTGTGTGTGTGTGTGTGTGTGTGTGTGTGTGTGTGCACATTTTTGTATCTGTACTCCTGTTTGAGCATTGTGACAGTTCCCTGTTACATTTGGGATCTTGTTTAACAATGTGATTACTGTCTGTCTATGTATCACACACACACACACACACACACACACACACACACACACACACACACACACACACACACACACACACACACACACACACACTCTGTACTTTTGATAGAAACTAATGCTAACACCGGCCCTCTCTCTCAGCACATCCTTTTAAATCGTAACCACCACTAATTCACTGGTGTCATGATATCCCAGTATTGATCATAATCAAGATATGTGAAAATTACTTTTTAAAAAATCACATCTGTGTAAAATTTGCATACGATAATACTGTAAATAATCCAGGGCCAGCACAGTTAAGGCTGCAGGTTTCCCTCTCTCCTTTACTGCATTCTTGGGTTATCTACACAGCAGCTTTTTCATTTTAAACAACAACCACAACAGGTCAGACTGAGTGAATTATAACTGAGAGACTTCAGGAAATGATTCTTCATTTAATCAGCGTTTTGTTGTCTTCTCCTGCTGTTGCTCCTTCCCTCTTCTCTTCTCTGTGAGCCGAGGCTAGCTCCTCAGTGAGCTCCACTCCTGTGTCCTGAGCTTTGGCTCACAGGTGTTTCTTTATTTCCATCACTTGATTCTGCTACTATATGTATCGGTGACATTTATTCATATTGCATCCATCCGTCTATCTGGGACTGGGTTGTGGGGGCACCAGCCTAATCAGAGAAACCCACACCTATCTTTTTCGAGCCACCTCCTCCAGCACATCCAGGGGAACACCTAGGCACTCCAAAACCATCTGAGAAACATAATTCCTCCGGAGCCTACCCTGAGGCCTCCTGCTGGTTGGAGATCGCTGGAAAACTTTGCCCAGAAGGCATACTAATCAGATGCTCGAACCACCTCTGCTAAACAGAAGTCTAAATCATGCCTGAGAGCAGATGTGTGGAGGGGAGTAGGGAGGGGAGCACGGTTGTTCTTGGGTATGTTTTGTGAGTGAGGACAGACAGGAGGTAGTTCATTTTAGTAATTTATATATATATTTGTTTATATTTAAACCACTTACGGTACTATTACTATTCTGTTTATTATGTCAATAAAAAGTAGTTGTATTGAAATATAACTAACTAACTAACTAACTAACTAACTTTCTAACTGGGAGGAGTATTATCTTTGATGCAAGCAGGAAATAATAAAGCCATCAGTGACTTTATGTGCACACTATGTGTGGCTGTGCAAAGAACAACAAACATTTGTTGTCCTGTGTTGTACCAAACACAGTGTCCAATTATAGGAGTGAAAGAACATGTCAACCAGTGTGGCTCATGGATTGTTCTTTTTATTTCTCACTTTTTACTATTTTTAGACAACAGTGGAGCTGAAGGAAAACAAAAACATTATTTGTTTTTAAATATTACTAACAATAAAACCCATGGAGAAACAAACAGCGTTTAAAGAGCAATGGTCTTTGGTCTTTTTGGTCTTTTCAGTGCTTTTCTCTGCCCTGCGTCATTATGTTATTGAAGTTGTTATAGAATTCTGGAGGGGATTTTCATCCCATTGAGAAGGGTTGGCGTAATAAGCAAATGCTTCAGCCAATACCTTTTGATTAGCCTTGTCTCATGCTTTCTTTCTTTATGGTAGATTTTTGTTCTGTTTTCACTGTTTTTTTTTTTTTTCACTGTTTTCACTGAGATTTGAATTTGAATTCTAATCAATAAATCAAATCAATCAAATCAATCGAAGTCCGTTTTTCTATACTCTCCTACATGTAGTGTTAAAATTGTCTTTAGGTAGAATGGTGAATAATTAAAAAGGTGGGCTTGTATAGGAAAGGAGTGACAGAGGACCTCATCCCAAAGGTGAAGAAGGCTGAAAAAAATCAAATATTACAAAAAAAAAGTAGCATGAGAATCAAAGTCAATACTTTCCATTGTCTTTAACGCTCCTGTTCACTTCACTGGAAAGAAGCTTTTTCTATTCTGGCTTTGTTATTCACCACAGGGCCAGGCTAAAGGACCAGGAACAGCATAAACAAACTATTTCTGTATTTATTGTGCTATCATCTTTTCTCTCATCTTTGGGTACAGTGAAATCCACTTCTTGAACAGTTGTTCTTGTGGTGTATCCAGTGATGGTACACAGCTAAAACATGTGGACGGAGGAAAGCAAAGATCTGTGCAGGCTTTGCATCGGTTCAACACGCAACCATGCCACTCACTGAAGACCATGGGCTAGTGAAGCTGAAATGAGGGAAGATGGTGGAAGAGAAAGAAACTGAGTTCAGAAGGTGAAAGCAGTTGATGAAATGCCAACTGATACAGCAATTAAGACAAACGGCTGTAAACAGCCACGGCGAGACAGATCGTGACACCACTTGCACAACTGATCAAAACTAATCTGTCTCACCTTCTGACAATCACATTACATTAATCACACATTCAGCCAATCAGAACAGATAATGGCACGTCTCCATCATCTAAACTATACTGAAATGACCAAGATGGCCCTGCTGTGTGTTGACTCAAGAGTCTGTCTGAGTACCTGTATCCTTTAGGAAGACTTAATAAATATTAACTAACTAATATGACTAATATTTATTTTATTTTTGCTATCTGCTTATATATTTGGGTTATTTTCATATAAAGCCAATAGTTCTATAAAAAGGACAATGTTTATCTCAGTGTTGAAAGCTATCAGGATAAAAATAGCATCAAACTACACTGTAATCCCTAACAGTTGTTCTAGCTCATAACTAATAAGCTCATAACGCTCAAATGTCGTTTTGTAGTTGAGCAAACTATAAAGTATTGAGCTCTGTTGGCTTTTATGCAGCTTTAATTGAATAGGGCTCAATATTTTTTAGCTAAATTTTTTGGAACGCTCAAAAAGTTTAAGAAGCATATATTAGTGACGTTCTGGTGGGTGGAGTCTTGTCGCTCCCTCAGGAAAGCTTAGTCAGCCATCTTGAATTTACCTTGATACGGGGAAGTTTTGGCCAGCCCGTGTGGATTAAGAGTCCCCAACTTCAACCCACCACGACCACCACCTTATTTTTTTTCATCAACTGCCCTAAATTTGGTAAGTCTAACGTGTTTTTGTTTTGTTTAAATTTAATTTCGATAAACATTCTTTTTTATTTTTTACTGGAAATATATTCGTACTTTGTGCACAGTGAATGTTTGTTATAAATGAATTCGAATCCAAGTAATTGTAATTTTAGAAGTTTTCTAATGTGACAAATACCTAATGTTATTTCAAATTAGAATGATGTAACGTTTTGGCGGTTTTCCGTGGGGGACAACATTTCCCATAATGCATTGTATTCTTGCCCGGGAAGTTGACGGTGGCAGTTCTAGCTCCATGCATTTGAACTTTCTACTAAAACTTTCCACTGGTTGTCGTATTCGCCGGTAATGTACGTGCGTATTGTGAGTATACTTATTTCAATAAGTGTCCGTGTTACACAGTCAGTAGTTTACGCTGTTGAGCTGTGTGTGTGTGCTAGCATGAAGCGAACAATAATAAACAACATGAGTGTGTTATCATGATGGTAATTAGACATGTTTGTATTTTTTCGTAGTCTCAAATGTGTGGTTGTGAGATAATCTCGAAATCCTTTTAACAGTTTAGAGGGGTATTCCACTAAGCGAGCTCTACAAGTCAAGCCTTGCGGAAAAATGCATCGCCTGATTCAGCCTAACATTATACACTGGTCGAACTCGGTGCTACGAACGAAGTTCAGCTAAATTGTTCGCGCTAATTCGACAAGGCTCAACCAGCCAGACTGAGGCGCCTCCTTGACACCTTTAAGCCAGACCCTATCGATCTTTGCTAGATAAATTGAAATGAAATGAAAATAAAGAGCCGCGTTCTGCTCCCAGGCTAAGAAAGAATCATTGACGCAGACTGTGCGGATCACAAATACTCCCTAACCTGTAAGGCTGGGGTGTCCAAACTTTTTTCACTGAGGGCTACTTACTAGAAATTAGGTAAATAACCTTAACTTTAGTGTATTAAAGTGTATTAAAGATCACAAAATCACTTAAAAGTGGTCGAATATGTTATATTGTTGAATATAATTAAAGACAAAACTGCTTTCATCACAGCTTTCCATAAATGGATCTTTATTGATTCATTCAGAAAAAGCTTTGGTAGCTTATTTTCAGAACAGCAGCCTCAGATTTCTTCTTAGACAGAAGATTTACAGCACAGAGAAAAAACAATAAAAGGGAAAATAGGACGGGTAAATTTCAAGTTTGTTATTTAAGTTATTAAGCTTAGCAACACACCTATCAACATTAGTTTGAAACGGTTAACATTAACAGACTGAACTGGACTTAATAACAGGAGTGCATATAATCTTAGTAAATTATTGTAGTGAGTATCAGCTGCGCTGGGTATGTAAATCGGGCCATCCAGCTGCGGTGCTGATTCGACGTCACTCGTGCCAAAAATCCGGACAAATGTCACTTGATCAAGGAGCAGATCTGCATCAGATGAGATCAGCTGACTACTTGTGTGTGTGTGCTGTGCAAAAAATGTTTTTGAACATTAATAAGTCGTCTTTGTGCACATATTGTTTACAGATATCAGACTGCAAAGAGCGCTACAGAGAGTCAACATTTCACCAGTTGTCAGTGGGTGAGTTTTATAATTTGTGTCCCAATTTAAATAAAAAATAAATACAAAGAAACTAGAGAATTTTGCCTTGAATTATTCAAAATTTTTAGATTTTTTTTGGGTTACCCTTCTAGATTGACAGGTTTAGCCCGTTACACAAAAAGTTTGGACACCCCTGATCTATAACAATGACAATCAGAACATGGCTATCCAACACTTTGTTTTTACTCTGCATTTGTGTAAATACTATTCTAATAGATATTGTGTGTTCATCTAGGAACAGCATGATGTAAATACAAGACGGGCCCTCGTCCTTCGTGCACTTCCTGTGTACCTGCGTGAAGATGCCTCCACGTTATTCAGGACTTGTGATGTAAGTGTACTGGCCTCAGCATCAACCATATGACATCGCTCAGAACTCAAGGAGAACCAGGGTGTATATCAGGAAGGATGTTCAACACAGTCCTCATCTGACTTGTTTTCTCCCATATATCAACTATTGTTGAATAAGATTGCAAGAAGATTGTTACGCATAAACCAGAAAACATGAAAATAGTTGAAAGATTATTATACAAAAAAAATCTGCAGATAAAAACTATCTCCCTTTTTAAAATTCAAGTGTTCTATTTTTTTGGAGGTGCCATGTTGTGGTCAGAGAAATGTTTGGTAAATAACAAAAACAAATATCTTGGCATATATTTATTATTGAAAACATTTATTTACACATATGTTTTGAAACCAAACCCAAATTAAGATTATTGTAATGCATCATGATGTATCGCAATATCAAATTAAATCGTTGACATTATAATCCTAAAAGAAACGTGCGACTTATGAAGATTCACACCTCTAATCAATAGCATGATTTGTGTCCTTGTGGGGCTGAACTCATTCTTGTATTATTTTTGTTTTGCAGTCAGCAGATGGTCCAGACCTCACTGACACTCCTGTGGCTCTGCTGACAGTTGTCACGGATGACACTACTGATTCGGCCCTCTTCAGTCCCGAAAGCATCTGCATTGTCGTTGAGGATGAAATACTTGTGAATGGTCCCACAAATCTGGCTGAGTCATTTCTCCTGCTCTTTGGGTACATCTATGCATTAGACCTACAATACCCAAAGAAACTTGAGCTTACATTCACATTTATCCAGAAGGTTGTGATGTGCCTTGAGGACAACAAACCACTGAAAGGGCGTCTACTGATGCTGAAGAATGATTTGTTCAATGAGTGAATCACTCAGAATGGACTACTTGTTAAGCTGAGTATTGAGGAAGCTTTTTTGTTTGTTTTTTTCCTAATCATTTGCCTCTTCTACCTCACATTTAAGATGAATGACTGTTCAGTTCACTATTCATGTTTAATGTTCTGTTGCCTAATACGTAAATGCACTGCCTTGATGTTTGTTCCCTATAAGTACAGCAGTGGAAACCAGTACTGTTTTTTTTATGTATTTTTAAAAAAGAAAGTGAGCTGCAGCTGTCAAGGTACAGTAAGTGTTAAATGCATCAATGTTCTAATAGCTGCAATTGCTGTTAATACTGAAAATGTTATTGAATTTTAGAATTGAGATGGAGACCCTTGGAGTCTTTTTCTCTTGTTTTATTTATGAAGCACTTTTTTATGAGTGAGCTCTGTTGTTTGTGCCTTTTTAAAAGCACATTGTGTTTAATAAAAAGTTGTTAAATTGTTAGTGTTGTTACTTTCATGTTTTCTAACACTTTTAGCTGATTATAATTTACTGGGTAAACAGTTTAGAATTATTTGTAAGTGTATTTCCCACAGTATTTTAAAAAATATTGAAGATTTTAAGTGTTATTTCCCATATTATAAGTTAGAAAATATGAAAAAGTTTGAGTTTATTTCCCACATCGTATGAGTTGCAATATGTAAAATATTTTGAGTGTATTTCCCACCTTAATTAAGTTGAAAAAATTGAACATTTTGAGTTTATTACTCCCTAATTATAAGTTGAGGAATATCAACATTTATGAGTTAACATTGAGGTAATTTAAGGCAACTGCAACTATAATTTTTATTTTAGTTAAACTTAAAACTTTTAAAAACATCACTAAAAAATTGTTGTGTAATCTGTTACACAACAATTTTTGAGTTCTGTGAACTTATTAGGTTTTACAGTGTAACAAAAAGCATCCAAAAAGAGCTATTTATGGGTTTTTTAAAAGGTTTTTAATGAACAAAAGGGACATTTTGACCAGAAGCTTGCATGAAATTGTTGTAAAATTAAGTTAAAGCAAGAAAAAGCTGCTTAGATATGTAAAAATATCAACTAAATATTGGATTTTCAATAACCTGAGACTAAAAGATGTTGAGTTGAAGTTCTGTGTTTCATACTGCCGCAGTCAACCTGTGGATTTACAGCTAGGTCCTTAAGTACTTTGCCTCTAGTATTTTTTCTGTACACCACCAACATGGATTTTAATCAAATAATCAAGATGTGATTAAAGTACAGACTTACAGTTTAAAACTTTCTAAATTCAGAAAAAGTATTACATTAACCATAGGAATTGCCATAACCATAGCTATTTTTATACATTTTTAAGAGGCTCAAAATTAACTGGACGATAGACTGACAGGTCGTTGCGTATCTGGCAAAACCTGTTCACTCATTATTGCATGACAGGTTAAGCAGATAAAAAATCTGCAGTTGATCCCATGTGCTGACATTTAGATTCCACGTGTTGGCATTACTAAGTTACCAAGAATCTTAGTAATTTTATCTCTGTGAATCCTCAACCATGAAACAATTGCTAGAAACTTTGTTAAACTGGAGTGTTTATTGAACCTTCTGGAAAACATTTAAAATAAAAAAAACATATTATGAATTTGCATACATGAGTTTTTAATTTTCATAATATTTGCCACATGAAGACTTTTTGTACGATCTATTGCTTAAAAATGAATTTATTTAGAGGTTTAGGAGAAAAAAAGGTCTTAACAACTCACAAAAATGAGGCAAAATTTAAATTGCTTTCATACATTAATATCACACATAATAATAATAATAATAATAATAATAATAATAAACATAAATCATTTTACTAAAATTATATGAGACTAAGCTGTATAAACTAGAAGCTAATAAAACACTGCTTAGTGCTTTGTAGTGTAGAACGATTTATACAGTTTTGTAATAAATCAGAGTAATATGTGAGAAAATTAACACAAAGCCCATTTCAAACATTGGATACCAAACATGCTGGATTCATCAGTTTGTTAAGTCGACACAAGCTCTCAGGTTATTATTTAGGAGGGTTCATGCTACCGTATGTGACACAGTGAATGAGGTCGGATTTTCTGAGAGTTTTATATAACTTGCTAGTTATCTTTTAATAGGTTCTTTAATAATGCCACATCCTACATGTTGATGATGAGAAGCCATCAATACAAAATGGAAATTAACTGAACAGATTAACTCTCATTATAGCTGGCAGATGCTCCAAGTATGTAATAAAGAGAAATAAAATTGTTTCTCTTAATGTTTTGTCAAAGCTATTACTCTCTAATAGATGTCAAACTGTAGACCAAACTGAATAAAAACAAACAAACTATTAGACAAACTAAACATTTGCATTAAATTAGTTGGGTGGTTTTCAGTAGAAACCTGTGATGAAAGGAAACCTCAACTGTCTCCTTTTGAGCCATTTGAGGTGGTTCGGGCATATAGGATGCCTTCTGGGCAGATCCTGAGAGAGGTGTTCCGGGCATGTCCCACCGGGAGGAGGCCCTGGGGCAGACCCACAACACGTTGGAGAGATTACATCTCTTAGCTGGCCTGGGAACACCTCGGGGTTCCCCTGGATAAGCTGGAGGAGGTAGCTGTGGAGTGGGAGGTCTGTGCTTCTCTGTTTAGGCTGCTGCCCCCTCTACCCAGCCCTGGATAAGCAGAAAAACATGGATGGATGGATGACACTGGAGATATAACAACTGTTAATGTACCAGGTCATCAATCTCATGTTGTGTTGAAATAACAATGTCATGTTAATAAGCTCTGAACAAGTAACAATACCATGACTTTTCATAGGAAAGCGACGAGTGCGGTATTTGTATACCTGTGCTGTCAGATTTACAGTAGAATAGAATAGAATAGAATTCAACTTTATTGTCATTGCACATGCACAGGTACAGGGCAACGAAATGCAGTTTGCATCCATCCAGAAGTGCTTTAGTATGTAGATATATTACAATATCTATTAGCAATAATATAGATATGTAAGTATATTACAGAAATGGGTCTATTATGGTATGTTATAATGTACACGGTATGAAGTATGTTGTGAATATTCTATAACTATAAGTATGTACAGGCTGTAGTGAGTACAAGCTATGTACAGGATATGAACAGGATATAAATATGAAAAACTATACAGAATATGAAATAAATAACTTTACAGAAATCTGAGATATACAGCTATACAGAAATGGGAACTATGCAAGTTGTAAACAGTTGTAGGGTTAAAAATTATCGTATGTACAGAATGATTATTTTCAGAGAACTATACAGTAGTGCAGTTAAGATAAGTGAGATATGTGGATAATTTCTACAGAGACTATATAAAGTGCTAGTGGTTGTGAGTGGTGGTTCAGTCCATGTTATTATTGTGTGTTTGAGGGTACAGTTGTCCAAAAATTACATATCTGTATATACTTTATGTTAAAGTAAAAGGGAAGTTTTCCTTAAACCTTTCATTGTCTTTCATTACGAGTGGTTGAAAAACATATTCTTCATGGATCTTTGTGTAAAGTCATGATGGGTTAGATGAAAATCAATTTCACGCTTTGTCCTCTAAAAACGTTGCTTGTTGGGACAAATCACGCCACTAAAATGTAGTTCCCTCATTGATTCTAAAACAACAATGTGCCCCGAGTGCACATGAAATCAAAGAGATGATAATGACTACATTGTTAAGATTAAAGTCCAGTGGTTGCACTCCTACTGTTCAATTATACCCCTCTAAAAAACATCCTGAGAGTCCCTGCTGCTTCTGTCCACATGAAAACACACTGTCCTTTCTACAGTATAAGCTCTGTTCTTGAATCAAAAAATAGCATTTATTTCACTTAACTGTGATACAGAAATTAACTGGTGGTATGAAATAAGTCATCAAAAACCGAGTTCTATAAACTTTTTTTGACTTTGGACTATGTGAGGAAACCGAAGTAACCAATGAGAACATTCAAGCTCCACACAGAAAGGCCCCAACAAAGCAGGAGAACCTTTTCCTTGTGCACCACTATGCCACAATAACAACTCCACTGTCTTTTCTTGCAACCCAATTTAGATGAAGAGGTATGATCACAATATTCTGGTATTCAAAATACAAAACATTTCCTTATTTAAACCAACTGATTACCATCAAGGTTGTCTTCTCGTCAGGCACTTCCAGTGCTGCTACAATTTCCCCACCAGGAAGTTACATTATGGCCACTGAAGCAGTGAGACGTACCATCTTCATTAAAAAAATTTTTTTAAAAAGTATTGTCACTGTCATCTTTGATCTAGCTCTGTATCCATATTATTTCAAAACACTGAGTATGTAACATTAATAGCAGTAACATAATTTAAAAATATCCAGGATCATGCATTTAGTTGCATATTTTCTTTAATTTTTTTTATGGCTTTATTTTTGATAGGGACAGTGAAGACTGACAGGAAAGTGGAGGAAAGTGAGAGTAGAAGACATGCGGCAAAGGGCCAAACTTTAACCCTGGCCGGCCGGCCGCTCGCAGCCGTGCAGCACATCTGCTCATTCCAGTGAGCTTAACCAGCATCCCTATTTTCCTTAATTTTTGTGGGTTTATTACAGTGTCACCCTTCAGTTTAGAAAATAACAAGCAGATGGTGACGATTAGAAAAACAGCAAAAATAATGAGGATAGCTTCTAATGTAAATAATTGATAAAAATTTATCTTTAAATTAAAACAATCACTTTATGAACTTTGTGCTGTCTATGTCAGCCAACTAACACAAATGTGAGCTAATAACATATAAAATCAGTAATAACTTTTCCTGCACTTATTTTATTTTCTATCATCGGCACACTCACACAACACTACCTGTTGGCTGGTTCTCGTGCTGGATTTAAAAGTATCACTCTCTGTCAGGCAGTTCTAAGTATACGTGCAGGAAATAAATTTTAAATATCGATTGCTTCCATGTACTCTCAAATTTATTACAGGTGTGAGCTTGACTCCAAGTATTGACTCTTTCCCAGCAGCAACCTTCTGAAATTACTGCAGGGCCAGCGTTCAGTCTAGCTGGAACAATAGTGCAAATATCAGACAGTATGGCAGACTATGCAGTAGAACTGACATGGTGGAAAAATAAAATCACAATTAGATTCACCAACACTGGATGTGCATGCAAAAAAAGGTTACATCAATGCAATATTGATCTAAAGTAATTCTAAAGGCATCTTGGACTTACTGTAGGCTATACATCATTTATAGTCATCATTTTATAAAGCTTTATTTTTGAAACATCCATGCTTAATAACAGCATGCAAAATGCAGAGTGACAGGAATGATGGAAGAGCCTGATGTGGCCCTTAAGAGTCAGAGGTTATTTGTCCATAACTCAACAGAACATTTTTAAATGGCACCTGCTATATTACTTCCTGGAAATCATTACTCGTGTGTCTCTCAAAGGAGATACAGACTGTATAATCAAAAAGTGAAAAAATTAAATACATAAAAATATAAGAAAAGGAATGCCACTGTTACAAAGAGTGTAATCATTCTGAAACTGGTTTTGTGTCTGTTCTGATATAAATTCTGACCACCATCTTATCCAAAACCAAGCTTCAATAGATATTGAGCTGTGTCATATAAGTTGGCAATTTAGTACATGAGAGGAAACAACATGAGAGAACTGCCATGACAAAATAAATGCCAAGCTGTGTGGTGATATATTCAGTTGAACTGAGCATTTGTTAAACTAATTTCTCACTTTTTCTAAGATCACACTGTAAGTTGAGTTATACAGCATGTTTGTAAAACTTGAGTTAATAATAGCTGAGAGCTTAGAAACAGCAACATTTATTATTGAAATTTTGAAATGCTGATTTACCATGCACCATGGTTTCATTTGCTATTTAGTCATGTAGAGCTCATAAATCTGGCTAAAGTGTTCTACTCTGGTGAAGACTGTAATATTTATCCAAGTAAAAAGTAAACTGGAAATATATAAGAAGAGTGGCAAAAAAATTCAGTATTCAATTCAATTCAATTCAATTTTATTTATATAGCACCAAAATTACAACATAAGTCGCCTCAAGGCGCTTCATAGAGATACAGAGAAAAACCCAACAATCATATGACCCCCTATGAGCAAGCACTTTGGCAACAGTGGGAAGGAAAAACTCCCTTTTAACAGGAAGAAACCTCTGGCAGAACCAGGCTCAGGGAGGGGCGGCCATCTGCTGCCACCGGTTGGGGTGAGAGAAGGAAGACAGGATAAAAGACATGTATCTTTAGTGGTCAGGGACACTAGCAAAATAGCCCTTTATGGGAGAAAAATAAAGTTATCTCTTAATGGCCCAGGCTTCAGTAGTATCCAGAAATCAATGACGAGTTGGCAGCCAACCACCTTTATGGTCTTTTGGCACCACCAAAAAGAAAAAACCTTCTCCAGTTCTACCAAAAGTAACTGAAAACAAGTCAGAGTTTTACTCTGATTATCTTGTTTTCGTGACCAATTAAAGTCAGAATTATAATAGAAATTAAAATTTGAACCTAACAGTAAAATTTAGGTTGGAGGACATTAGCACCACATAAGGGCTTGTTGGTCTAGTAGAATGGTCTTGCTATAGTGTTAGAAATACTGGGTTCCATTCCCAGACAAGTCTGCGTGGTGCCTGTGTGCTATGGTGTTGGCTTTTGTGCAGACATTTCCACATTTTTTACAGAGCCTCTTTAACCCCTGCTGAATTGTGACCGTGACTGTGCTACATTACTTTCCTTTCAGAGGATCACATTTTGTTTTCATTATAAGAACACTGTCTCAAATGTAAACCTCAAACCTGCGTTACAGCAGCTGCTGTGATGGATCTTCATGAGGGAAAAGCTTTTTGTAAGTGCTGTGCAAAACCTCTACAAAGGGGTTATGATTTATGACATCAAAAAGTATTACAGTACAAAAATTTCAAACATGAGGCAGTTTGTCGACACATGCAGTGTTTTAACCTAGTTTAACCCTCATAATTAGTTTTTCTGGTTCAAATCTATGAACTTAAATTCTTCAGTGTTACTCTAACCAGGCAAGGGCTCCTTTTTATGAAATATTGAAAAAATAATAAATAAAAATATTGAAAGTGGAACTTTGTGGGCCTAAATAATGTTTGCTCCTTTAAGGCTGTTATGAACAACACATACCAAAGGAGCTTGCTCCAAACAGGCAGATGAGATTACTTCTCTTCTATCTTTCAGAATAGAAACACTGCGGAATAAACTAATGAATCACATTTTACTATATTTTATAAAACGTATTTATTTTTGTTTGAAAATAATCCATTTGTCAAATTATGATTAAAATGCTTCAACAGCAACACCTGCAAGTCAGAAAACACGACAAAGTGGTGAAGGAGAGGAGACAAGGATTGCTGTGCTGCTGGACCTACAGAAAGGCCACCACAGTGATATGTGGCAACCTGACATTCTGCTGCACTCATTCAAAAGGGACTGGATTCAGGTGTGGTTAACAGATTGCTGTCTAAAATTTAGATTGTTGTGATTTGTTTTGTTGTCTTTCTTTTCTTTTTTATATACCTCTTTTAGGACAGGACCCCTGGAGTCTAGACACTGGTGGTTGTGAAGAAAGGGAGAGTGGCAGAAAACACGGACTTAAACCATGCAAAGCAGAAGCTGATTGGCTCAAAACTTGTGGGTAAGAAGATGATTGGACTAGACCAATGATGTCAAGTATCGAGAATGACAGCGTGGGAAAGTGGTAGACATGTAAACTGAAAAGCAGCCTAAGACCCAGAAAAGTAGGTATGATTACAGATCTTCCTTATTGAACTTATGTCTAAGCTTCATTTCAGATGGTTGTGTTGTACCATTGTCGTTTGTCAGTGAGCATGCATAGTCCCATTTTCAAATCACTTCTGATGCTTATAATTCAGTATTGTGCTTTTTCTCCCTCGGATGACAAAGGCATAACCTGCCCTCCCCTGAGGAGAAACAATCCTTTCTGTCTTCTGTGTCTCTGGTTCGCATAGAAGTATTTATGTACTGCTAATGTTCTACAAATCAGTTTACTGAAGCACACCAACAGGTTACATAAATGGAAGAAACGATATTAACTGATATTATATTTGACTCATGATTAGCATCTACTAATAGCCAGTCCTATACCTGAGTGTCGTAGGGCACAGCTTCAATTAGAGTCATCGGTGATTAAAAATGTAGATGTCAGCGACTGAATGTTTGACCATGTACCTTGCCATTATTCAGTATATTCTTTGACAGTGTTCTAATGAGATGACCTCCACAATAATATGGCAAAGACCAGGCATAAGCTACCATGTTTGCAGAGTCTCAGAAGTTAAATTGGTTTTGGAATAATGCTATGTTAAACAGATTATGATTTTAATTTTAGATTTTTTTTCTTTATAAGCTATGGTTTTTAAAAATGTATTGTCACTGCAACCCCCCCCCCCCCCGGCTTCTGCTCCGTGACCCCTCATCTGGGACTCTCCTCAGCTCTTTCTGGGATAGTGGTGCGGCTGCCCTGGTCTCTTGTGCTCTGAGGGCCTCTGGATGTCTGGAATTTTGATCTCCTCCATGCCTGCTTCATGCCCTGGAGGACGGGGCTGTGGCTCCCTGTAGCAGATCATTACATGAAGGAACCTTTTAAATACAAGCGCACTCATGCTCATAGGTGTACACACGGGTGCTCACACACACAAATGACACCCTTTTTGGCTCCTACCTCAAAGCACACTGTGCGCTGTCGATCTTACGTGCTGCACAATAATGTTTAATATTTAGTATTTACTGTCATATTCCCATAGATCATCATGATGTTGTTTATTATATTGCTCTCTTTTCTTCTGCTTGTTTTCTCTTTTTTCTTTCTCAACAGGTGATCCAGGTGATTGATATATGTATTTTTTGTCTGCTTATTTTGTTGGTTTTTGTTTTTTGCCCTTTATACCGTCCCTCTTCCCCGCTGTTTTTCTTTCTCCCATTTCTTTTCCCCATTCAAGTCTGTCCCACATTTAGCAAGTGAAAATAAAATAAAATAAACAATAAAAGGTAAATCAAATAGACCATTACGGCAAGACTGGGATGGTCCATTTGGTGAAGTAAATCCGTAAAAAAAAAAAAAAAAGTATTGTTATCTTTTACCAACATCTGCAGTGAATATTTGCCCCACACGTGCCTCAGTTTTGCTAAGGTTGGTAAGGTAAAGTGCCAAAACATGAGTAGACAGTCATGTTTTGGCACTTTACCTTACCAACCCTGAAAACATTCATGCATTAGGACCGGTAATATTTGTGCTCCTCTACAGCCAAACAGTAGAATTTAAGCAACAATGTACAAATAATAGAGCCCCAGGCAGTGCGAAAGAAAATATGTAAGAGTAGTCTTACATATCATTCTTGATCTTGTACTCAATGAGCCAGCTTGGGAAAACATTTGTGGTCTAAACTGGTAAGTGTCATGAACTGGCTGTGTGGAGGCAGATGAGAACACAAACGCAAAACTCACGGAGACAGGAGCTGAACTCATAATCACTGCTTTATTGCAGGCCTTACAAAGAAACAGAACTAAACTGGCAAAACTAAACTAAGAACCGAGGGAACACAAAAAGGCACACAGGTTCAGGGAGGAGACATTGACGACGCAAGACTGAACTGAGGGAGATGCAGTGTTGGGTAAGTTACTTTAAAATAGTAACGTAGTTACATTACTAGTTACTTCTCTCAAAAGTAACTCAGTTACTTCAAGTTACTCGTTACTTTCAAAGTAACTAGTTACTAGGGAAAGTAACTTTGGTTTTACTCAGAATTCTCTTGTTAATGTGTTTCTTCCATAACTTTGCCAGTCTTCTAGCTTGCTTACTTGCCACAAGTGCGCTGTGCCACCTACCAATAGAAAGGAAAAGATAATGTGCATATTTCCACGAGAGAAATCCCACGCCTGGACCGTCATTGACTGCTGCCATGATTCTAGCCTACGTCACAGCGTCATGTGCGCCTTTTACATCCAACACAAAAACTGCAGTCGTGGTGCTTTCGATTGTACTTAGAACTCGGAAATTCTGCCTTCTGAATAGGAAGATGTAGGTAACACCAGACTGCAGATGAGCTGCATACAGGGCTGGACTGGGACAGAAAATTGGCCCGGGCATTTTGACTAGAGACCGGCCCACCATTATAGGAAAAATCATAAAGCCTTTGAATGAAAATAAACACTGTTGTGACAGTGATGTACACTGTTTTGATGGTATATATGCATCAATCTATCAATCGTTTGTTGTAAGATTCAGATAATTATTTTTTAAAAGCTAGACATTTTAAATGAGAATAAGAAAGAAAAGTATTTCTTTGTGCCCCCCTCTCCCTGTTAATGCCCTACATGCCCCCCTGGCAACACTTTGCTAGACCCGCCCCTGCACAGTTACCAGCTGTCAGCTACATAAAAAAGGATCCAGGTGTTATTTGTCTCTCAGAAACAGTTCATAACTTCCCTTCAACTCATTCATGTCACCTAAAAGGTAAACCTGTTTCTCCATTACCTGTTCAGCTCTGGTGATTCAGTAAGGACATCTCCTGGTTTCATCTTCATGTTTCCCTCTCACCAGATAACCAAACCATATCATGACCAGCAGCTTTTTTGCAGCTGTGGCTCCAGCAAACATCAGCTGATACTAGAAATTAATATTAAATAAATTCTAACAACAGCTGACCAAGCTTAAACGTGCTGCTGTTGTTTAGCGCGACATCCGCTGGTTTCCTCTTTTGGCGCAAAGTGAGCGATAAACAAACAAGAGAAAAAAGCCGATCAGCTGATCATTGATCAGTTTTCATGATTGAAGTAGAAACGGGAGAGGGAGGGGGAGAGAATGAAAGAAGAAGAGGCAGCTGTGCAGCAAAGACACAGAATAACTCCAGCTTTGTGTCTTTTTCATTGTAGCTGAAGTCCGGGACAAACTGTTCCTTTTCACCTCAATAAGAAACGCGTAATATTTTCTCTGAATACCAGACGGGACAGTTGGCAACTCTAATAACTTATGAACAAAATAAAGTTCAACATCATTAACTTCATAGCACCCACCCAGCTGTATAGAAACTCCGTCACGCTAGCTAGCACGCAGTACGGAAAAAGTCAGAATAACGAAAATAAACTCCACCTAAACTTGGTTTATATCTGACCCAGATAGACTGCAGGTCATAACTTCTTACCTGAAGTTCAGTTCACACTTGGACCAGCGGCCGCCTCGGGTCTCTTTTCCTTCTGCGTCCCTTTTCCTTCATCCACCTGCTGCCGTCCACCACTTGCTAATGTTACTGAATCTGTGGAAGCTCCGCGATAGGCTCGTTACTCGTTACTTCGTGTGGTGGCTATCTAAATCCCAGTAACGACTAACGCGTTCCTGATTTTGGCATAATAACTAGTTACCACAATAATAACGTAGTTACTGTAACGCGTTACTTAATAACGCGTTAGTCCCAACACTGGGGAGACGTGGACATAAATACACAGAAGGAAGTGGGAGCACACAGGGAACACAGCTGACAGCAAACAGAACAAGACTCATATTGACGGGAGACTGTCAAAGTAAAACAGGAAGTACACAGAGGTGCAGACAGGAGGAGAGCGAAAGCACGGGGAGAGCACAGACATAACGGGCTGGGGAAAACATGGAATAAAACACAAGTAGGGGAGACGAGGGCTCACCGATACACAGAGGGGCACACGGGGTAAAGTGACATGGGGAAATCAAATGAGGAACATTTTAACAGAACCCCCTAGGAACGAAGGCATAAATAAAGAACAAAATACAAAACACGAAAACTACGAATGCTGGGCCAACATGGCCCAAGTGTACACATCTTCAGTCAGTATTGAATATCAGCATTTCCATGTTCATTTGTGGACATGAACTTTGCCTGAACTTCAAGCTGTAATATAAAAACACTTCAAGTATGTCTTTTATCCTGTCTTCCTTCTCTCACCCCAACCAGTCGCAGCAGATGGCCGCCCCTCCCTGAGCCTAGTTCAGCCGGAGGTTTCTTCCTGTTAAAAGGGAGTTTTTCCTTCCCACTGTCGCCAAAGTGCTTGCTCATAGTGGGTCATATGATTGTTGGGTTTTTCTCTATGAAGCACCTTGAGGCGACTTTGGTTGTGATTTGGCGCTATATAAATAAAATTGAATTGAATTCATGTACCATTTTATTAAATCTACTATAGTAGTCAAAAGGCACAGGAAGTCTCAAGATGAAACTCATCTACAAACAACATGTGACAGAAGCTATCTGACATGTGAAGATCAGCTGAAACAAGCAAGCTGCATTATAAATACCGAAAGAAAGAAAATAGAGCTTTTGTAGATTTTCTTGAACTCCTCTTTGTATCCTGTCCCAAGGCACACTGACATGAGAGAGGTTCATCTGGCGAGAAGGAGTGGCTTCATGTCTCCCTTTAGGTTTCAGTTGACAGGGCTTTCAACAGACTGCTGGGATTACATAGTGACAGTAGAAGGAGACAGCAGTAATTCAAGTGGAATCAAGAATATCCTGTAAACGTGTGCGCTCACTGTCAACAATCAGTCTGCCAATACAGATTTGTTGTGTGTGTTCAATGATGGACATTAAAATGAGAAAACCAGCTCTGAATTGTTGCTATCTGAATTAGCTGTGTTGTCCAGCTTTGTATCCCTACCCCCATCCTACCTCTAAAACACAGAAACGCAGATACATATACACATTTCCCTTTCTCCTCCTTACACTTCTCTCTTCTCTAATTTACAGGGACTGTGAGCAGCATACAAATACAGCTCCTGACAAAGCATCTTGTTTTCTTGTTTCCGCTTCTTTTGCCCTGTCAGGTTCTTCTCGTGCTGTTTCCTCTTTTCATTCCTCTGCTTTAATCTGCATTGTCGCAGTGATGACTTGTGCCGTGTTGCATCAATCTTTGCTGCTCTCCCTCTCTTTCCTGCTCCTCTCTGTCTCCTCTCCTCAAACTGCTAGTGCCACCCTGTGGTGAGGAAAAGATGAGAGAGTTCAGGATCAAATCAAAGGTGTTTTGGGATTGACTTTTACATTAATACAGAGAAAAATTAAAAGCAAATTGTCAAGTCACACAGTTTAGATACATTTTTTTCTGGTTTGTCAAAAAACACTTGTCTATGTTCTCTGTCTAAAAAAAGAGAAAGAAATCTTAAGCAGTCTAGCCCTTTAAATCGTTCCACTGATGGCCGGCTTGGTCATGTTGGTGCTTTCAGGAAATGTCTGCTCAGGTGATCAGACACTGAATTCACATTATATGAGAGACGCTAAAGATGGGAATTAGCATGTAATTCTAGCTAGTGAAATGTTACTTCAGCATGTGACATAACAGGTTTCACTGAATTAGCAAAAAAGAAAAAAAAAAACTGTGCTGAATCTGTTGTCTGCAGTTTGCTGTAAGACAGATTCCTTTCTTTGACTTTAATAAATACCTACAGCGTCCTATGCACCTTTGAACAAAATAAAGAGAATAAAGAGTAGGTCCAGTGCTCCTTGTCAGTAACAAAAACTGTACTGGTTCTCTTAAATCCTGGACTGCTCTACCTTGGCACAGATCTTCCAGTGGAGGCTGAGAATTGTGATCTCTGAAACTGTAACACACTCTCTGCCCCCCCCCCCCCTTCTTAAAAAAGCAGAACCACTGCCTTGAACAGCTACCTCAGTGACCTCACCCCCGTTTATGGCCAAGACACCTCTCATGCCCAGACCCTTCTTCCTCTATTGAAGGCACATCAATTGAATTACAAAATCCTCAAAACATTTTTTCCCACTACCTGACTAAACCTCGGTCAGAAGCACTGGTTTTTATAATATCAATATTTTTGAAATCAAGTAACACGCTTCAGCTCCATCCGTCTTATTTAAATTGCTAAATATTACTAAAATGCCATCTGCTGTATTTTCACTTTGTAGTGTAGTGTACAGTTATCATAGTATCCTTACCTGGTATAAAAGGTCTATGGTATTCTAATGAGATTCAAGTTTTGATGTCACAGACTGTGTGGCAGCTGTATTGAGTTTAATTAAAACAGCACTGCTAGCAGGCAGTTAATTTACATTCAAGAAGACAGGAAACATGTCAGTCACAAAAGGTCAGGACTTCAATATTAGCTTTTTTTTTTCAAAGAGCAAAAGTGATTTCAATCTAGCCTTCCGATTCCTTCTGTTGATGACACTTGGTCATTTTAGTGCTTCCAGTCCATGTCTTCTCCGTTGACAGGACACTATTCCACGAAAGATCACTTGGGAATTGACAAGCAGTTCAAGCTAGTTTTAAATCAATTTAAATTCTCTTTTCCATTTGTTACAGCTCTTGCAAGGCCTCCTCCTGAAGGTGCCTGTGTGGGCGTGTCCTTCAATCTCTTCTGTCTGAGGTACCGCCTTTTTCTTTGACACAGCTGACTCACATCAGTAATTAAAGGGATTTAAGCCCAGGGACAGGTGAGCTGTTTAATCAAATTATTCAGTGAGCCTGAATTCTCTTTGGATGGCATCTTGGAAGACATGACTCCTATCAGGGGTTTCATCATAGGAAAAAGGTGATGACTCTGAAGAACTTTGTATTGAT
Organism: Rhamphochromis sp. 'chilingali'; assembly: GCF_963969265.1. NCBI lineage: Eukaryota > Metazoa > Chordata > Actinopteri > Cichliformes > Cichlidae > Rhamphochromis > Rhamphochromis sp. 'chilingali'. The sequence goes on along the minus strand of NC_137940.1, from coordinate 14,372,347 downwards.
CTATGGTGACCCTTTGCTCTTAAGGGACAAGTGGAACTAAAATATCTCAGCAAAATGCAACCACAGTACAACAGAGACAGATCTCCTTGGTGTAAGGGTTAAGGTTTTTTCCTTTAATTTATCATCCATCCATTTTGGCTTATACTGCTCCTTGAAGCAAACCATAGTGACCAGGGTTTCCTTCCTGTGTTATGTATGTAGGCATATTATGACAGGTCCATTCATAATTAATACAGTTACAACTCACTTCATTGTCTGAGTTTCCAAGTTTCTGCTTTATTACACATGTCATTTGGGTTAATTGGTCAAGGCTTGATAAATATTAGTTTAACAAATGATTTTTCTTCACCTGACAATTAACTCAACTTTGCCAGTGGCAAGCTCATTAATATTGAACATATGATGTTTTAAAATAGTTATTTTTGCTAGCTTAGTAATGGATTGTGAGGCAGTCCTCCTTTATCCTTTTTCAACAGCAATATCTTTTACAATAACTAATTAAGAGCAAAATTATTTACATACCAGTAACTAACTGCTTCTATGCACCATCTTTGTGTACCCTTTCCCGCCCAGGCTTCTAGACTTCTGATTGGCCAACATTTCTACCCAGTTAGGATTACATCGCCACCTGTTGCTTTGGCATGTTCTTGACAGCGTTTGACTTTGTTTTTTGCGATTACGTGTGGACGAGATTCTTTTTAACAAAACGGAAAATCTGTTTACAAACATACCCGCGTACGTGTGGTCACAGCCTAATTGCCAGTTTTAGGTCAAACTCTGCTTACACTGTTTCACAACTCTCCCTCCCATACAGTTTCTAATGGCAGACATCAGGTTAGCAAAAGTCCAAGGCATCACAAAGGGGCTTCACTAACCAATGGGTGATGCCACTGTGGCTGCATCCATCTTTTATACTTCGTATGGAGGTGATAAAAGTTGTTCCCTTTGAATTTAATATTTTTGCTTCCTCCTCTCTACCTCTATGTCGCGAGTAAAAGCCACCAAGTAACCGCTAAGGGCCTCTATACTACTCTTACAAACTTTCAGGCCCAAAGCTCTTACAGGAATAAGCCCAGAATAAACGGAACAAGAGGGTCAATATCAGTCAGGTTAAAATTTATTATTTTAAAGGAAAACAAAGGGCTTGCAAAAGGCCTCAAACATCAAAATGGAAAAGGTCACTAACGACCACAATATAGTCTTATTGGTCCAACCTGTCAGCAATGCAACTATCACCTGAGGGCTTGCTCTCCCTCGGCGGTCCCAGATGCTCGTTGCTTTAAGAGAAACAAATCCACCCCAAATAAATACGAGCCCAACAGAACACATATCGCATGCACTAAGTGTTCAAGTTCAGGCAATAATTGGTGGCACTAAAAATCACTCTTAAAACGTATTCACCGCAAATCCACACGGAGCACCTCTAAAAGACCTAATTCCCGTAACGTAAGTGCCCAGCTCAGGGATTGCACATTGTCTGACTAATATTGCACCAGCCCATTGGAAATAAAAACAAACCCAGCATAAAAAAAACCCAAACAGTTTTAACTACTCTAAAACCAACTTGGGAGAAAATCGCAACAAAAAAGAGAAAAAACAGTGACAAATTCACGTGTGCAGCCTGTCCTGTAGGAGGCAATACAATATAAATTAGATTGTAGTGCATAAATATACTTTTTTATAATGTCAAATATATTATGTTAACATACCTCTAGCAGACAACTGTGTTTGCTGCACGCATGGCTTGTCTTCTAAAAAACACTACTAGAAACATAAAATACAATAACCATCAAATACATTTCAACAAATTTACAAAAGCACTAAAAGAAAAACAGCCTGTACCTCAAACCTCTGCTGTAGAGGTTTAAAACAACCGTTTGTGTAGAAGACAAAACTTCTCAGGCGCTTCACCTACTCACACAACCATTGTTCACAGCCAAATGAGAGAAGAAGAGCACCTGCTGCTACTTCCTCTTTTATACCCTCCCTTGGGTCCCTTGGGTCCCCTGGGTCCTAAAGCCTTCCCTATTACATCTATTTTTATGCACACTGCCAGATTTTGGGGAGCCTGTTAACATTCTGACAATCCTTTAATCTCTATAATGTAACAGAAATCCATAACTTTGATCTTCCCTCTAGCCCTATTCTCTTATTAAGAGATTTTGAACTGACCTGAATACAGAAAATAATTAAATTTAAAGAGTACAAAACGAAAGGCAGACTTCACCATTTCTGAGTAGTCAGTGGCTTGAAAGACTAAAAAAACAAAAACAAACTGGACACGCTGAACACATTGGACATTATGATGGAGTATCACAAAGGATATCATGTAGTTTGACCACAAACTGCAACACAAATATTTTCTGATTACTCAAACAGGGATCCGCACCAGCTGTTGAATTAAAGGATTATGGGAGCATAAACAGACAGTCCAGAACATGCTGTTGTGAATCACGTACACAAAAAAGCACAAAGATGCTCTCTGTACTTTTATACCGGTTTGAGATCAAAACTTCATGGTGTGAAGTTCCCTGTAAAGTTGGCTGAATGTGGTAATTCTACTAATAATGACCTATTTTGAATTTTACAACAATCATTCTATATAGAGTAGAAAAGGGAAAGGATAACGTTCTCCTGAATATGTATGTGAAACATCTTTCTTATCATTAGGGAGCGGTTTTAATATGAGTCGAGAGAGGAGACCTTAAAACTACTTTTAAATTTGGTGTTGAAAAATTGGCTACTTCACTGTAATGACTGCTTAAACAAGAGGACAAGATAAACAAAAAAGCTTTCTATGATTATGGGCTAAACAAAGAGGGAGGGAGAAAGCAAATATAGTGTATAATGGATGGTCGGATGTCTGTGAGCTCTTTGGATGAAGCATTTAAAAAGAAGAAATTCAGTGCGTGCTCTCTCTTCATGTGAGACAGAGTAAATAAGATAAATCCCTCAGCTGCTCTTTTCTGGATAAAAGCAGAATATTAAAAACTAAAACATGCAGCTAAAAGTGTCTGATGGCATTATGAGGAAACTTGGTGGTGGAATGAGGAAGTACAGGGAAGCATTCAACGGAAGAGGGTGGCAAACAGGAGCACTGGGAGACAGTGATAGTTTTAACATTCAGTTCAACTCAGTTCAGTTTTATTTATACACATAAATAAATTCACAGCAACAGTTGCCTCAAGGCACTTTATATAGTAAAGTAGACCCTACAATAATACATACACAGAGAAACCCAGTAATCATATGACACCCCTATGAGCAAGCACTTTGGCAAAAGCGTGAAGGAAAAACTCCCGCAGAACCAGGTTCGGGGAGGGGCGGCCATTTGTCATGAAGGCTTGAGGTGAGGGGAGGAAGACGGGACAAAAGACATGCTGTGGAAGAGAGACAGGGATTAATAACAAGTGTAATTCAATGCAGCGAGGTCTATAAACATATAGTGACGAGAAAGGTGACTGAAGAAGAACTACTCAATGCATCATCCATTCAGGGCGACCTGATGCAGCCCTATATGTTTTAGCAAAAAGGAAAGTTTTAAGCCTAATCTTAAAAGTAGCGATAGCGTCTGTCTCCCGAATCCAAACTGGAAGCTGGTTCCACAGAAGAGGGGCCTGAAAACTGAAGGCTCTCCCTCCCATTCTACTTTCAAATACTCTAGGAACAACAAGTAGGCCTGCAGTGCAAGAGCGAAGTGCTCTAATAGGGTGATATGGTACTACAAGGTCATTAAGACAAGATGGGGCCTGATTATTTAAGACCTTGTATGCGAGGAGCAGGTTTTTGAATTCAATTCTGGATTTAACAGGAAGCCAATGAAGGGAAGCCAAAACAGGAGAAATCTGCTCTCTCTTTCTAGTCCCTGTCAGGACTCTTGCTGCAGCATTTTGGATTAGCTGAAGGCTTTTCAGCGAGTTTTTAGGACTTCCTGATAATAATGAATTACAGTAGTCCAGCCTGGAAGTAATAAATGCATGAACTAGTTTTTCAGCGTCACTCTGAGACAGGATATTTTTATTTTTAGAGATGTTGCGCAAGTGGAAGAAAGCTTACATATTTGTTTAATATGTGCATTGAAGGACATCCTATTCAAGGTTCCTCACAGCGTTACTGGAGGCCAAGGTAATGCCATCCAGAGTAAGAATATAGTTAGTTACCATATTTCTAAGATTTTGAGGGCCGAGTACAATAACCTCAGTTTCACCTGAATTTAGAAGCAGAAAGTTAGAACTACCTGTGTTACTTGGCTTCATGGATAGATAGTGCTGGGTGTCATCTGCATAGCAGTGAAAATGTAAACTATGTCTTCTGATGATGCTGCCTAAGGGAAGCATGTATAATGTAAACAGAATTGGTCCTAGCACTGAACCCTGTGGAACTCCATAATTAACCTCAGTGTGTGAAGAGGACTCTCCATTTACATGGACAACTTGGAGTCTATTAGATAGATATGATACAAACCACTGCAGTGCAGTACCTGTAATACCTACAGCATGTTCTAATTGCTCTAATGGAATAGTATGGTTGACAGTATCGAACGCTGCACTGAGGTCTAGCAGGACAAGCACAGAGATGAGTCCACTGTCAGAGGCCATAAGAAGATCATTTGTAACCTTCACTAAAGCTGTTTCTGTGCTGTGATGAGCTCTGAAACCTGACTGAAACTCTTCAAATAAGCCATTCCTCTGCAGATGATCTGTTAGCTGTTTGACAACTACTCTTTCAAGGATTTTTCAAGATCAAACTTTGATTTAGTTTTAATAATAGACTTTTGACTAAAACGTCATTTTGTTTTAGTCAAAATTTAGGCATCTAAATTCCCTTAGCTTTAGTCAACAAAATATCATAGGATCATAGTGGATTAAATCTAAAGGTGATTCAGTTGACTAAAACATGAAGTATAAAAGGTAATACATTTTTCAAAGTCTTTTCATATTTGAAACAAAAAATCTTTATTTATCTGGTCTTTCTTTTTTAGGCATTAACATCTCAAAAAACAAAAATAACATAACACTGACTTGCTTTCATTATGTAAGATACACATTGTTCATAAAGTGCACGTGGCATTCTTCATAAACCTAAATACCGTGAAAGCTGTTGTGCCATTAGTCCAAGCAAACCCAGAAATAAAAAACAAATGGACTATCAATAAATAACTATTTATTGTTGATTATTTAAAAAGCTGAAACTCTCAAAAATATTCAAATAAGAAGTGTCTGGTTAATGCCATCAGACCTGCTCTTGCTACATAATTGGTGAAGCTTTTATGTAGTATAAAAATTTAAAAACTGTATTCTCTGTAATTCACTGTTCACTATTTCAAATGAAAGACTTAATGCCATTTTTAAACTAATATCAAGAAAAACTTTTGAGTAGTAGATGGAGCTGAAAACACTCCAACCAAAAGCCCTGTTCCTGTGTCACAAGTGATGGGCTGTAAATGCTCTTCCTTATACTTTCTGAGTTGCTGTGTCACGCTGCTTGTAGAGGCCCTCTGTTTGGGCTATCTGGTTCCTCTAGTTCTTTTGTATTGTTCTCTCCAATATCTTCAGACTGATCTTCCTGTTGTAAGTGTGACTGACTCGACTGGACACACATTCTTCTGTCTGTTTCTGCAGTTCTTGATTACTGTCATCAGACACATCAGCAAGTGTTTCACACGCTTCGGGGTTGACGAATAAGGCAGCTGCTACAAGTGGTGAGAACTTTTCATCAAATACAAATAAATAACTAATCAAGTGACTTCAGCTCTGGAAACTCACTAGGGAGCAAGCTCTCCCATTCCATGTTGTTTGAGATTTGGGAGGTTAAGTGTTTTACTTTGAAGTGTCGTGCAATTATGCAAAATGTGTTTGACCAGCCTGTAGGCCAGTTGATTTTAACAGCAAGGCTATATTGTGTTGCACCAGAGGACTTCTGAAAGAGCTTCACCGCTGACCTATCTCTGTCATAGACTCTATCAAGACCTGCCTTCTGTATCATGTGGATGATGAGCTGTAAGGTGCCCAACATATATGGTGTCCATTCAATATATATGTCAATATGATGGTACCCCAAAAAATGAACCCAGATAAATAACCGTGAGTAAGAAAATCTTAATTTTAGAAATAAATTTATACCTTTTAAAATTTTTGAATTGCTGCTTGAGTCATTTTCTGGATTGTATTGCTTTTATTTTATCTTGTTTATATCCTGTTTTACATTGATGCTTTTGAACTGATGTTTTGAATCATTCCTGTAATGTTACAAATTTTTCCCTGTTGTGAGATTAATAGTTCATTAACAATATATTTTTTCTTTTTTTTTAAACTATCACCTTATCTTAGAGGATTAGGAGGAAGGACACAGTCCCTAACTTCATTCTTATCTATGCAATCACTATGTGTCATGTAAAAAAAAATTTTTTCATAGCTCATTGCAGGTCATCAGTTTCAGGGTCACTTTCCATCCTGGGGGAGTCTTTTGAACACCACCTCAGAGTTGGTTTATTCTCCTTCTGGTTTGGTGTGTTTAAAAGTTGCCACCAAAGTACTTTCATTATCTGTTGTTGTGATGATCTTCTCATTTGCTTTCCTCCAGTATTACATACATATATCTGCAGATGGTTGATTGACTGTGCACTGTGGGGGTTGAGCTACTTGTTCAAGTACCAACAATATATGTTCTGGTTTTGTGTTTAAACACTATTAACACTGACATGGTCCACATGTCAGTGTTAATAGATACTCTCCAGGCTGAAGCTAATATCTTTCTGATTTTTTCTCATTCGCCATCAGAATGTTTGTCTATCAGCTTATTTTAGTTTTCAGCTTCCTGTCTACCGTCCCCATTATAAGACCAAAGTCCTCATCTTCAACAGTAGTGATTGGCTATCCTGTACACTCAATCCATTTTACTAGAGCCTCCCCCTTGGTCTGTAGTTCACTAGGTCACTTTTATATTTTCCTGTTATGTTATCTATGTATATGTTATCTGTATGCAACACTGGCACTGACATTGATTTCACTGATATTCTCCTGGTTCAACAAAAATGAAACTGCAATAAATGTTAGAGACATTTTTTGGAAATTTAGAAAACAAATTCAGCAGTGGGTCTAATAATAATTCTCCCTCATCAGTAACCTGTTATCTTATTAAATGTTTTGGTGTGCTTGGGAAAATAAAGGCTTTACCCTGAGATATCTTGGGGTTACTTTACACCTAATATTGCATAACATAGTGCTGATTACATCTTGTGAACATCTGCTCTGAAAGTCAATGGTGCAAATTGGGTTGTACACCCGACCCAACAAGGACAAATTAAACACAGAGGGGACAGTGTCAGATTCCAGCTTGTCCAGTGCACTGGAAACAAAAAGTGTCTCTTCCACACAGCTATAATGTTGGGGTTTGAAGAGCACTTTATAAATGAGGACTAACAGGTGGATTCTCCCATTTCAGTGCAGCGAGCCTACAGTGAAGAACTATACTGCTTAAGAGGAAGAGTAAAAGTGGACAGTAGATGCTCAGTGGTGGAGAGTACCTCTCTGCCGCAATGCATATAGTGTTTCATGTTCACCTTGATAAACAGGGGTTGATAGAGGAGTGTCAGAAATCCTTCCTGAATTTCCTCCATATTTATAAAAGAGAGCTGTATTCTTCCCTTGATAAATTGAGATAGACTGTAGAGTGTCTACAGGCTTGTCTCAGCTTCCAGTGGTCATAGCTTTCAAGGTTTTTTTTTTTTTTAATTCCAAGCTCCTGCAGTGCAAATAGTGTAGTTTGTTACAGAGCTAGTCCCTCCTTGTCTGTATGTGTTTCTTCATTTTGATATTAGCAGGTTTTTTGTCACAGACCCTCCTGCTGGGAATTTAAGTGGGAGCAAAATGTTAATGGTGAGAGAAATTTTGTGTCAGCCTGCTATTTAAAAAAAAAAAGCAGGGATTGTAATGTAATCATTAGCATTAACATTTAGAGTGGAAACAAAGCAGACCCCTGTCACTTCAGGTGACATTCTCAAACTTTTGATGGCTCACTCACTTTCTAACAATCATTACTACTCAGCAGCAGTAATCACTGAATATTGTTTACTTTCTTCCCGAGTTGTTTTTGACAACAGGTTCAATACGGGGACACACGTGTCCAGTGTTCTCAATCTATTTACATACATGCAGGTGTCCCTGCAGTGGATTTTAACAGCAAATTGATTTAGCCTGTCTTTTTCAATCACAGTAATCTAAACTCTCTCTGCGCAAAGAAAACAATTAAAACAAATGAGATCACAATTAAGACAATTACAACTAACGATTACCAGTAATGATTGCTAACGGAGAGCGTCAGAGTGGAGTTAGTACTACAGCAGATGTAGGCGATGAGGATGAAGGGAATGAAATACCACTGGAAGACAGGAAGCCATTAGAATGTATGAAGTATAATAATGTCACCGCAGTTTATCTTATCTGTACTGCATCAGGTGGCATAATTCACCATTAAAAAAACTATACCTGTGACACTGTACAGCTGAGAGTATAACACTGGGGTGGTTTGGCAATTAGCTGATATAATTTCTTCTTTCTGAATAGCCAAAACCATAAATCCCAAGTTTTAACTGAATTCATTACATTCTTTGCCTATTGTGTGTTACAGCCACACAGCAACAGATGCATGCAATGCATTAAAACCTGCAAGTTATATTACATGAAAACATCATATTACAGTTTAGGAAATGTACTTTAAGCTAAATCATTCATCATTGTACAGGCATAAGAGGCATAACAATATGAAAAGTCACAGGTGACGTGAATAATGGATTATCTGGCACCCACTAACAGGTGCCACCTATCTTGGCACCTGTTAGTGGGTGAGATATATTATGGAGCAACATTCTGTCCTCAAAGTTGATATTAGAAACAGGAAAAAGGTCAGAACATCTCCCAAACGTGTGAACCAACGACAGGGTCATTGTCAGCCGAGGCTCACTGATGCGTGTAGGCTGGTGTGGAGGCTGCCCCGTGTGGTTCGATCCAATAGACGAGCTACTGTAGCTCAAACTGCCCCCAAATTGAATGATGGATCTGAAAGAAAGATGTTAGAATACACTGCAATATGTTGCATATGGGACAGCATAGTCACAGATTAGTCAGGGTGCCCATGCTGACCCCTGTCCACTGATGAAAGCACCAACACTGGGCATGTGAGCATTAGAACTACTGGTACACTTTTATTTACAAAGCTATGCTTGGATTGCTGCCTCCTTATATTTGTACTTTGGTCACAAGGACAAATAGTGGTTCTTACTCCTTGCGCTCAAATGATCAGCTGCTGTTGTCTGTTCCCCTTGTCCGCACAGAGCTGGGTAAGAAAGCCTTTGTCCACTCTGCGCCTTTTTCATGGAACATGTTACAGAAAGACTGGAAACTAACTGAATTGTTGTCTTTAAATGTTTTTAAAACTAAACTCAAAGGCCTACAGGCTGCCTCAATAATGTGTAATTGTTTTGTGTAATTTTAACTTTGTTTGTTCGTATGTATTTGTCTTGAAATGTGCTGCCTCTTGGCCAGGACTCCCTTGAAAAAGAGGTCTTTGATCTCAACGGGACATTCCTGGTTAAATAAAGGTTAAATAAAAAAAAAAATAAAAAAAAGAACTAGACCACAGTGAAATGGAAGAAGCTGTCCCTGTCAAATGAATCATGTTTTCTTTTACATCACATGGATGAACAGGTATGTGTACATCACTTACTTGGGGAACTTCAATCTCCATATTAAACACATATGTAGGACTGCTTTCTTCCATTTGCACAATAGAGTTAGTATAATTAGTTAATGCATTTATTAATTCTAGGCTGGACTACTGTAATTTGTGATTATCACAAAGTCCTCAAGACTCCCTGAAAAGCCTTCAATTGATGCACTATTTCTTCTTCAGTCACCTTTCTCACTCACTATGTGTTTATACACCTCTCTGCATTTAACCATTACTTATTATTAATCTCTGACTCTCATCCTCAGTGTGTCTTACTCCCTGTACCTCAACTGGTCGTAGCAGATGGCTGCCCTTCCCTGAGCCTGGTTCTGGTGGCGGTTTCTTCCTTTTAAAAGGGAGTTTTTCCTTCCCGCTGTCGCCAAACAGCTTGCTCATGGGGATCATCTGATTGTTGGGATTTTTGTAGAGTCTAACAATATCCAATATATGCTTTGGTGCCATCAAAATTCCAAATTCCCCAGATCTCAATCCAATTGAGCATCTGTGGGAAGAATGTATGTTTGTCTGTGTTCAGATACTCTTTCTTATCCTGCACAGAAGTGTTGAGAGCTACAACTATTCAAAAGCTTCCATATAATTTGATATAGTAGGTGGACACCACTCCATTAATCAAGCACTACATTAAATTGAAGACTTATGCAGTAGCTGCAGTAATGTGGTCTTTGTACAGAAGTGTGATTACACATTCTTAGTCAAATACCTACACAAACATACAAAATCAGGGTACCACAAAACAAACACAAGAGGTTGAGGGTTTCACAGATGACAGTTATTCACAAAGCAAAATCTGCTTTGTGTTAGAAAGCATTCACCTCATGACATCAACATGATGGCCGGTAACCTTTCATAGAAGATGTTTTCAAGTTTTGAAGGAATGGGTTCGTAAATATAGTTTGTTTGACTCTCTACCACAGTGCCTCTGAGACAGAATACTGAATCTGTTCAAACAGAAAATCTTGGTGTGTAACATAAAACTACATTTTTGCAGTTTGAGGATGTGTCTGAGTCAGGGACCGTTGTTTTAGAGATAAAGGTAACAGAATTTTTTCTAGTTATTGAGCTTACAAATAGGATCAAACAGGTAAGAGTAGAGAATGTTTTGGTTGCGAACTGTAATGTACAACACAAACTAACTGTCATGATCCTGGGTCCTTTTGACCCAGCGTTTTGTGTTTTCTCTTCGCGATTTTGGTTCTGTTCTTCCTCTGGTTAGTGTTTACTCTGTTCTGCCCGTGTGTTCCTGTATCTAGTCTGCGTTTCTTAGTTTGTGTCCTTTCATGTGTAAGTTCCTGTTTTATTGTGAAGGTCGGTGTCTTATGTGAGTGTTTTCAGTTTGCCTCCCTAGTCTCGTCATGTTAATTACTCCCAGCTGTGTTCCCACCTGTATGTAATCCCCCTGTGTTCTCTGAGTGTATTTAAGTTGTGTCTTCTGTCATAGTAGTTGCTGGTTCGTCTGTGTTGTTTCCCCTCGGTCTCCCTGTATGTATTTCCCCGGACCTCCCTGCACCGTCATTCCTGGTTTGTGTTGTTAGTTTACCCAGTTTAGGTTTCGGTTTCATGTTCACACCCCGTTGCTGTTTGTACCCACTGCTGTAAATAAACACTCACCTGCACCAGAGCTGCTGCCTTTTGGGTCCTTACTACAAATCCACACGGCTTGCCCCGCAGACCGTGACAGAACGAACCAGCCCCCATGGACCCAGCGGCAGTCAATCCGTCCGAGGAGCTCCAGGATGACATCGGCTACAATGTGGAGATCCTCCTCGGGCTGTGGCTGGAGAATCCTCCGTACGAGCTTCACCGCGCCGTGGAAGGTCGGCTACAACGTCTCTTTTCCGGCCTGCCATGGCTACTGAATTCACTTCCTCCGACCATACAGGCTTTTCTCCGGCACACACCTCACCTTCTCTCAGCCACTCCTGCCTCGCTGCCCGACTCGCCGGATGTGATCTTGCCCGGCCCGTCGGAGCCATCTGCGGGGAGGAAGCGCCGATCGCGCCGCAAGCGCGCCACCCCACAGCCGGACGTTCGGGCTTCTAAATCGCCGGCTGTGGTGAGTGAGGACTCTTTTTCATTTTCAGACTGCATGACTGTTCATTCAGGGGCTGCGTTTTGTGTGGCGGATGTCAACGCGAGCTGCTTATCGCCTGTGCAGCTACCGGCAGCTCGGTTAGCTCCCCCGCAGCCACTCTCAGCTCAGTTAGCTCCCCCGCAGCCATTTTCAGCTCAGTCTCCTGTGCCTCCTTCAGCTCAGTCTCCTGTGCCTCCTTCAGCTCAGTCTCCTGTGCCTCCTTCAGCTCAGTCTCCTGTGCCTCCTTCAGCTCAGTCTCCTGTGCCTCCTTCAGCTCAGTCTCCTGTGCCTCCTTCAGCTCAGTCTCCTGTGCCTCCTTCAGCTCAGTCTCCTGTGCCTCCTTCAGCTCAGTCTCCTGTGCCTCCTTCAGCTCAGTCTCCTGTGCCTCCTTCAGCTCAGTCTCCTGTGCCTCCTTCAGTTCAGTCTCCAGTGTCCCCTTCAGTTCAGTCTCCAGTGTCCCCTTCAGTTCAGTCTCCAGTGTCCCCTTCAGTTCAGTCTCCAGTGCCCCCTGTAGCGCAGGCCCCAGTAGCTCCAGTGCCGCCTGTAGCGCAGGCCCCAGTAGCTCCAGTGCCCCCGCTACCCGTAGCTCTGGCTCCAGCAGTACCGGTTCCACTCATTCACTCCATGCAGGGAGAAAATTTAAGGTCCAGTCAGGGAGTTTCTCGCGCTTTAGCTGCTTCAGGCACCGTTCTGCACTCCAGGGCTTCCCCAGAGGCTAGGTCTCAGTCCCCAGCTGATTCTGGACCCCTGAAGATTAAGCAGCCCTCAGAGAACAACTCCGTGTCAGTGCTGTCTGAGCAGGGCCAGTGCTCAGCACAGCACCCATTGCCTTCATGTCTGCCAGAGGACTCCATGCCTGCTGGCTTTGTGATGGCTTCTGCTGGAGGGTCCAAGGGGCCCGTCCAGCCTTCGTCCCGTGTCTCCGCTGGAGGGTCCGAGGGACCGCTCCGGCCTTTGTTTCCTGTTTCCGCTGGAGAGTCCGAGGGACCGCTCCGGCCGTTGTCTCCAGTCTCCGCTGGGGGGCCCGAGGAGCCCGTTCAGCCACCTGTCTCAGCTGGAGGGCCCGAGGAGCCCGTCCAGCCACCTGCTGCAGCTTCATCATCATCCTCGCCGGCTGCAGCATCATCATCAGCCTCGTCTGGTCCAGCCTCAGAGCCTTCAGCCTCGCCTGGTCCAGCCTCAGAGCCTTCAGCCTCGCCTGGTCCAGCCTCATCCGAGTCTTCATCCTCGCCTGGTCCAGCCTCATCCGAGTCTTCATCCTCGCCTGGTCCAGCCTCATCCGAGTCTTCATCCTCGCCTGGTCCAGCCTCTGCAGCCTTGCCTGGTCCGGATCACCATCGCCTGAGTGGCCGCCGTTGCCGTCCGCACGGCCGGCCCCCCGAACTGTGTCCACGTCGCCGCCGTTGCCGTCCGCACGGCCGGCCCCCTGAACTGTTTTGGACTCCTGTGCTGTCGGCCCCCTGGCCGGCCCCCTGAACTGTTTTGGACTCCTGTGCTGTCGGCCCCCTGAACTCTTCTGTTTTGGACTCTGTTTTTTCCTGTGTTCTGGTGTGCTTCGTTTCTTTTGGTTTTGGGCTCGTTTTTTGTTTTTCTCTTTTGGCCTTCTGGTGCTCCGGTTTTGTTTTGCTTCGTGCCCTCCTTCCTGGGCCCCCGCCGCCCGCCCTGGTCGGGTTGTTTTCTGTTTTTTCTGGCTGTTTTGTTTCTTGTTGGGCTGTCTGGGGCCAGCCTTTGAGGGGGGGGGTACTGTCATGATCCTGGTCCTTTTGACCCAGCGTTTTGTGTTTTCTCTTCGCGATTTTGGTTCTGTTCTTCCTCTGGTTAGTGTTTACTCTGTTCTGCCCGTGTGTTCCTTTTATCTAGTCTGCGTTTCTTAGTTTGTGTCCTTTCATGTGTAAGTTCCTGTTTTATTGTGAAGGTCGGTGTCTTATGTGAGTGTTTTCTGTTTGCCTCCCTAGTCTCGTCATGTTAATTACTCCCAGCTGTGTTCCCACCTGTATGTAATCCCCCTGTGTTCTCTGAGTGTATTTAAGTTGTCTTCTGTCATAGTAGTTGCTGGTTCGTCTGTGTTGTTTCCCCTCGGTCTCCCTGTATGTATTTCCCCGGACCTCCCTGCACCGTCATTCCTGGTTTGTGTTGTTAGTTTACCCAGTTTCGGTTTCATGTTCACACCCCGTTGCTGTTTGTACCCACTGCTGTAAATAAACACTCACCTGCACCAGAGCTGCCGCCTTTTGGGTCCTTACTACAAATCCACACGGCTTGCCCCGCAGACCGTGACACTAACTTGAAGAAGCACTGTGTCAGGATAAAAGAGAATTTTTGATCTTCCTGAACAGTACTTTTTTCATAATAGGAACAGAAAAGTAGGCAGCAATCCATTTGGACCCCACAAAGTAGTAATCACACACACAAATCTCTCTTTGTCAAACACATACACACAATGAAGGACTTTTTTTTTTTTTTTTTTTTGCCCCCTCCCTTTGTTTTCGTAAAGTCTGCTAAAGCTTTCCAAGCATCGCTGTTTCTTTGAAACTACTTCAAGGCTTTCAACATAATCAGGGTCTTGCTTTCTCTGAGGAAGCCTTAAATGTGCGCGTAGAAATCTGAACCCTACCTACAACCTACATCTTGTTAAGTGTTTGCTCCACTGAACAGTTTATCGTGTGCATTTGGGGTATGCTATGACTTTTTTTTGGTTAAGATTATTTTGGCTTTTTTGTTTCTTGTCTCTTACAATTTACTTTGTTTTTAACCAATCAAAGGCACACCTCCACAAATGGCACTTCCATCCACCCACACATTTACTCTTCTCTTCATTTAAACATTTTCTTTTATTCTTTTTTTCATTGTTTCTAATTTTTTTTTAAAGTATTCTTTTGACTTAAAAGCAACTTTGATGTCGCAATTACTATTATTATGTGGCTTTTACTCAAGCTAGTGAGTGCCTGTTAAGGCACTATTCTGACTGACTAGACATTAATATTAATAATTAATGATTAACAATATTACATTATTAATAGCTAGACTGTTTATTCAGTCTAATAAAATAATGCCAAATAAGCAACTCTTAAAATACAAGTCTGACATTTTTGTTTCTCTTTTAATTGAGGTACATTTTACCCCTTCACTTTGTTATTCTTAAGTATTTCTGTGTTGACATGTTAAATTTCTTACATTTCAAAATTCTCACTAGTGGGTTGCTACAGTCTTCATTACTTAGTCTCTAACTAAATATTACTTTAGTTTTACACTCTCTGCAAACTACTTGCCAAGCGGCAGTGAAACCAAACAATGTCTGTGCTTGCTTTCAAAGTAAAAGTTGCCCCTTTTGAAATGTGTTGTTTGAGGCAAAAAGACAACTTTTACTTTGAAGGTTAACATTATCTGTTTTTGGTTTGCATGACAGTTTTTCAAATTCCACAACAGTTCAGAGAGTAAATGGCAAGTGTTTCCAGTCAAGTCGGTGTACAAGCGGCTACAGAAATTTTCTAGCAAAGCAATCACAAGGTTTTTGGTGCAGCATTCTGTGGGCAGCCGATTTTACCTAGTGACTGCCTGCAACCTCGAGCAACCACTCAGTTGGGAAATGCACATTTTTTTCTTAGCAGCTACTGACTGCCAGATCGTCAGTGCCCAGTATCTTAGGGCCATGTGACTAAGGCCTAAGCTTGCTGAATGCTAATGTCTAAAGTAATGAAAATGAGTAAACAGTTGTGCTGAGTGTAAATGACTATTTTAACTATAAGGAGAATTTGTCTGTGGGTGGGTTTGTGTGTGTACTGTTATATTTGCATGTGTAATACTCTGTGTAATGAGTCCCATTACTTCGTTTAAGTGGAGGCTGTTTAGAGACAACTGTCGGTAATGATGTGTGGTTTACACTGGACAGAAGAATTTAAAACTAAAGTAACAAGTATTGGATATTAATCTTCCATCCACTGGTGTGACTATTTGTGTTGTTTCTTGTTTTGTTTGTTTGTTTTTGTGTAGTGGGGTGTCAGCATCAATCAAAGAGATGCAGTAAAAAAATGTCAGTAAACTGAATTGCCACTGTATGAAATTTTAATCAGCAATCTCTTTGCATTTGTTGTGGATCCACAATGGATAATATTATTCAGCCACTTCTTTCCTCAGCCATTATCGCTATTACCACTGCACTTTACGCCACCATTACAGTCATTGGAATTGTTACATAGTGGGCTACGATGAGAATTTTATAGTTCACTTTCTGTCTGATTGCCATTAGAGTGTCAAGGCTAATTTCGGAAGGCCCTCCCATCATTAATCAAACAGGTATTTGTCTGCTTTTAGTATCTAAGTGTAATACTAATGACTACAAAGAAAAAAAATTGAAAACCCAACATGGTTGTCAGGAAAATGCTGTGATGCCGTTTGGTAGGGGGATCATGGACAGGTCTGGGCTGAGCATTTAAAGACAATCAACATATGTTGATGCATTATGTTGCCATTTGGCAAGGAATAATTCCACCATCAGTAGGTGTTCTCTTTAATTTTGACAGTGCATTTTTCCCAGTTTTATTTCACTTTCCTATCCTTCAAACTTTAAATTATGCAGATAAATGTCTTCAGCACACGATCCAAGTCAATGTTTCCCCTTAAAGGGTCACAGTCTGTCATGCAAAATTTAAGTGTCTAGCTCAATATAGTATCATAGAATTGAGTTTATATAGTACTCCACTTCAGGCACACCTTCCTTAACGTGTTGTTGTGTGTTACGATGTTTCACTCAATTTAGATTTCACAGGTGAATAGTAAATGTTGTTTATTGGGATTGCATGCAGAAAGACACTCGAAAAAAAAAAACTGATACAAGATACTATGCTAAACTACTTCCCAACCACGATCGTAACCTTCCCTCTCTTGTACAAAAATGTGCTTGAGTGAAAAGCTGCTGTAATCCTCAGGCATTAGCACACTTTTCATTCAAACTGAGTACAACTAATTCCCCATGTAAAGGACTAGAGATAAATGTGTGCCTGTAATTCATATTCAGGGCATGTACAAAGATTATGAGTCACGCTATCATTTAAAATAGCTGAGGGGGCATACAGATCCGCACATCACTCGTCAGCCTCTGCAACCCCACACACACACACACACACACACACACACACACACGCTATCACAGAGGAGAGATAACACTGTTTAACAAGTGTAGTATTGGGGAGTGAGGCATGCTTTAACTTTCATTATTCCAGGAAAAAGCTTGTCACATTAAATGGCAGCATAATGGGAGACATGGAGAGAGGGGAGTGGCAGGCAAACAAGAGCAGCGACTGAATTAAACTGTAACTGAAAAAAATGAGAAGTTGGGTTTAACGGAAGGCGTGATGTGAAGGGGTGAGGGGAAGTGAAGGATGAAGAAAGGAAGACAGTAGTATAGAAGACATGAGGGATCAATTTTCCAGTTTTCCAACACTTAATACTGTACACTGTCAGATACACTGAAAACTGCAGTAACAGTACCACAGCTTTCAGTAAGCAGTAAAATGTTGTTTCCTGTGTAAGTTCAGTTTTCTGACTGCACAAGATGAACTTCCAGAAATTGTCAATGTGGAATTAGAATGTTTGGAAATTTTACATGACTGGCAGTTCATCTCAAGCTCTGGCAACTCAGCTCCTAGGTCTGGAACTAGGTCTGGCTTTGACAAATGTGCTACTAATAGAGTGTATGTGCTTGTCTTGTCTTGTAACAGATCTATCTTAGGTAAGTCTGTGAAGATTTATAACCTTATTTGCGACTAACAACGGCCCACATTTTCTGTCTAAAAACACGAAAATGTATATCATCAGGGTTTGTATAGGTTTTTTAGTATATCATTAATGCATTTGTGTACACAGCATTAACAGTTGTCTCTTTGTGTATAAATGTTACTGTGTATATCTATAAGATAATGTGATATGATCCAGAATTGTAATGATTAAAATTCCCTCAGATTAGTGTTGTGATTTACTGTTGTAGACATTTTGCAGACATTTTTTTCTGCGCTTGTTTCTAATTGTTCTGAAATGTGCTATAGTTGTTCCCATTCCGGTTCAAGCCAACTTTTCAAAAAATTAGCTTTCATCTGAAATTGCAGATAACATGCCAATGGATTTTAAGAGAACTAGATACAATTGAGTTGTTCTTCTCTCTTTTTAGCCATGGAACTAAACAAATGGTCATGAGCATATGGCCATAAATCTAGCTTCACATCCGTCTAGCCCATCTAGCAGAACTCCAGATTTAGAAGTCAGTTGGAGGCGCATTGACTTGTTCTCAAGTGTTCCAAATCTCAAAGAAGTGAAATTGCAAAATCAAAGGAACAGTTGTTGGGCCTTGAGACTTGGGGCTCAGCCAGGCACAGAAACAAAAGAGCAAAATCATAGAACCACTGCCATGCACATCCATCACACTCAAGGACAAGCGCATGTTTTTGGTACTAAGCTTGGTGGTAGCCTAAATAAATGCAGAAAACATATCCCATGTATCTGTTACAGTAACTCTTAAAACTTCCATAAGGGATGAAGACTCAGCTGTTTTGAGTTTGAAAACTGGAGTAATCACATTAATTAGGAAACTCAGTCCTAATTAACGTGTCTAATTAGAGTCTCAGTCATAGTATCATACAACATTATGACAGTATGACAATTTTCTCTTGGTGGTTAATTTCATAATTAGAGATGCTATAACCTATCCATTACTACACACATTTTTATTTTGTTTGGGGCGGGGGGGGGAGGCAGCAGTGAGGAGAGTGAGAAATGTGCGGCAATAACTGCAGACCTACCTTTGGGAATAAAGAGAATTCTAAATTGATTTGAATGTGAACCAATAAAGGTAATCAGCTGGTTTGCAGAGCTCGAACATAAATCTTGGTGTTGATAAGTAGTTGTAGTTCCTAATTAAATCTCACTTAATTATCTCCTCCTAAGACAGTCTTGTTTTCTGTTAATTTCCTATTTCTTTTTTTTTTCTCACTGGCTCTTCTCAACTTCTTTTGAGTTTTCTCTTTTTTATCTTTTAGTGTAGCTTTTCCCTTTTACTCCATCTTAACTGTCTTCTCATGCCTCTATTTTATGAGTGCATTTATATATCTTCTTCATGTGTCTGCATCACTGAAAGAGTCCATTAGGTGAAAACAATTTGGCAATGACAGCAATTTGATTAATTAGCCAACACTGTGAGGAGTGAGGAGAAACCACACAGTGAAACCATCACCTGAAGAGGATTCAGACGATTGCAGTAAAGGTTGTATAGTTGAAATGATGATGGCGTTGTTAATGCATTCATGTGGGCCGCCTGCCTTGTTGTTTCCACCTACTATGTACCTGCTCTGCTGAGCATGTTTTCCTTTGCACAGACTTCAACATAATATCATCACTTCGAGCTGATGTCACTGAGTGCAGCTGTTCTCCCCCCACTCCTCAGTAGCTGGCCGTGACTTTACATCAACTCCTGACAACTTAAGTTCCGCCCTTTGTCTTGCCAGAAATTTAAATTTAAATTGACTTAGCTCAGTGCCTCCAAAGCACACTGAGAGGCCTCCGGAGATTTGTTTCTCTCTGCTGTCCAAGTTATTTATTGTGACAGAGATGTTGCTGTTCGTCTGACTTCTAGGAGGACATTGTAAATTAATGACTGGTGTTGTAAGTGTGCCACACCAAATGAAGAAGTACATACAGATTATATATATACAGATTATATATATATATATATATATATATATATATATATATATATATATATATATATATATATATATATATATATATATATATATATATATATATATATATATATATATATATATATATATATATATATATATATAGGGGTGCAACGATACACAAAATTCTCGGTTCGATATTTTTTCGATACAAAAAAAAGTTCATGCTTTTTTAATTTGTCATTTATTAAAATTATAAATATATATTTTAACTCAAAAGTACAGTTTTTACATTTAATGTTGCTGAAACAACAAAGTAATAAAAAAAAATCTATCTGATCGAGAAATCACTCATCTTTGGAAAAGAGAGTTTATTACATAGAAATGGCTCTTTCCAAAATAAAAGCTATACTATACGCTTCTTCTGGGGTATATTCTCAGCAGCATATTAAACATATCAGGGCCCCATGAGGAGAATCATGTGCTAACGGCTGTCTAAATGACTCGGGTAAAGTTTGTAGCATGCGTGCTTGTTGTTTTTTGTCTGCTTCCACTTGTCTTTGCACTAGGATGATGTCGGCGTAAATGTGCAGTCACATTCGTTGTGTTCCCACTAGTGCTGTCAGCGTTAATCTCGTTGAAATGACGTTAACGCCACAACACGGCAAATCTCCGTTAACGAGCTACCGCGGATCGCCCCGTGCGTGGTGCTGGACGGTTCAATATTGATACGGGTATCGTTGCACCCCTAATACATATATACATATACATATATATATATATATATAGTGGCTTGCAAAAGTATTTGGCCCCCATAAACTTTCCCACATTTTGTCACATTACAGCCACAAACATGAATCAATTTTATATATTGGAATTCCACGTGAAAGACCAATACAAAGTGGTGTACACTTGAGAAGTGGAACGAAAATCATACATGATTCCAAACATTTTTTACAAATAAATAACTGCAAATGGAAGGAGTATGGCACAACTGTAAACCTACCAAGACAAGGCCGTCCACCTAAACTCACATGCCGAACAAGGAGAGCACTGATCAGAAATGTAGCAAAGAGGCCCATGGTGACTCTGGATGAGCTGCAGAGATCTACAGCTCAGGTGGGGGAATCTGTGCATAGGACAACTATGAGTCGCACACTGCACAAAGTTGGCCTTTATGGAAGAGTGGCAAGAAGAAAGCCATTGTTAACAGAAAACCATAAGAAGTCCCGTTTGCAGTTTGCCACAAGCCATGTGGGGGACACAGCAAACATGTGTCCAAAATGAAACCTTTTGGACAAAATGCAAAAAGCTATGTGTGGCGGAAAACTAACACTGCACATCACTCTGAACACACCATCCCCACTGTCGAATATGGTGGTGGCAGCATCATGCTCTGGGGGTGCTTCTCTTCAGCAGAGACAGGGAAGCTGGTCAGAGCTGATGGGGAGATAGATGGAGCCAAATACAGGGCAATCTTGGAAGAAAACCTCTTGGAGTCTGCAAAAGACTTGAGATTGGGGCGGAGGTTCACATTCCAGCAGGACAACAACCCTAAACATAAAGCCAGGGCAACAATGGAATGGTTTAAAACAAAACATATCCATGTGTTAGAATGGCCCAGTCAAAGTCCAGATCTAAATCCAATCGAGAATCTGTGGCAAGATCTGAAAACTGCTGTTCACAAATGCTGTCCATCTAATCTGACTGAGCTGGAGTTGTTTTACAAAGAAGAATGGGCAAGGATTTCAGTCTCTAGATGTGCAGAGCTGGTAGAGACATACCCTAAAAGACTGGCAGCTGTAATTGCAGCAAAAGGTGGTTCTACAAAATATTGACTCAGGGGGCTGAATAATTACGCACACCCCACTTTTCAGTTATTTATTTGTAAAAAAATGTTTGGAATCATGTATGATCTTCGTTCCACTTCTCATATTTGTGTGACCTGCTCCATATCACCACTGTTTCCCGCCCTCTCAGATCATCATCTGCTATTCATTTTACAGTTCCGTCCTCACACCTTATTACGATGGGGAACAGAGCTTTCAGTCGCTCTGCTCCCCCGGCTCTGGAACTCTCTTCCTCCTGCACTAAGAGATATTGACTCCCTCTCCGTATTTAAGACACAGCTCAAAACACATCTGTTTAAACTGGCTTATTCGCTTTAATGCTGATTTTATCTGTTGTCACGCTCTGTTTTGTAATTTTAACTTATTTTATGTATTTTATGACTACTGTTCCTTTTATTAATTGTGTTTTTTGTAAGGTGACCTTGGGTTTCTGAAAGGCGCCCTCAAATAAAATGTATTATTATTATTATTATTATTATTATTATTATTTAAGTATGATAAACATATAAAAAAACATAGGCAATGAGGAAGTGGTAAACACTTTTCACACTACTATATGGTAATGTACAGCTGCACACATAAGTAATAAATGTGGCCTACCTCAGCTGTTGTATATAGCCAGCAATTACTCACTGTCAACGATGTAAGTCAAGGTCCATCTCATATGATGCAGGGGATCCGCATGACCTGACATTTGGATCTCATTAGTTGTACAAAATATCTGCTGCAACAAGTCCACCTGATGAGTAACTGAGAAGTAAGTGTCAAAAGTAGCATGGATTAGGCCCAAATGTCTCTATCACATGTGTGAATAACCATATATTTATACATTATTTGCGTTCATCTTTTAGCAATTTCATACTAGCAAAATGGAGAGGATGTTATTTGTAACATATGCTTTTGTAACTTATACATAATGACTGAGGACTTTACAGTTATAAGCTATGAGAAGCTGTTTTATTCTTTTTTTCAGTTATTTTCTTGTGAAATGTTTCTTGCGAGGCAAAGGCACAGTGATAGTCAAGTAGAGAAGACAATGCAATGATTTTTTTCTAGAAGTTTTGGACAGCTTTGCAGTGCAAAAAAGTGCAAATATGGTTGTCTAATGTATCTAGAATGAATTACTATTGAAATCGGTGTCAAAATTAATAATTCTTGTATTAGAATCTATCGCTCATATGAAAATTACTATTATTCTTGTTTTGTGGATAATGAGATTAAAATATCAAATTGGTTTATTATTTTCTACATATTGTTAATTTGCGATTTATTATATCCGTAATTTGAGGGTTGAGGGTTGAGTTCAAGAATGATAGTTTTAAAATTGTAAATATTCAAAAAAGTGATTGTTGTCTGTGCCATATTTCAAACAGTCATTCATCAAAAGCAAGATCAAAGTAGCAATAATAGGGTATTATTGGATGTGATATGAGACAGGTGATTCTTTTTGATATCCAAGACCTGAAGTGTAGTGGTTCCCTGTCAAGTAAGAAGTCAGGATAATTGCAGATGAGAAATGCTGAACCAACATTTCTCATCTGCAATTAACTATCTAGACATCCAGATCTGAACCCGAGCTGTGTTTTGTTTTTGGACTTCTGTACTAACCACAGTTTGGCCATAACGAACACCATGTTCGAACATAAGAGTGTCCATAAGTGCACGTGGCACCAGGACACTCTAGGCTGCAGGTCGATGATCGATTTTGTATTCGTATCACCAGACCTGCGGCCATATGTTCTGGACACCGGGGTAAAGAAAGGGGCTGAGCTATCGACTGATCACCACCTGGTGGTGAATTGGATCAGATGGCAGGGGAGGATGCTGGACAGACCTGGCGTGCTCAAACGTATAGTGAGGGTGTGCTGGGAACATCTAGCAGAGGCCCCAGTCCACAAGATCTTCAATGCACACCTTCAGCAGAGCTTCAACAGCATTCCGAGGGAGACTGGGGACATTGAGTCAGAATGGACCATGTTCAGCATCTCCATTGCACTGAGCTGCGGCTGCAAGGTGGTTGGTGCCTGTCCTGGTGGTAACCCCTGAACCAAATGGTGGACACCAGAGGTGAGGGGAACCACCAAGCTGAAGGAGGAGTCCTGTTGGGCTTGGTTAGTCTGTGGGACTTTGGAGGCAGCTGATAGGTACCAACAGGCCAAGCGGAACGCGGCGCAGGCAGTGGCTGAAACTCGGGGGTGTTAGGAGTTCGGAGAGGCCATGGAAAAAGACTTTTGGACTGCCTCAAAGAGATTCTGGCAAATCGTCAGGTGACTCAGGAGGGGAAAGCAGCGTTCTACCTGCACTGTGTATAGTGCGAGTGGAGCACTGCTGACTTCAACTGAGAAAATTGTCGGGCGATGGAAGGAATACTTTGAGGACCTCCTTAATCCCACTGGCACGTCTTCCGTGGAGGAAGCAGGGTCTGGGACGAAGGGGATGACCCGACAATCTCCGGGGGCGAGGTCACTGAGGCAGTTAAACAACTCCTTGGTGGCAGAGCTCTCTTAGTTATGCTGCAATAGGTGTAGGTTCCTGAAGGCTCTGGATGTTGTAGGGCTGTCTTTGTTGACACGCCGTGGAGATCAGGAGTAGTATCTCTGGATTGGCTTTGAGTGCTCAGACAGAGTAGAAAAGCGCTATATAAGAACCAGTCCATTTACCATTTACCATTGGCAGACCGGGCTGGTGGATCCCATCTGTAAGAAAGGGGACCGGAGGGTGAGTTCCACCTATAGGGGGATTGCACTCCTCAGACTCCCTGGAAAAGTCTACGCCAGGGTGCTGGAAAGGAGAGGCCGTCTGTTAGTCGACCCTCGGATACAGGACGAACAATGCGGTTTTTGTCCACATCTTGGAACACTGGACCAGCTCTTCATCCTCTCAAGGATACTTGAGGGTGCATGGGAGTTTCCCCAACTAGTCTACATGTGTTTTGTGGAGTTGGAGTAAGCATTTGACCGTGTTCCTCAGGGTGTCCTGTCAGGGATGCTCCAGGAGTATGGGGTGTCTGGCCAGTTGCTACGGGCCATTCGATCCCTACACAACCGTTGCAAGCGCTTGTTCTGCATAGCCGGCAATGCGGCTAAGGGCTCCGCTAGGGTTATCTCTATTTTTAAGATTAGGTTTCAAACTTTCCTTTTTGATAAAGCATCTAATTAAGGCTGCATCAGGTGACCCTGAATCCTCCATTAGGTTCAAGGTTCAAGGTTCAAGGTTCTTTATTATTTGTGTGTTATACAAGTATAACACACAGTGAAATGTAGCCTGACACGCTCCTCGACATGTGCAAAAAATATATATATATAAGCAGGTGAATTCTGTACATTAATATGAATAGACATCTGACTATTTTACAGGATAGACAATATAAACATATTTAAAATTAAAGGAATTGAAATGTACATTGTGCCTTGGTTTAGTATCTGGAAGAGTCCTGTCTCAGTCAATTATAGATGATGTGAGAGGGCGGGTGTGTGTGTTTAGGGCACGGATGGCTTGGGGATAGAAGCTCCTCTTGAGTCGCTCTCTGTCCTTGCCCGGAAGATGCGGAACCTTCTACCAGATTGCAGAAGTTGGAACAGTTTGTTGCCAGGATGGAACGGGTCCTTCAGTATCTGCGCTGCTCTAGTCCGGCATCTCCTGGTGTAGGTGTCCTGAAGCGGGGGGAGAGCAATCCTGCAGCAGCGTTCTGCTGTACGGATCACTCTCTGGAGAGCTTTTTGGTCCTTCACACAGTTGTTCCCGAACCACGATGTCATGTTCTGTGTGAGGATGCTCTCCACAGCGCCTGTATAGAAAATCCTGAGGATCTTTGGAGAGACCCTGAACTTCCTCAGTTGTCGTAGGTGATACAGGCGCTGCCTAGCCTTTTTGGTCTGGACCTGAATGTGGGCAGCCCATGTCAGGTCTGAGGAGATGTGGACACCAAGATACTTGAAGGACTGCACCCTCTCCACTGGAGCTCCATTGATGATAATGGGCTTGTAGTCTCTGTGCTGACCCCTTCTGAAGTCCACCACCAGCTCCTTGGTCTTGCTGACGTTCAGCTGGAGGTGGTTGTCCTGGCACTACGATGCCAGATTCTTCACTTCATCCATGTAGGCCGCCTCATCGTTGTTGGAGATGGCACCCAACACCACTGTGTCGTCAGCAAACTTCACAATGGTGTTGGAGCCATGGGTGGCCACACAGTCTGAAGTGTAGAGGGAGTAGAGCAGTGGCGAGAGGACACATCCCTGAGGTGCTCCTGTGTTGATGGTGATGCTGTTGGAGAAGCACCTGCCCACCCTCACCACCTGAGGTCTGCCAGTGAGGAAGTCCAACACCCATGCACACAGACGGCTGTTAAGTCCCAGATCCCTCAGCTTTGTGAACAGTCTGCAGGGCACTATTGTGTTAAACAATGAACTGTAATCAACAAACAGCATTCGCACATAGTTACCCTGTTTCTTGTCCACGTGGCTGAGAGTGGTGTGTAGGACGTGGGCGATGGCATCCTCTGTGGATCTGTTGGATCTGTAGGCGAACTGCAGCGGATCTGTGGTGTCTGGGATGGAGGAGGAGATGATGTTCTTCAGCAGCCTCTCAAACACCTTCATTACTACTGAGGTCAGTGCAACTGGCCGGTAATCGTTCAGGGATGAGGGTTTGCTGTTCTTGGGCACAGGGATGATGGTGGATCTTTTGAAGCATGTGGGGACCACAGACTTCGCCAGGGACTCGTTGAAGATGTAAGTGAACACACCTGCTAGCTGGTCAGCACAGCAGCGCAGCAGACGGCCGGTGATGCCGTCTGGCCCCGCCGCTTTCCTTGTGTTCACTCTCCTCAGTGCCGCTCGGACGTCATGCTCCGCGATGCTGGTCACCGGTCTCTCGCTGATGACGTCACTGTCCTCGGTAGTCAGGCGGTAGATAGCATTAGCCGCCTGGCTAACCTCGAAACGGGCGTAGAACCGATTCAGCTCGTTGGTGAATGCAGAGTCGGCGTTGATCGGCGCAGTGTCCCTGGCTTTGTAGTCCGTAATGGTGCGTAGTCCGTGCCACATACTCCGTGTGTCGCCCTGGTGGAAGCGGGACTCCACACGTTCCCGGTACCAGCGTTTGGCATCTCTCACCGCGCGCTGCACGCCGTATGAGGCCGCTTTGTAGGCGCTCATATCGCCAGTGGCGAAACCCGCGTTGTAGGAGGCGTTCCTGGCGTTTAGTTAGTTATTAGTTATGCTCCAATAGGTGTAGGCTGCTGGGGGATTCCCATGATACATTGAGTATTTCTTCTTCAGTCACTTTTCTTACTTACTATGTAATGTCTCTGCATACTTGTTATAAATTTCAGAACAAAAGATATGATGTGGAAGAGAGCCAGTCCCCCTCCCCTCCCCTCAAGCCAGATGGTGGCCCCTCCCTGAGCCTGGTTCTGCCGGAGGTTTCTTCCTGTTAAAAGGGAGTTTTTCCTTCACACTGTCACCAAAATGCTTGTTCATAGGGGGTCATATGATTGATTGGTTTCTCTGCGTATTTATTATTGTAGAGTCTACCATACCAATATAAAGCACCTTGAGGCGACTATTGTTGTGATTTGGCACTGTATAAATAAAACTGAATTAATTAGAATTGAATAGTTGGTTCAACAGAGCTTTGACTCTTGGTCAGCCTGGCTACAGTGCTGAAAAGAAAACCGGGTGTTTTTTCTCAATCATTGGCAGATGGTATGTCCTAGCTTTATGTTTTTTTTTCCTTTTTTAATAAAGGAAAAAGCTATTTTTCCAGGCTGAAGAGCTTCTAAATTAGCGCAATGTCGTTTCATCCCCATCTTACAAGTTATCTGCTAGAACTGCCTAGGGAATCATTTTGACTCTTTGGTATTTTAAAAATCATGTCAATTCAATCAAATAAAACCCCATAATCTCATATTTTATTACTTTTCCTAAAATGCAAAAACAGCAGCCCTAGTGACAAAAAAAATCAACAACTCATCTGATGTCGACATCAACAAAAAGTGAACTGATGATGCTAATGTTTCAACCCGCATCGGCCTTTTTTGAAAATCTCAACTCATTGTTAAGTTTTAAGTGATACTATCCATATACATTAAAATATCATTTGTATAAAAAAATATAGATACAATAGTAGAAACTTGCCAGCTGGCCAGAGTTACCACGGGGTATGAATGATTGATAAATAAGCTAGTGATTCATTACAACTGTTGTATATAATTTTATAGCTTTCATTTAATTATTTATATATATATGCAAATTGGCAGTTAATGTAAATGATATCCCTGACATTTTCCAGTGTGATGAATTTACATATCTCTCAAACGTGAACTTTTCTAGCTCAACACACAATACCAAAATATTTTTGTTAAATTGGAACCTCCTGGTTAGAAAACCTGGTTTGGACAGGGACAGGCTTAGGGCGTCGGGGGGTTCCCCGGAGGCATATTCCTTGGGGGGCTCAACCCGGGGTAGCGGTCATGTCCGGTTAGGGGCTCTGTTGGCTCTCAGGTGACTGTTTCCTCGCGGCTGCGTGCAGCGGGACTAGGGGAGGGTCTGTGCTGACGGACGTGGGTTACTGACCTGGTAGCCTGGCTGCCCCTGGGTGGGTCCGGGATGGGCGTGAGGTTCTGGGGGCGCTCCGTCTCTGGGCTGGGGCCCAGGCCTCGGGGGCTTGGGTCCTGGTTGGTGTGTTGCCGGGGTTGTGGGCGGGTGGGAGCATGGGGGCCCAGCCCTGGAGCAGGGTGCCGCCGGTGCATCGAGCCACCTGGGGGGCTCTTCAACTGGTGGGGAAGATTGTCACATCTTGCAGGAGCTTTCCTCTCCTCAGGGGCTCTCTCTACAGGAGGGGGAGATACAGGAGAGGTGGAGGAAGATCTCAGCCTGGGTGTTTATTGTCTTATGTAGTCTGGAAGAAGAGTGGATGGTGGGGTGGGTGCAGTTTTCTCTGTGGTGGGGTTGGGTGGACTGTCCTGGGCTCTGTGGGGCCGGGAGGCGCTGCTGCGCTGGGCCCCGGTCTGGATGGGCCTGGGCCCCCTTTCCCTGGTGGGTCGCGGAGTATGGGGGTGCCTACTGGGGTCAGCAGGGGGAGCTGGCCCCAGGGAGGGGTCACTTGCCCCTCCCTTCCTTCCATCCCCATCTCCAGCTGCCTCCCTCTTCCCGCTCCATCACAACCACCCACACATGCAGGACCTTGGAGTAGGGGTATGTCACCAGGGTGCAGAGGAGGCCACCCCCCCCCCCCCCCCCCCCCCCCCGTCCCCTTCTGGCTGCCCCTGCCTCAATTTTATCCCACAACTTAGACATTCACATTACTCACACTCTCATTACACATACAGTGGGGCAAAAAAGTATTTAGTCAGCCACCGATTGTGCAAGTTCCCCCACCTAAAATGATGACAGAGGTCAGTAATTTGCACCAGAGGTACACTTCAACTGTGAGAGACAGAATGTGAAAAAAAAAATCCATGAATCCACATGGTAGGATTTGTAAAGAATTTATTCGTAAATCAGGGTGGAAAATAAGTATTTGGTCAATAACAAAAATACAACTCAATACTTTGTAACATAACCTTTGTTGGCAATAACAGAGGTCAAACGTTTACTATAGGTCTTTACCAGGTTTGCACACACAGTAGCTGGTATTTTGGCCCATTCCTCCATGCAGATCTTCTCGAGAGCAGTGATGTTTTGGGGCTGTCGCCGAGCAACACGGACTTTCAACTCCCGCCACAGATTTTCTATGGGGTTGAGGTCTGGAGACTGGCTAGGCCACTCCAGGACTTTCAAATGCTTCTTACGGAGCCACTCCTTTGTTGCCCGGGCGGTGTGTTTTGGATCATTGTCATGTTGGAAGACCCAGCCTCGTTTCATCTTCAAAGTTCTCACTGATGGAAGGAGGTTTTGGCTCAAAATCTCACGATACATGGCCCCATTCATTCTGTCCTTAACACGGATCAGTCGTCCTGTCCCCTTGGCAGAAAAACAGCCCCATAGCATGATGTTTCCACCCCCATGCTTCACAGTAGGTATGGTGTTCTTGGGATGCAACTCAGTATTCTTCTTCCTCCGAACACGACGAGTTGAGTTTATACCAAAAAGTTATACTTTGGTTTCATCTGACAACATGACATTCTCCCAATCCTCTGCTGTATCATCCATGTGCTCTCTGGCAAACTTCAGACGGGCCTGGACATGCACTGGCGTTCAGCAGCGGAACACGTCTGGCACTGCGGGATTTGATTCCCTGCCGTTGTAGTGTGTTACTGATGGTGACCTTTGTTACTTTGGTCCCAGCTCTCTGCAGGTCATTCACCAGGTCCCCCCGTGTGGTTCTGGGATCTTTGCTCACCGTTCTCATGATCATTTTGACCCCACAGGATGAGATCTTGCGTGGAGCCCCAGATCGAGGGAGATTATCAGTGGTCTTGTATGTCTTCCATTTTCTGATGATTGCTCCCACAGTTGATTTTTTCACACCAAGCTGCTTGCCTATTGTAGATTCACTCTTCCCAGTCTGGTGCAGGTCTACAATACTTTTCCTGGTGTCCTTCGAAAGCTCTTTGGTCTTGGCCATGGCGGAGTTTGGAGTCTGACTGTTTGAGGCTGTGGACAGGTGTCTTTTATACAGATGATGAGTTCAAACAGGTGCCATTCATACAGGTAACGAGTGGGGGACAGAAAAGCGTCTTACAGAAGACGTTACAGGTCTGTGAGAGCCAGAAATTTTCCTTGTTTGAGGTGACCAAATACTTATTTTCCACCCTGATTTACGAATAAATTCTTTACAAATCCTACCATGTGAATTCATGGATTTTTTTTTCACATTCTGTCTCTCACAGTTGAAGTGTACCTCTGGTGCAAATTACTGACCTCTGTCATCATTTTAAGTGGGGGAACTTGCACAATCGGTGGCTGACTAAATACTTTTTTGCCCCACTGTACATATAGGATCTTGGGGGTGGGCACGATACACGGAATCCAAAGTACCATCAGGGTGTACACCCCACCCCTGGCGTCGTTGCCCACCTCTCAAAGTTAAATACACGTAGACATTGAGGGCCAGCAGGAGGGACCATGCGCTTACCTGCTGCTCTCTGGCAGGTAGCTCCATGCCCTCCTGGGTTTTAAATGCACCTTAGAACACACATGCATCAACACTACAATGAGCGGGTGGAGGGAGGTTTGGAGTCTTCTCTCACCCCCATTCTCTGCGACCTGCTGGAGCGGGGGGGCTAGGAGGAGGAGTTGGCCGTCCGACTGCGGTCTGGAGTGTGGGGCCTCCCTGCTGCTGCGGAGTCGGGGCGGTCTGCCTCCCCCCACCGCAGGGAAAAGGGTAACACCACCTGGGTCTGGGTGCAGTTCCCCCCCCTCCAGGGGCAAGGGTACCTAGACCCGGGGCTTAGAGTACGCTTGGGGAGTGTGATCGTGTGTGCAGCGTCTCTTTATGTCTGTCTCCATGTTGGTTGAGTGTGGAGTAAGTGTATATGAGAGCATGAGGGTGGGAATGGATGTTTGTATATGTGTGTGCCTGTATTTCTGTGTCTATATGTCAGGTTGGGTGTCAGGCACCACCTCTCTGGGGACATCTCAGGCCCTCCAAGGTATGGAGGCCTATCTCCCCCTACCACCACTTCCCCTGCCAGTGGCGGACTCCCTCAGACGTCGGTGCGTTGGTGGTTCTTTGTGTCCGGGGATGGGCGTCCAGGTACACACCGGCTCACTCCTTGGCGGCCGCTTATCGGGGCCTGGAGCCTGGGGCTTGCTCGGGCCACTTCGGAGGTGGGGTGCCCCCGGCCTCTCGGCCTGGGGCTCGGTCACTCAGGCACGGCTGGCTGCCGGCGGAGCTCACGGGCGCGTCACTGCAACTCCCCCTGGCTTCTGCTCCGCGGCTGCTGAGTGAGCCCTCATCTGGGACTGTCCCAGAAAGAGCTGAGGAGAGTCCCATCTTTCTTTGCCTTTAGACAACAATTCTGATGGCAAAAGAGCCAAACGGGACAGGCAAAAAAAAAAAAAGAAAAAAAAAAAAAAAAAAAAGAAAACCTGGTTTGGTAATTGCTACAAACGTAGCTTGAACACAAAACAACTAATTAATGGTCATTCAAGAAAAATGTGTCCATTTTTTGTTTTCCTAAAGCCATGTATGGGAACATCCCTCATTTTAATCAAAGAAAGAAGACAGTTTTGCTGTTTTCCCCTGTGTGCACTTCTGTAGTCTGCAATGGTTTGAGGCAAAGTTATTTGAGTTTGTGTGTCCCTAATCATTCAATGCAATGTGTGTACGTGACTGTGTGTGTGTGTGTGTGTGTGTGTGTGTGTGTGTGTGTGTGTGTGTGTGTGTGTGTGTGTGTGTGTGTGTGTGTAAAACTGCAAAAGCTCTGTTGACTTGGTGTACTGAATGTGGGTTTTGATGATTAGAGACACAAAACAGTTTTGTTGTCTCTGTGGCGCAGGTATTTTGCCTGCTAGATGTAGCTCTAATATGCCCAATGGGTAGCAAAGGCTTATCATTGTAAATACTGGCCTTTCACAGAAACACACTCTCACACACACACAGACACATTCACATGTGTATACTATATATGCAACCAGAAAACATGACTTTATCAGATAGGCGTCCCACAACAGCTTTGGAAGTTCACACACATGCTGTTATTGCGATGAAATTTAGAGTAAGTTCTGAAAGTACCTGAGGTCAAATAGATGTACAATTAAGCTGATGGGATGTCAGAAGCTGCATTTGTCAAACTAAAGAAGCACGCGCTCATCTTATCATCAGTATGCATTTTAACAGTGAGAGGACAGCACTGCGAGGAAACCGCCACCAGCTCTGAAGAACGCTTTTTGACAGGGGACTGTCACCAGGCACCATGGCAGACATGACTTATTTTACTTATTTTAATATTGAAGAATATCTACTTCTTTTCTACTTCTATAAGAAGTTGGAAATATTTTGCATTTATATTTTAAAGGAGTGTCTGCTTTTTCAAATGTATAAAAGTGAAAATCTTTGCACTTGGTGTTGGGTCGGCGCTTCCACGGGCCCCGCTGATTTAGAGACTTATTCCCGTTAACGAAGCAAGACGAACAGCTCAACCGGTTTTTCACATGCTAGCACAGGAAGCATCTCAGAGCAGCCCTTCTGCCCTCAGTCTCAGACCACTTCGAAGAAAGAGCTTCCCCTGCAGCCTTTTATACTGTGACACAGTTTACACAAACACCTATTGTAAAAAAAAACCCTATGGTGCATCATAAACCCTAAGGCATCGAGTGTGTATGTGTATTCATGTGCGAGCATGTGTGTGTGTGTGTATTCATGTGCGAGCATGTGTGTGTGTGTGTGTGTGTGTGTGTGTGTGTGTGTGTGTGTGTGTGTGTGTGTGTGTGTGTGTGTGTGTGTGTATGCATGTGCACTCAGATTAGTGTCAAGCCATGTTTTGGCCATTTTTCACTCACAGCAAATGGGAAAATATAAAGACTTTTTCATTGTAACAGGGAACCAGTACTCATTATTTTAATAGCTTTATGGAAATAAGTGTGTGTCAGCCTTGAAAGTGGATAGTGGAAAATATGCTCCAAAAGAATGAGAGACTATCATGGTTCTAGGTGTTTGACAGTTTTTACTTTGTTTGGGACTTTTGGTTCACTTGGATTTGAGTTTAAGGTTTGTATTAGTTAATCATAAATTCAGTATTTCATTAGCGTTCTTGTTGTATGTGTTTGTTCCCCTTTGTGTCTAGACTAACTGTCTTGTGTCCATGTCCTGTAATCAGTGTCCCCATGTTTGTTTACCTTCGGGCTCCCTTGTGTCCCCATGTGTGTGTTAATTCCTGTTTTATTTTTATAGTCCCCTGTCTCATGTGAATGTTCTTGAGTTTGACTTCCTTTGTCTCGTTAGTTATGATTCACTTGAGCTGTGCTTCCATGTGTCTCCACTCACTTTAATTCCCCTTATGGGTATACAATGTCTGCATCTTTCTCTGTTGTTCATCGCAACCGCCCTCATGGTGTGTGTAATCTCCTTCTGTCTGGCCATTCCTGCAATGTTTAGTTTTGTATTTGCCAAAAAACTAACACCATTTCATAAAAAGAACAAACCAAGAATCAAACATGGAGGTTGTAGTGTGATGGTCTGGGGCCCCTTTGCTCCTTCAGGACCTAGATGACTTGATTGAAATGATGGAACCATGAATTCTGCTCTTTACCAAAAGTCTACAAGGAGAATGTCCAGCCAACAGTTCCTTCCCTGAAGCTCAAGCACACTTGAGTTATGCAGCAGGGTAATGATCTGAAACACACCAGCAAGTCCACTTCTGAATGGCTAAAAGAAAAAAGCAAAACAAAATGAAGGTTTGGGAGTGGCCTGGTCAAGGTGTAGACTCAAATCAGACAGGTATTGTTTGGTATGACCTTAATCCGACTGTTAATGCTGGAAAACATGGCTAAATTCTGCAACAATTCTGCAGAGAAGAGTGGGCCAAAATTCCTCCACAGGGATATGAAAGACTCATTACCCATTATCACAAACGCTTGACTGCAGTTCTTGCTGCCAAGGGTGGCACAACCAGTTATTACGTTTAGGAGGCAATTACTTTTTCACATAGTACATTGCAACATCAGTTTTATTGTTATTAACAAATAGCACATTATGTGATATCCTTCCAATGCTATCAATCTGGATTTAGCTGTGTTTTGTAATCTTGTGCTAAGCCCACGTAAGCAATTTCTTTTTAACCCTTGTATGGTGTTCGGGTCTGTGAGACCCGTTTTCAGTTTTTCTCAAAAGAAAAATTAAACAATTAATTATTTTTTCAACCTGAAATTCATTGGCTTTGGCTTATTTTCTGTGAAGAACATGAATCCGAACTAATTTTCAATGACCTCATACTGTACCTCCCCCCACGCATTTACATTACATACAAGGTGTTCGGGTCCACTGGACCCAGGCCTAATAAAAGTGTTGAAAGTGCAGGTCCTGTGTTCCCACACTCTGTCTTCCTCCTTTCTGGTGCTGCTGCTTCCCCTCCTGCTCCCGCACAAAGTTGCAACATTGTTGAAAATTCAACTATCAACACCGTCTGCTCTTACATTCCCACACATTTTACCCTCTTTCTTGAGGGATCCAAATTTTCTCATCCCCTGTCCCACCTGCAAATTAGGGGCATAATACTATAAATAAGACTTTGCCAGTGTGGTTCTTTATCACAACTGATCAAGATGGCAAAAGATTATCTGCTGCGAGGGCCATCCAATTGATTTTGGAAGAGAGAGTGGCTTCGGATGATGATGTTGACAAAGAGGTTTCAGAATATTTCACATTTCTGAAAATTTAGAGTCTGACAGTGACTTTGAAGAAGAGGATGAGGTTGAGCACCATTTAGTAACAAAACGAAGACGAGCACCCCATCTGCAGCCAGCTCCAGGACCAGAACAAGCCCACCAGACAGCAAGTGAAGAAATATGGATGTCAATAACTGGTGAAATTGAATGGTCTTCTTGCCCAAGAAATGAGCCACCCTGCAGAGCTGTTACTGTGATAAGCCAGGGCCAACACGGCTGACAGTTACTCATGTGCAGGACATCAAGTCTTCATTTGAGCTTTTCATCCCAGATTACATCCAGAAAATTATTCTGGATTGCAGTAATCTAGAAGGAAGGTGTGTTTTTGGAGAGCGGTGGAAGGAGATGGACCAAATTGATCTGCAGGCCTACTTTGGGGTTTTTATCCTTGCAGGAGTTTTCAGGTCCAAAGGGGAATCCACAGAATCCTGTGGGATGCAGAAACCGGCAAGAACCTTTCCGTGCATCAATGTCTCTGGAAAACTTCCACAAAATTTCCAGGATTATCCGTTTTGATAGCCGAGACGACAGACCAGCTCGACGGCAGAGAGACAAGCTAGCTGCCATCAGGACAGTGTGGGATAAGTGTGTGCACCACCTACCCCTGTTTTACAACCCTGGGCCTAATGTCACCATTGATGAGCAGCTGATCCCATTTAGTTGTGAAACATATTGCTTCACGTGTAAATGTGTTGTCTTTCCACTCACTCCACTTGATTATAACTGATTTATGTTTTTATAACATTTTATAAAAAAAAAAAAAAAACGAGAAGCACATTAATTCATAAATGTGATCTAACAAAGGTAAAGGGAAAAAAATTAACCATGTTTGCTGTTCATATGGCTTGTAATTGGGATGAAGTAAACATCTGTTGAGTAATTTAACATAAAATTGTTTGATAGTGTTAATTTGGAAAGCCAAAACTCTAGCGGGTCCACCAGACCCATGAACACTGGCTGAGTAACAAAAATATGAACACCACACAAGGGTTAAGGCAGACGTTTAATGTCTTTTTAATTACTTTGTGATGAATAACCTGGCTTCAAGAAGGGAAAAAAACAACATTCTGCGGTAATAATGGTTTAGATTTTGACATCCATGTGCTTTTCCCCAACAGCCACTAAATAGCCAGATATCTTAGTTCACTTATTTTGTCCTCTTCTTTGAGTGAAATGCAGAGTTAAAGTTGGTTAAGATGATTAGGAAAGTAAAAAAAATTGGCCGGCTAATTTGCAGCAGTCAAGGTGAGAAAAGTTGTGAAATGAGAGAAAGTTTACTCTACAGAGACACACAAAGAACAGAAGGGCAGGAAGGAAACCAAAGATGCCACTAAAGAAGCAAAATCTAAAGCAGACAGAGAGAAAGTTCAAAAACAACAACACAGAAAAAAGCAGACAGGGGAGCAGGCAGTGACAAAGATGAAAACAACAACCAGAAAACAAGACAAGGCACTTTGACATCTGCCAGCTGTCCTCACTTCCACCTCCCAAAACTCAACTTGAGCTGAGAAACATGTAGTTAAATGCTAAGGTCTCAGCTGGATAGGTAACCTTGATGCGCAATATATTTATCACCAAGGCCTATGTAAGTCAGCATCACATCAGGGATCAAAGTAGTATAAATTAATGGCTGCCAACTTTGTGATGTAGAGGTTATGTGGCCTTAGTTTCACTGACTTTCTATTGCTACTTGTTGCAATGTAGCAACAAGTGGCTGTAGAAAACCATTTACTTAGACTCATTGAAAATGAATTCAACATTGGCTAGTAATGGTTCTTCTTTTAGAATGAGACCCTGTATTAGGAAGTAGCTGTGAAGTGGTTATACATTTTTATAATTTTCAACAAATGGCTTGCTCTCAGCCCACCCTTTGACACGTCTTAAGGGTAAAAAAAAAAAAAGCATCATTCTTCACATGGATTCTTTGGATCAATAAACTGCATTTTCATGCTTTTCCATTAATAACTTATTTTATTTTTACAGGAGCCAACTTGAGAGTAATCACGGCTCATCAGAGGTTTCACCTGAAAAGTAGACAATATCTGGTAAACAACAGAGGATTAGAAATCTTGTTGCTCTGAATAAGGTCACAGGAATGCCACCCAAATTCAAGGAGTCCCCGATTGATGTCACTGCCAACATGACTCTGAAAAAGTTTTGCAGAGAAATCACTGGCTGTATTCTTCCATTGCATCAACCTCCTGTCTCCGTGAAGCTGGTTTATGAACTATTCAGCTGAGACTAAAATACTTCTTGCATTTTTGTCCTCCCAGCACCTGCAAGTACAACTGAATGAGATGTGATGTTTTAGAAAAATATATTCTATTCTTTTTATGTAACTTGTTTGTCTTCTATCATCAAGCTTCTTATTTTTATAAAACTTGAACTTTCTTGGAGGTTAAAATTACATCTGGTGATACTACATCACATACAGCATAAGTCTTCTGTTACATATAAGTTATATATATATATATAAACTTCCCTCCATCCTTATCATTATCCTGGGGCTTGAATCTGCCCTTTCATCTCGGAACAATTGTTCTGTTTTGACAGACTGGAAAGAGCTGAAGGCTCAGACCTCCAGCTTAAATTAGTTTCCTCTGACATCCAAGATGAGGGGAGGAAGACAGAGAGAGAGCATCTTAGCAAGGAGACTGTTGAAACTAAGGGAGAAAGATCACGGCTTCAGATTGGTGCTCTCTGAGATCTACTTTTGTGGGCAGGAGGGAGAAATAAGAAAAATGAGTGAAGAGGATGGTATGCATGTGGGACAAAGTAAGGAAGGATAGGCATATATATTGATTGAAAGAGCAAGATGAAAGAAAGGAAATGAAGAAGAAAAGAGGATAAGTCTAACTACTGATGTGTACACCTAAATAGCAAATGTGGAGAAGGAGACAGAGGATAGTGGGATAACTTTGCTCTGAATGACCTTGCTCAACATGAACATTGTGCTCATGGGGAAGGATCCTAAGAAAAAAGGTTTTAAATGATTGCTGTACCTGAAAATAGGTTATGTTTTGCTCACTATCTTCAGTGTTGCAACTTCTCCCAAAGATAGGAGATTTCTACCTGTGATGACCTCAAGACCGTTTTGCAGTGAGGCAACAGCACTAACCCCTCAGCCACCACCTCTATAATGATTATAAAGGCCAAAAACAAATCAAAACTCCATCAGGGAGACACCAGAGATGATTGGCAATAGAAGCTGCAGGACTAAAGGATTTCCTTGAAAACTCAGAAACCCCAAAAAAATGATTTAAAAAGAGTTATTGAAAAAACTTCTATTGAAGGTTTTTTGTGTGAGGTAAGTTTTAAATGAACTGGTTCTTATACAGCGCTTTTTTACTCTAACTGAGCACTCAACGTGCTTTATGCAACCTGCATCATTCACCCACTCAGTGGGTGCTTTTTTATGCTTAAGTGTTTTCTAACATTCACACTCCAATGGATGTATTTTACCCAATGATATTTGGCATGATATCTGGCAAACCACCAACCTTCCAATAAGTAGATATCCTGCTCTACTACTTGAGCTACAGACACTCAGGACATTTTTGAGAGTTCTCCTTCTGGATCAATCCAAGATTTTCTCACCAGTGATGGAACTGGATTTTTGTACTGTACATGGCTACAGAATGTCCTTTTATCACCTATCCGATCTCTGTTTAAGATATTATTTCCACCTAACAGAAAGTTGGCAGTTTGAAAACAAACTTTCTACAAATCTTGTAGGTTAGGTACCTCACCAGCCTAGACCTCTAAAGATGTGTTTACTATAAGCAGCTTTAGCTTTATATGAATTTAAACTTTCATTTAGCACACAGGTATGACCAAAATTCCAGAAAAGTCTCATAAAATCAGGACAGCGGCCATCATGAGAAAAGTTTATAACATAGCTTAAATGGGAAAGCTGGTTTACATTAATTTTAATAGGTGATGTGTGTATTGTTTTGTGCTTGTAGAGCTGTCTGACTAGAAAACCAGGAAAGTATGAACACAATAAAATCTGTGAGAGAAAGTCCAATCTTGCAGGATCAATGCAACTTTTCTCTTTGTTCTTTTCAGTTTTTTATGTGATATTGTGGCGGACCACCAGGTGGCTCCACTCACACCCAAGTTGAACGGAAGTGTTGGGGTGGAGATTTTGGCGCTCAATATATGTGAAGTTCTGAGAGTCAGTTAATAAAGTTGGAGTGAGACACAGAGACCTCTCCTGTCGTTATTACATACCTCCACAATATCGGTTTTTATATTCACAAAAGCGTTATTGTATTCGCAAACACAGGGATCATGGATATGTTGCTTTAACCATGAGAAATGCATAGGGGTCATTAAAAAACTTTAGTGTATGTTGTCTGTTGGTGTTAGACCTGCAATAAAATAACAACCTGCAGGGTGTACTCTCCCTCTCAACCTATGAAAACTGGGATAGGCTCCAGCCCCCTGTGACTGTGGTTGTGCTGAATTGGGTTGGATGGATGGATGGAATTCAATCAGCAATAGGCTAAGGCATATGCAGACTAAGCACCTGATTAGGGCCCTCACGAGCCCGGGGATTCCTCAAGAGCACTTGAAAGTTCCACAAGGCAGGCTAACAGATAAGCTTTAGACTTGTTGTGCTACATCAGTAACAGCCACAGAGACCAAAGCAAAATATTTTGCTACATTTTAACAGTCTGACAACCTAATTCTACTGACTTAATTATTTCTGTCGCTTGTGTCACAGAAGGGTCATGTTCATCGACACTGTAATACTGTAAGTAGATCCAGATAAGTATGCTCCAGGAAATGATGTATTCCTCTGGGGAGGAAAGGGAAAAAAAATAAAGATCCCAGCTGCCATAGGACAAGAGGCAGGGTAGACCCTGGACAGGTCGCCAATCTATCACAGACAGACAATCATTTACACCTACGGGCAATTTAGAATCACAAATGAAGCTAACCCCACTTTTTTTCCTTTGGACTGTGGGGGAAAGTCGGAGAGCCCACTGACAGTTTATTAATATTTATCACTCCTTTTTCTGAAACACAGTGAGCAAGTAAGTGAGAAAGTAAACTCAGCTTTGATAATCGTATTAATAAGGTAACCACTACTATTTTCTGTCACTTAAACAATATATCAAATGTTAGAAAATTCTTATCTCAAACTGTCTCTGAGAAACTGGTCCACACGATCATATGAAGCGGATTAGAAAATGGCAAGGCTGTATTTGCATGATTATACAGTCTATTACAACTTCACCTCAAGAATCCCTACATGTGCTTGGAGATTTGGCCATATTACTCCAGTGCTGAAGCCATTCATTCATTGGATCCTAGTTCAATACAGAATCACCTTTAAAATGATTTTATTAGTTCATAAAGCTTTCAGTGGTTTGACGGCTACATACATCTTTGACTTGCTTAGTGTCTAATCAAGCAAGACCTCTCGGGACCTAAGTATACCAAAAGTGTTTTCAGTTACTGCGGCAGGACTTGGTGAGAATGGGACAATCTGGTTGTTACATCCTGGGAGGCTGTGGGAGTGTGTGGGCGTGGTGTTGTCTTCTCTCTCTCCTCCTCCTTCGTTCTGGCCCCTCCCCTTGTCTCTCTCTGCCCCTGCCCTCTCCTTTAGGTCACACCTGCTGCTCATCTGCTCTCGTTACAACCAATTACCCTCAGGGGTGATATAAGCTGGAGAAGAGCAGTGTGGAAGAGGAAGGGAGAGGTTTCTGGTGGTTTTCCTCTGTGCTGGTCAGAGTGTGCTACTGACTTAGGTGTGGAACAGCCTGCTGCGTGTGACCAGCCTTCTGGTGTGTGGCTCTGGTGTGTGGCTCTGGTGTGTGGCTCTGGTGTGTGGCTCTGGTGTGTGGCTCTGGTGTGTGGCTCTGGTGTGTGGCTCTGGTGTGTGGCTCTGGTGTGTGGCTCTGGTGTGTGAGTAGTGCTTAACTGAGCAGTGATTGCCCATGAGTGACAGCGGCCTTCCTTAGTTTGTGTGGCCTGCCTGGATATTGTTTGTTAGCAGCGTTGCTGTCTCTTTCTGTTGAAGCCTTATTGTTGTTTTCTTTGTTGAAGTGGTCATTACCACTTTGGGTTGACCTCCCTGATTTCTTATTAAAGCAGCGGTGCTGTCTCCTTTTGTTGTTGCCATTTATAGTTATTGAGGTGTTTGCCTACAATAAAGATCTATTTTATATTAAATACCTCTGCCTGGCGTTCTTTTCATTCCACCTGGATCTAACTGTTACTGTCCCCCACCCTCATCGCCTAGCATTTAAGAGGGGACGTAACAAAGTGGGGGCTCGTCCGGGATCGGAATGAAAGGAATTGGGTTGATTACAAGTGTGAACAGGTGTTTGTGTGTTGTGTGAAGGTCATTTGGCTAGCTGCTGCTCTCCCCGGCTAGCACAGGGGAGTGTCTAGCTGAGCATTTGCTCTTCCTTCGGACACTCGTTTTTTGTTTTGCCTTTTTTATTTTCGGAGCAAACCTGGGTGGGGATTAATTCTCTGTTGGGGGTAGGCTTGTCGGTGCCTGTGGCACTTGATGATTTGCCTTTAAAGTGGCCTCGAGCCTGGTACGCTCCAGAAGCTAGGACAGGCTAGAGTCTGAGTAGGCAGGACTAGGGGGAGTGTGGGTAGAATTTTTAATTAATGGTTGACTTGACACAACACATTTCTCTTTCGCCTGTGTGTGTAGTTCTATAGTGAAGGCGTTGTGTGTGGCCCTTTAGTGGTTTGCTTGTGTTTTGCAGGCCGTTTTGAGTTTTCATGGCTACTTTTGATATTGCTGGGTTTACGGCAGAGCCGTCGCTTGCCCTGCTGGATGTTTGTAGGAAGAGGGATCTGCATGAGCTGGCTACATATTACGGGATCAGTGTCTCCACTGGTCTACGCAAAGCCGAGCTGAAAGCCGCTCTGGTGTCCGGGTTGTTGGAGAAGAGGGTGGTTGTAATGCAGGAACCCCCGAGCACACCCGGTCCGGCTGGACCAAGTGCGGCGCCTCACGTTCCAGGCCAGGTTGTAGAACCATCAGTGTCTACACCTATGGACCAGGGGTTGCCCGAGGGGGGGCTAGTGACGCTGCCCCGTTTTGATCCACTCTCCACCCAGTCATCAGAGGGTTCTAAGCAGGATGCTAGGCTCAAAATCCGTCTGGCTCGTCTCCAGCTGGAGAAGGAGCAGCGTGAGAGAGAGTTCCAGCTGAAAAGGGAGATAGAGCTTAGGCGTTTGGACGCAGAACTGGCTAGGGCTAGGGAGGTTGAGCTGATGAAGGTGGAGGCAGAGACGAAGGTCAAGCTGCGACAGCTAGAACTCCAGCAGGCCTCCTCCCCTCCTGTGGTGGCTTCGCTGTCACAGACAGACGTACAGTTTGATGTAGGACGGAATAGTCGTCTGGTCCCTGCATTTCGTGACACTGAGGTGGAGATTTATTTTGAATCATTTGAGCGGATAGCGACAGCCTTGCGTTGGCCGCGGGATGCGTGGGCCATCCTGCTACAGTGCAAGCTGGTGGGCAAGGCACAGGAAGTTTGTTCCTCGTTGTCCGCTGAATGCAGCTTGGACTACGACAAACTGAAAAGTGCAATCCTGTTGGCCTATGAGCTAGTCCCCGAGGCTTACAGGCAGCGATTTCGGGGGCTGAAAAAGGTGCAGGGTCAATCCTTCCTGGATTTCGCAAGAGAAAAGAGTGTCCTCTTTGATCGGTGGTGTATGGCCTGTTAAGCTGCAGACCTAGCTTCGGTACGGGAATTAATTCTCATTGAGGAATTCAAAAACTGCGTCACAGAGTGGATGGCGGTATATCTGAACGAGCAGAAGGTCTCTACGTTGCAGCAGACCGCGACCCTGGCTGACGAGTTCGCACTCGTCCATAAAACCAGTGTTGTTAAGTATGAGAGACGCGATACACTAGAAAAGGCTAGCGGTGCTAG
This sequence comes from Rhamphochromis sp. 'chilingali', assembly GCF_963969265.1. NCBI lineage: Eukaryota > Metazoa > Chordata > Actinopteri > Cichliformes > Cichlidae > Rhamphochromis > Rhamphochromis sp. 'chilingali'. The sequence continues at coordinate 14,329,765 of NC_137940.1, read as the reverse complement.
TGGTGAGCAAGACACAAGGAGAGAGGTGCCTGTGCCTCGTCGCAGGTCAGACCGGAAATGTTTCTACTGTTTTAAATCCGGCCATTTAATAGCGGACTGCGAGGCCTACAGGCGGAGACAGCCAGTTTCAACACCACGTAAACCAAAAGGGATAGGGCTGATTAAAAACGCTTCTCCTGGTAGCAGACCACTTAGCACTGAAACGCCTGACGAATGTTTTAAACCTTTCATTTTCAAAGGAGCGGTGTCACTCTCTGGTAAGCCTGGAGATGGGCGTACTGTGACCATTCTACGCGACACAGGTGGTTCACAGTCCCTCATACTGGCTAGTGCACTTGCCTTTGATGAAAAGACTGCCAGCGGCACTGACGTTATTGTTAGGGGCGTTGGAATGACTTATGTGCCAGCCCCCCTCCATCGAATTTGGGTGCAGAGTGACCTAATAAGTGGTGCTTTTCCTGTAGCTGTGTGTCCTTGCTTCCCGATTGATGGTGTAGACTTCATAATGGGCAATGACATTGCAGGCGGGAAGGTTTATCCTACCCCAGAGGTCATAAAGACCCCTGACCCAAGCCCCTTGCCAGATGTTTTAAACCGGCAGCACCCGGATGTATTTCCCGTAGGTGTTCTTACCCGGTCACAGGCCCATCGGCAGGGAGAAGTGGTTGACTTGTCAGGGTCAGTGGTCGGCTCTATGCTGGGGATGGATGTGATGCCCTCGGAGGGGGAGGTGGGTCCTGATGCCAAGGAACTGGCTCAAGAAGTGGCTGAGCCTGCTCCTGAACCCGCAGCCCCCCCTCTCCTCACACGGGAGGCCCTTATTATCACTCAGAAAGCAGACCCATCGTTAACCAAATGTTTTGCTGCCGTAGATGAGAGTGATCATCTGACAGGAGACAGGAAGCAGACATTTGTTGTATGTGATGGATTGCTAATGCGCAGGTGGACTTCAAAGCCAGGGGAGGACTGGAGTGTAGTCCAACAGATAGTGGTCCCGGCTAGTTTACGTCAGCACGTGCTACAGTTAGCCCATGACCATTCATGGTCAGGACATTTGGGGATAACTAAAACATATGACCGTATTCTGCAGCACTTCTTCTGGCCGGCAATGAAGACAGATGTTGCGAAGTACTGTAATACTTGTCATACGTGTCAACTGGTGGGCAAACCAAACCAAACTGTGCCCCCCGCCCCACTATGTCCAATACCTGCTGTTGGTGAGCCATTCGAGCATGTTTTGGTCGATTGTGTTGGTCCGTTGCCAAGAACACGAGCAGGCAATCAGTTTTTGTTGACCATAATGTGTTTGTCCACGCGGTTCCCTGAAGCAATTCCTCTGCGGAGGGTCACCACTGCAAACATTACTAAGGCGCTAATCAAGTTTTTCACCACCTTTGGTCTTCCAAAAACAGTGCAAACAGACCAGGGAACTAATTTCTTATCTCGAGCATTTAAACAGACTTTAGCCTCCCTGGGCGTCTCTCATTCTGTGTCTAGTGCTTATCACCCAGAGTCGCAAGGTGCACTTGAGCGTTGGCACCAAACACTTAAGGCCATGCTAAAAAAGTACTGCCATGACACGGGCAGAAGCTGGGATGAGGGTGTCCCCTTTGTACTGTTTGCAATACGCAATGTTAAGCAAGAGTCCTTAGGATTCAGCCCAGCTACACTTGTGTTTGGCCGCGAGGTGCGGGGCCCGCTAAAGATGTTGAAAGAGAGGTTCCTTAGTGGGGGTGTTCCAAAAACTAACGTGGCAGATTTTGTGAAGACATGTAAGGATCGTTGGCAACGTGCTACCTCATTAGCGAAAGAGGCCCTGTGTACTGCCCAGGCGTGCATGAAGACGTGGCATGACAGAAAGGCTGTGAAAAGGCATTTTCAGGCTGGGGACAAGGTCTTAGTGTTGCTACCGGTGCTTGGTTCTGCTCTTACGGCCCGTTTTGCGGGACCGTACGTCATAGTGAGGAAAGTGTCTGAGACGGATTATGTTCTCAGTACCCCAGAGCGCAGGAGGAAAACACTCCTGTGCCACATCAACATGTTAAAACCCTACAATGATAGGGAAACCCATGAGACTGTTGCCAGTGCGGCAACCTCCGGCTCTGTCTCTGCCACCGTGCTGAGTGTAGAGGCCAGTGCTGACGACGGTCTGCATATACTTTCTGAGGGACAACAGTGTGGACGGTTGGCGAATTCAGCTTACTTAGCCGAAGTAACAGCCCACTTGTCTCATCTGTCCCCTTCACAATGCGAAGATGTGCTTAATCTACTGCACTCCTACCCCTCTCTCTTTGGTGATGTGCCCTCGCGTACAAATGTTTGTGAACATGATATCGATGTTGGTGACGCAACCCCAATCAATGGTTTGGTGAAACCGAGTCACAGCCCTTGGAGCTCTCCATGTTTACTTACGCCCCAATCTGGTGGCTGATGCACTCTCACGCAGTGCATAGTGATGAGTTTCTTCTGTGTTTTGTATAGTGTGGATATAGGGTGGGGGGAATGTTACATCCTGGGAGGCTGTGGGAGTGTGTGGGCGTGGTGTTGTCTTCTCTCTCTCCTCCTCCTTCGTTCTGGCCCCTCCCCTTGTCTCTCTCTGCCCCTGCCCTCTCCTTTAGGTCACACCTGCTGCTCATCTGCTCTCGTTACAACCAATTACCCTCAGGGGTGATATAAGCTGGAGAAGAGCAGTGTGGAAGAGGAAGGGAGAGGTTTCTGGTGGTTTTCCTCTGTGCTGGTCAGAGTGTGCTACTGACTTAGGTGTGGAACAGCCTGCTGCGTGTGACCAGCCTTCTGGTGTGTGGCTCTGGTGTGTGAGTAGTGCTTAACTGAGCAGTGATTGCCCATGAGTGACAGCGGCCTTCCTTAGTTTGTGTGGCCTGCCTGGATATTGTTTGTTAGCAGCGTTGCTGTCTCTTTCTGTTGAAGCCTTATTGTTGTTTTCTTTGTTGAAGTGGTCATTACCACTTTGGGTTGACCTCCCTGATTTCTTATTAAAGCAGCGGTGCTGTCTCCTTTTGTTGTTGCCATTTATAGTTATTGAGGTGTTTGCCTACAATAAAGATCTATTTTATATTAAATACCTCTGCCTGGCGTTCTTTTCATTCCACCTGGATCTAACTGTTACTGTCCCCCACCCTCATCGCCTAGCATTTAAGAGGGGACGTAACACTGGTTGTTCAGTGATCCTACTTCCGGGCCTAAAGTAGTCTGCGTTTAATATGGCTTTTGTCTTGTTAACATGTTTAATGTTATGTATTTTCTTATATTTGATCTCAAAAAGCTCCTAAAACACTCAGTGATCATTTATTTAAGCTCAGTTTTTAAAACCTTAGGATGTAACTACAGCCCAGCCCATGCAGCAGTATATGAATGACTAACCTCGTATTGTGGATGGATTATCTCAGTTGTTCTCCTGGCTGAAGTTTGGTCCTTTTACAGCATCTTGCCATGCGATTACATTTGTTCCTGACCACCGAGAACACTCACGCTAAATTTATTGAGTGGGAAAAAAAGTTAGCTTGTTTATATCATGCTAACATAGCTGTGTCACTAGCGGTCACGTAGCACATCATTATATACCAGATAGCTCAACTTCAGTAACCCTACAAACGTCACTGCTGTTTAGTTTTCTGTCTTCATTTATGCTGGAAGTGATAACAGAGCTGTACGTTTTAATTTGTTTCCAAAACCCCGCAGTCAGGACATGCTATATTGTATTTAGATAGAAGCTAGCGAGCTAACTCCCAACTCCGTTAAATGTCATAAATTCCGTTTTCATGGATGCCTGGATGTTAAACTCAATTGTTACACCTGGTAGAGCAGAACTCTGATAATTGTATTAAAGATGAAAGACTTTAGACAGTTTTACAACTCTCAGTAATGCCATAGTGATCGTTTGATATATGGACCTGCAGCGGAGTTCAGGTCCAGACACGGCTAGTGACGTCAGACTGAACAATCGGATAAGCACTATGACTGCTAAGGGGAAAGAGCTGACTGATATGATAGAAAGAAGGAAGGTAGACGATAAGTACATTGTATGAGTAGAGGAGGATGAGCAGGAGGCCAAATGGAAGGAAAGTAAGGATGAAAGGATGGAAATGGTGAACACATAATTCAAAAACAGGAAGGAATATAGGGTGATGTAAAGGAATGGAGGTACATGCAAACATGCAAAAGGTGCAATCTGAAAGAGATAGGAAACTAGAAGGTAATGTCTGGGGAGAGTCAGGTAGGTTTCGCTTGCTGTTTTGCCCTTAATAACTAAAATAATTATTAAAAAAATAATTCATCAAATAAGAAGTGAAAGAAATAACTTTAAGTTATAATGTCTTGGAGCAATGCACAGTAAGTCTATTCACCACCATGCTCCAAGAATCACCCATTATCATAAATTTCCCCTGACGCTTAATGTTCTGTTATCAAAATATAAATAACTAAATAAATAAATACATTTTTGGGTTTCATACAAACGGTAATTGGTTTCATCTAGTACAACATACAATGTTTAAAAGTAATCATCCATACATTTTGTTCCACGTTTTCAGTTCAGGGTCGCAGGAGCATACCTCAGCTATCTTAGGGCAAGATAAACTGTCCAGAGATACAAAGAGCCATTCATGCTCACACTGATTGGTGATGATCATTTTCAAGCTACTTTCAGCTTCAGCTTCTGTTATGGGATGGCTTATTTTAGAATTATGTGCAGTACCTGGATTAGAGGATTAATACAGAGAAGTATTCTTGAGAAGTAGTGGTACACAGAGGGTTGTGAACAGCTCTGAAAATGAAAAAGAAAGTACCTAAAGCTGCTGCCAGTGAGGAATTCAAGTCACACAGCACTTTATTTTACATAGGTTTTAGTACTGAAACTACTTGTCAAGGCTAAAATATGCACTTCCAGCCCATCAGTTTTTTTTGCCATAACACAGTACATAACAGACTGCCAAAGGACACCTTGTGTATACATGTGACATGCCAGCAGCTTTGACAAAACAGCATTATCTTGGGAATGAGAACAGCACCAGAGCTTCTGATTATTGGATGACTCGCATTACCTCCTGAGCCAGAGCCACAGCCACCCCAGAGCAATGCCAGCATGAATATGGGATAAAAGCTCCAATTAGTGTCCCTGGAGAAGTTAGTGCAGCTAATGGAATCTCAGTCGCTGCAACTTGATCTTAAAAATGCAAAACTAGCTTTCCAGGTCAGATATCCGCCTTGGGAAAACAGAACAGCTCACAAATGTTTAGCCTCATGGAAAACATTGGCCCTCATCTGCAGTGGACATGGCGTGAGGAAAGGTAAGTGATGCAACAACTTCCAATAACCGTTGTGGGCTTAAAAAATTCTCAGAAATGTACAACATCAGCTAAAAGTGGTTGAGATACCTCATCTATCCATCTATTATTATGACTATGATGAGTTTGTGATATGGACTACTTTGGGTTTCATATGTTAGACTGGTTTTGATTGTTGTGACTTGATGGACGGATTTTTTTTATATATATTACATTATTATTATTATTATTATTATTATTATTATAAGCCCAAAAGATTCCCTCCTGCTACTTGTCTCCAGGTGCAATTTATTACCTCTTTACCTACTGCCTGACAATACTTGAGGCCCACACATTTAAAGCGTTAGAATTACTGTCACAGGTAGAACTCTGCTGGGTGCACTTGCTCCACCCGAAGGCCATCTGCTGATCAGCACCTTCACCAGACCCATGACTGCCCACCCACAAAGCCATTATGGGTTTTTCCAGTGAGTAACAACCCCATTGGGGAATACTGACACAGGCCCCTACACAGCAAGCAACACCCTGACCCATTGTTCAGATGTCTTTTTTATTCTCTCTTTTCTTTCCTCAGAGAAGGTGTTATAAAGCCAATTTTCTCCTTTCCCAGGTCCCTCACAGATCATAAAAGCCAAACACAACTCAATCCCATTGTGCCACTTTACAACAGCTACAGTAAAAAAGAAATGGAAAGACCACATAACTACCATTTATCAGACCCACTGATAAGAAAGTACAGTTGTTAGCAAATGCTCTAAGGAGTCCAGCAGAGGGGAAATTAGGTTCTACTGTATCGAGCACATACAATGAAAGGCAGACACTGGAAAACAAGGCTCCCTAGAGAAACTGTGACTCCTGACCAGTGTGAGACGATCAAAATGTACCTTAACCTCGAGATAAATTTGTATATGGGGCTGAAAGCTTACGCAACAAGTTTCAAGAACTTCTCAGTGGGAGACAGCAGGGGAAGATACTGGCAGCCTGTCAGAATTTGAGCAGCGTATTCTGACAGGCCCAAACCGCAAGTGCCTGTCAATCAATGTCACTTCCCTTGTTAGTAAGTCATTATTTCATGATAGCACTGACGTTATTCTATAATATCATAATCACCGAAGTGAAATATTGCAAACATACTCTGCAGTGGCCTCTTTTGTTAGCAGAAATTATTTCCAATAATCTCCAATAAATTTAGGAAGGACTAATGCTCCTTTTAGAGGTCACCACAGCAGATCATCTGCCTACAGCTAACCCTTTTTCCAGCATCTTCTTCTGTCACACTGACCTTCTTCATGCCCTCCTTCACTGTATCCATCAATTTATTTTCTTTCTCTTTTTCTCCTGCTTGTCGTGTCGTGTTCCTTGCCTCTCTAACTTTGCCTAAAAAACCAAATAACCTGAGCTGTGCCTCTGATGTACTAATTTCTAATCGTATCAATCCTGGTCACTCCTGATGGAAATCTTAATATATTTAACTCTGCCTCCACTTGATTTTTTATTATTGCTACTGTCTCCAAAATATACATTGCAGCGCGGCTTGCTATTATCTCATAAACCTTCCCTTTAACTCTTGTGCCATCTTTTTTTGTCACAAATCACAGCTGACACTTGTCTCGAAACACTCTAGCATGCCTATAATCTCTTCTTCACCTCTCTTCTCAGCCTAGCTTCAGTCCGTCTGCATATCACCCTCATTCTTCTCTATTGCTCAGGGTTCTTCTCACTCTCTAAGATTCCTTTAAACAAAAGTCTACTTCCCTGTGTCCTACACATGTACTTTCGTGTACTTCCTTATTCCACTTTGAAGTGTCCTTGTTCTTTGTCCTCTGTCCAGATGCTGCACCAAACACCTCATTGGCAGTTTGCCTTGGTACTACAGCTGTAGTGCTGTTTTTTAGTCATTTTATAATTCTTCCCTACCACCCAGAGCCTGTCTCAACTTCTCCCTCAGTAAAAGAATTCTTCCTTTTTCAATTTCTACCATTTAATCCTTGCCTTTGACTTCACTCACTTCCTCATCTTAATCTTCAAAGTCATCCTACAGACTACCATCCAATGCTGCCTAGCTACATTTTCCACTACCACCCATGCCTTGCATGCCTCTCTTAACCCCAACAACACTATTCATATACTTCCTTCAAGATTACACCCACTCCCTTTCTCATCCTATCTAAACCATCTAAACTGTGGTAGAACATTTAGAATCCACCTCCAATGCCTTGATTCGTTTCTACCTGGTCCCTACCTTGCCCTTATCAGCCAACCAGCTAATACAAAAAACAGAAAAACAAGGCGAGGTGAAACAAGGGAAAAACTAAACTGAAACCTAAACTGGGAAAAATTACGACTAACTATGAAAACAATGACGAGAGACAAGAACATAAAACTGAACAGGAACATGCAACAACGCAACTCTGAAATACAGTGGTCCCTCACTATAATGCAGTTCAAAGTGGCTCAAATGTCTGTGTCTCAATCTCGCGTCTCATAATGACGTGAAGAAATAGTTTTAAAAATTATTGAATATGAAAACAATAAGAGAGTGTTACAGACATCGCCCTAAAGAATGTAGCCTCATGGGCAGTGTAGTCCGTGCTGCAGAGAGAATGGACCGCCATACCCGTGATGTGTCTGTGAGCGCGAGGAGGGAGAAAAAGGAGAGTGGAAAAGTAGGCGTTGTCATTGAGCAGAAACGGGAGCTGGAAGCATGTAAATATAATAATAACCACTGCAGCCAAGAAGAGTGCCTGACGAGCCCAGTTGTAAGTAAGCTATTAAGACTCTACTGTACACTGTGTTCTTGTTTTCCTCCGAAACAATAAGTTCTGTTGGAGCAGTCTTTCAACGCCTCTCTCTGTCTCTCGCTAGCAAAGTTGACCCAGACAACAAAGTAAAGCTAGTTTTCGGCTTCCAACACAGAACCTGACGTATTAGCCAGAGGTCCCTTTACTGGCTCGGAGCCACGGACCTGTTTTATATACGCGCAGAATAGTTTTCTATACGAGATCGCTGCAAAAAGTGCAGCCTTACTAATGTCCACCCTACTGTTCCTCATTTTATATTAAGATTGAAAAATCTAGTCGGTATTGGTAGGGTGAGTAACCTTCAGTAATAGTAATAAATCACATTCATGTAGTTGTAAAAAGCTTGATAATATATTAAGTAATCCAAACTATTCAGAATACGTTACTCTCATTGAGTAACGTAACGGAATACGTTACCAAATACATTTTGGGGCATGTATTCTGTAATGTGTAGTGGAATACATTTTAAAAGTAACCTTCCCAACACTGGCCAAAAAGTTGGAAAAGTGTGAAAATGTTCATGCTTGTTTGAGAAAAGTGTATAAAGTGTGTAGTGAGGGGTTTTACAGCCTTAAAACATCTATAATAATTGTAAAAAAAAATAAATGAGCGACCACTGTAATCCAAACATGAACCTGAACAGTGAAAAGCAAAAACTCTGTGACTTGACATACATGCATACAGACAACCCGACAAAGAACAGGAGACAGGGGACTTAAATACATAGGAGGGAACAGACTGATTACAGACTTACTCTTTTTGGCATTCAGTGCAGTCTTTTCCCATCTACAGCAAATTATTTTCTTTGGCTTGGCTTTGGTGTGGGACCAAAATTTCAAACAATTTCAAGCCATTATTAGTGACTGAGGCTTGGGATTTGTGAATTGAGCTTTTTACTTGGGATTCTTTTACCAAATAGTTTGTTCTTTTAGAAGGACATCAAGTCCAGATCGTTTTTCAAAATGGAAAACCTGGATCAGACTGATTGCTCTTAAGTTTGGCATGCAGTTGAAACCAGCCTCAAATATGTTGTGTATGTTTCTGTTCTGTGTCCTGTTCTGTTTGTATATGTGCTTTTATTCTGCTGCTGTTACAACCAAATTTCCCCTTGTGGGACAATTAAAGGATTATTCTATGCTTCTATTGTAAATAACCAATAGAGGAACTGCAGTTTTTTAAATGCAATGTTCTAATTCAGCTGGCAAATATTGGTGCTTGTCCAGTCTCTTACAAAACACTAAGCATATATTTCCTGTGACTGGTCATCGACATCCAGCAGGGCCAGATTTATTTGACTAATGAACACAGTATATTATCGAATCATTTTTGTGGTTCGTGTTTTCGTTTTTTTTTTTTTTTTCAATATTCATATTTGAAAAGTCCAAAAATAGCTGCTCACTTCTTCATAATTGGTCACCATAGTAGATAGATTTCTTTATTAGCAGCCTAGGCTCCACAGTTTTCAAGATATGTTCAAATGTTGTGTGATGGTAGATACCACTGATAATGTCTGATAAGAGGAGATGAGCAGATGTGAACACTGCTCTAGAATCCATTACCACAACCAGTAACACTGAAACCAGTCAGCTGATGTAGGTTATTATGACTGTATTCCTGGAGGCGCTTGGTTATAAGATCTAGGATACATGTAGAGGAACCCATGCAGAAGAAATTCAGGGAAGCCTGGATAATATTAGTCGGTTAACTTTTTTTTTTATGCTATTGTTCACGTGCTATTGTAAGGTAACCTTGAGGGTCTGAAAGGTCCCTATAAATAAAATGTATTATTATTATTATTATTATTATTATTATTAACTGAGAAGCAGAAGAGTTTCGTGAGTCGTTGATGGTACAATAAAATGTTCTGGAGTTTCTAGACCCTCAGTTACAGACAACGGCTCACAGCTGTAGCTACCAGGACTTCTTGAATCATGTTTGGCATCATTCTTGGGTGTGGTCCAGTTAATTTCAGTTAATTCATGATTTAACATATGATAAATATGCAGTTGATCTCAGTAAATCACATGATAACATGGGGCTAGGTTTCACAATGGGTTCACCTGAAATCTTGGCTGATTGTGACCCACATCCGTTTTCACACCTTGACTCGTGTGATTAGGTAGAGGATCAATAGGGGGTCCATGACCCTCTTGGGGACACTCCACCAATTGCTCATAGAACTGAAGAAGCTTCTTGGATGAGAGGTGAAATGTTTTACATTAAACTTAAAGAAGTCCAGACGCTTTTCTTTCAAAGCCCCTTAGACTACGTGGATGACTGAGAACCTTCACAGACATAAATATGAAAAAGCAAATGACAAATCAGGAAGGGGCAAATACTTTCTGATCAGACTATACATGTACCTATTCTACAACGTACTTGGTTCACTTATTATATCCTGCAAATCTTTCTTATATGTCCCATAAATCATGCACTTCCTTCTCACATGTGGCTGCAATAGCAGGTTAATTAGCATTTGTGAAAGCAGTCCATCTGGTCTGTCAGAGAGTATCATCACCAAAGGATGTAATAGAGGAATGGTGTCCCTAAGCATACCATATGTTCTCGTTTCCCAGTGTGAACAACCAGGGAACCAGTCACTAAAAACACTTACTGTTTATTAAAATCGGCATTTATAGATATTTAGAGTCTATTAACAGCGGTTTTTCATGCCAAACCGGTAGAAAACAAACCCATCTGTTGGTCTATTGCCATCAATAACCACCTGAGAAAAGAGTGGAGAGTGTTTGTTGGTTTCATAACCCTCCAGAGTATCTCTGGTCAGTCACACTTTATGGTTCCTAGTATCACAGGCTCCAGAGAAAAGTAAATGGGCAATAGTCGACAGCCTCTTTTTTAGGGGCGTAAAGGTTGATTATTTTATGTTAGGTTGCTTTTCCTTTCCTTTCCTTTTATTATGGATTAAGGGCTTAAAATCTATACAGAACAACTCTAACATAAACATTAGAGATTAGCGACTGCTGTTTCCAGGATGAGTGATACACCTGCTGCTGTCAGACCTGCAGTTATCAGGCTGTGATGTTCTCCTTCATAGTGGACAGAAATTATTTTTTTGGAGTGGCACAATTAATTTGTGTGGCATCTTATTGAATGCAGAACAGCTGACTGTTATGTAAATAGTTTGAAATGGTTATTTAAAAAAGGAAAAAGTCAAATGGCTGCAAATAACTTTCTTATTTGCCAGTTTGTGCATAGGATTTTAAAATTGACAATTTATATTTGCATTTAAAGTTATTAAAGTTATGAAATATGATTCAATAAACATGTTTGTGGTTGTTACAGTAGAAAATATAACTTTTTCTACTCGGATTTTATGTTTTCTGTCTGACTTTAGATCAATTGTGTTAATACAGTATGTCAAAATGAAAACATAACTGTAAATTCAGGCGCATGAGGTTGTGCTGAAAAGAATGATACGAAACAAGGCAAAGTAAATAGTTTTTAAAGGTGAAATGTAGAGGAAACATCAAAAGTAGTAAAAAATGGCCAATTATACCCTGGACCCCAGAGGGTTAAACTTTTTTTTTTAAGTAACGCAATAGTTACTTTTCAAGTAATTAATTACTTTTAGAATCTTGTAACTCAGTTCCTAACTCAGTTACTTTTGGAAGAAGTAACTAGTAACTATAATTAATTACTTTTTCAAAGTAACTTGCCCAATACTGGTCATTTGCAAACATCATAGTCCACAGAGACTCTTGCACCACCTCATTTGTCAACCTATTCATCACTAATGGGCTCAGAAGCAAGGGCTCAGAACTGGTCTGTGATGTAATCCAGTCCCTATTTTACTCATCTGCCACTCCTACTGAACACCTCACCACTATCTCACTGTCCCTATACATGTCCTGCACCACCCTCACATACTTGTCTGCCACTCCCGACTTCCTCATGCAGTACCAATGTTCCTTCCCTATACTTCTCCATCAGCACTCCCACAGCAAACATTGTAGTGCTGTTTCTCGGCCATAAGCCATACTGCTGCTCACTGATTGTTGCCTCTCTTTTCAGTCTGTGTTAAATATCTCTTTTCTATGGCTTGATGGTATGGTTCATCTTTATCCCTCTGTCATTACTACAGCTCTGTTAATCATTTTGTTCTTTAAAATTGGTAGAATTACACTTCTCCATTCCTCAGGCATTCTCTCAGTCTCTAAGACTTTGTTAAAAAGTGTGGTTAGAAAGTCCACTGCACTCTCAGGCATGTCAATACCTCCAATGGTATGTCATCTGGACCAAGCACCCTTCCACGAACCTTCCTCCATTTGTCCTCCTCCCTCTTATTTTCTTCATTCATTAGCTCCTCAGAGCACTGTTTCCACCACCTTAGCACACTCTCTTCAGTCATTAGTACATTGGTGTCAGTATCCTTAATTACCTGTATCCTTAATTAAAATTTTCCTTTACCAGCTCTCTCTTTGCTGTGAGCCTTGTGTCATGACTTCTGTCCATTTTCTCCATATCCCTGCCTATCCCATTTTTCTTTTATTAGTCTCTTCCTTTGAATGCTTTCCTGTACTTCCTCATCCCACCTTATCCCCTTACCTCTGTACAGAGCACCCCCCAGACACCTTCTTGGCAGTTTTCCTCATCGCTTCAGCTATAAACAGCACCACATTAACATGCAGCTGCAAAATCAGATCTCATATTTACAATAGGGTTTATTACACCAGGGCTAGAAGTGCCAGAAGTGGCAGGTAAATTATACCTTTCATATTTTCATTACTTCCTTCTTTCTCTATCTCAGATTAGGAACATACAGCATTGTGCACACTAATGAGAGATAATGTAATGGATGGGGTAAACCCTCTATTTGGCAAGGTTTCAGTATATGGGGAGGCTTGAACCAAGGTTAGTCTCAGTTGAGCCTTTTAAAATTATGGTGAACTACTGATGTTTGGTGTTTTGGCTCTACAGTAGGGCCCAAGGACAGCCCACCTCTTTGCTGATGATGTAGAGGTGACATAAGAGAGCATTTATGAAACTGAAATTAGAACTCCCAAAGTGGATTATCTTGCCTGCTGTAATGTTTTATTTACCATACCAAAAAAAAAAAAAAAAAATCCATGTATCTATTGTTTTGTACTATTTGTCTGCATCTCATGAACAAGTTTCTGCATGAAAACAAACAGGGATAGCTCAGTAGGTAGAGTGTTTGTCCCATGATCGGAAGATCGGGGGTTCCACTGAACGGCTACCCTGAGGTACCCCTGAGCAAGGTACCGTCCCTACACACTGCTCCCCGGGCGCTGCATTGGTGGCTGCCCACTGGTTGAATGGGTTAAATGCAGATCCACGTAATTTCCCTACGTAGACTAACACATACACATTATTTATTATTATTACATGGTCTCTTCCCCTCTACAATAATGGAGAGAAACCCCAACAATCAAATGACTCCCTTTAAGAAGCACTTGGGGAAAGTAGGAAGAAAAAAATTCCCTTTAAACAGCAAGAAACCTCCAGTGGAACCAGGCTCATCTCCTGAGACAGGTTTAGGGCTGAGGGGAGGAAGGCAAGACAAAAGTCACACTGTGGAAGAGACCAAGAGATTAATAATAACTAATGAGGAGCCTGAAACCTGAAGGCTCTGCTTCCCATTCTACTTTTAAATATGGAACTTGCAGGAACTACAAGCAAGCAAGCAGTCTGAGAGCAAAGTGCTCTATTGGGTGATATGGTACTATGAGGTCTTTAAGATGAGATGGCGCTTGATTATTCTTGTATGTGAGGAGGAGGATTTTAAGTTTGATTCTGAATTTAACAGGGAGCTAGTGAAGAGAAGCAAATGAAGGAGAATGCTCTATTTTTCTAGCCCCTGTCAATACTGTCGCATCTAGCATTTTAATCAACAAAACGGGTACCTAGCACATGCAAAAATAAAGTTTACAAAGCTTGGATTTTGGGGGTTGTTAAACCATAAAAGTTATCTAAAATATATTGAATTTTGTACATAAGAAATTAAATAAATAATTTAATTTTTTTCTGACAAGAACAAAGCTTAGAAGCATTTTTCGATGTGATGTCCCAACTCATTAGTTCATGCCTTCCAAATTCAAAGCACATTTTCAAGTCATTCATGTAATCTTATATCTGTTTGCTGAAAGTTTAAAAAAATATGCAAACTCTCCTAGCATAAATTACTAAAGATGGCTAGTTAGAACAATTTATTCATTGTAAGCAAACAGTACTAAGAAAAGCTTGATTGAGTGAGCAATACTAAATGTTTATCCACCGATATTAACATTTTAAGTCCAACTACAGAAAAAAAAATAGTGGTACCTTACTATTTTTAATTTTGCTTAATTTTTCTTGCTTAAATTGAATGCAGCTAAATCACAGTATGGATTATCATCCTTGAAGAAATTCCTAGTACAACAACATTTATATAAACACTGTATGTAAGTACGATTTAAAAGTAAGAATTTAAAAAACTTCTTGTGCTGGAGTGAAGATCAATCAAAACTTTAAAAAAAAAGAATTAATAAAAGTATACTTGCCAAAATATTGCACATTGTTCTGCTGAACAACTAAGAAGTATATTGCCACTATTACCACTAATTTAAGAAAAATTTATAACTTACTAATAACCTTACAATGAAACAAAGTATCAGATTTAATTATTGTGTTACTAAGGTTTTTTTTGTTTGTCTGTGAAGGTTCTCAGTCATCCAGGTCATCGTAGTCAAAGGAGCTTTTTTTTGTTTGTTTGGGGGGTTTTTTGTTTTTGTTTGTTTTTTTCCTTTTTCTTTTTTTCTAAAAAAAAGTAAATAAAACAGTCCAGGTGTTGCGATGTGAATTATGGGAACATTTGTCCATTGAGGTGCACCTCTACAACAGCTCGTGAGGAGAGAATTGTTCGTTTGACTCTTATAAATGCTAGATCTCTAATAAACAATACTTTTCTGTTAAATTAATCCTTCACTTTATGTTTCTGACAGAGACTTTGTGTTGGTGATTTCACCCCATTCTCAGAACTTTTTCCCCTTGACTGTATGTTTTCCAGTTCCCCTCGAACTACAGGCAGAGGTCTGGGCCTAACAACTGTATTAAAATCCAGTTGTGTTACTAAGTTTAAGTTTTCCATAACTTTGTATTTCAAATTAATATGATATAATTAAAATAATATGTATTTATTGTACAGCCACAACTGCAGTCTGAGGCTCAAACAACATATTTGTTTTGCATTCAAACACAGAAGCTTAGTATGTTGTTATGTTTTAAGGATGTTTTGCTTCCCATTGAAAATTACAACATCTTTAACATTGTCTCAACTTACCTTTACTACACTGGCAGTGATGTGAGTTGGAAATGCAATGACCTTGAACCTGGAAGTGAACCTGCAAATCTTCACCGACCACACCATCTGTGACGGAGTCCTCATCTCTCCTGGTGTCCTGCAAGGAAACAATAATTTTCTTTAGAATAATTGAAATATTTGCTCTTCTTAAAACATTTTTTTCTGCATTTGCTACAGAACAGACTTTAAGATAGACAATTAAGCTGCATTATTACACTGTTACCAAAAAATACTGTAAATGTGATATAAACAATTATCCCATCCATCCACCAACCAGCAGCAGTCTCAGCTATGGCAGTGCAGAACATTGTCCATTCTGACTCATGGTTCCCAGCCTCCTTTGTTTGTTTACGTTTTGACAGAGATGGAAGCGGAAGCCCTCCCGCACTGAAGCCTTCCACACCTGCAGCTAATCGGACCTGACCGGCTGGCAGTAATTATCTGCCATCTCGGGGCTGTCTATTTAACAGTGTGGTCGGGTATCAGCCAGCGCTGGAGCATTAAGCAAAGATTGGTAGTACAGCCATGGAAGTATTTTGGATAGACGTGTTTTCTCGGGATTGCCTAGTCATCGCTCTGTGTGCTTGTGTCACTAGAGATCAGGATGGAGAGGAGTTCACGGGAGCTGTACTACTGACCACAGATAACATTTTGGAGTCGCTGTATATTCACTTCACCCTTTATTGTGTACAGAACTGTTGTTGTTTTACTTCACTGTAAATAAACCCACTATTCTTCCTGAAGGAGCTCTGTTCAAGTATTGTATCATCTGGGATAAGACCAAACCATGAACAATGTGTCATAAACAACAAATTATTATTTTAATCTAAAAGGGTGAGCTATTTTACACATGTAGATTAAAACAGCGGTCCCCAAGCCCCGGGCCTCAGACCGGTACCGGTCCGTGGGAGTTGAGGCTCAGGTGTGAAATGTATGGTTTTCAGGGTTTTTAAACGGTTTTCAGCGTTCTTTTGTTATCATTTTTATCGTTAGCTCGGTTTTCCTGGGTCTTTTCACCTGTGTTATGAATAAATCTTACTAGTTTTATTTTGTTGTATTTATCCAGGACACCTTAAAGGCCGGTTTGTGAAAATAATGTCGGGCATAAACCGGTCCGTGGTGCAAAAAAGGTTGGGGACCGCTGGATTAAAACACAGTGAAGGAGTTAGCTCAAATTAGGTAGGCATCTTTCAGAGGCCCTGGTCTATGAGATCTTCGATTCCTACCTTCAACAGTACTTTGACAGCATTCTGAGGGAGGCTGGGGACACTGAGTCTGAGTGTTCTGCAAGTCAATTGCCAAAGCTGCTGCATAGAGCTGTGGGGGCAAGTTGATTGGTCCCTATCTTGGCAGTGACCCCAAAACCAGATGCCTATCATCTGGTTTTGGGGAAGTGATGGTAGCTGTCAAGGTGAAGAAGGAATCCTATCATGCTTGTTTGACTTATGGGGCTCTGGAGACAGCTGACGGGTACCAACAGGCTAAATGGACTGCAGTCCTAGCAGTAGCTGAAGCAAACATTTGGGTGTGGATAGAATTCAGTGAGGCCATGGATCAAGAGTTTTGGAGGACCTTGAGACAATACTGTCAAACTGTCTGGTGATTCAGGTTTCATAATGCGGAAAATACTGGACCCAAAGAGGAGACTGTCAATAAACATCTTAAACATGCCAAATATTTACTCCAAATGGTGAACTGTGAAAAACTAGTAAGTTGGAGGTGCCAACAGTGTCTTCCCTGCCACAGAAGAGATAGGAAGCAATAAGAAGTCCAGAAGAGGAATATTGTTTACAGAGAGGAGTTTGATAAAGTGTGTCAGTGTTGCAGCAGAATGGAGTCATAGAGAGGGTCTGTGGGTGGGTGGTGGCAAACTAGAAGTAAGAGCAACATGCACAGAGTGGGCAGGCTGGTGCAGATGAGTCTTTCCTTTGACAGGCTCCAGTGAACGGGGATGAAGTGGGAAAGCTTTGCTGGAGGTTTCCACAGCCAGAAGGTGATTGTGTTTCAAAGGCAGCAAAGTTTCCAAGAGAGGTGGAAGCAGGCAACTAGTGTGTAAAAACAGGCAGCAAAAGTAGCTTAACATTCATAATGGTGATGATGATTTGGCAAAGAACTCCTGCGACCTTGATATACCCATCGCTGGATTACTAAATGTGAAGCACATGCAGGAAGGAAGGAACTGTGGGGAAACTCCTCTCAAGGATGGATCCAGCAAGAGGAGCCAGCCCAGCAACTCTACCTGACGCCTACAAAAAAAAGGTTAGAGGAACAAAGAAAAACAGGCAACACTTAACACCTAACCAGCCACACTACAACATCAGTAAGGGGAACCAGCATGCTGCTCACACTGTATACAGTGGGGACAGAGTGCTGCTGCCTACAGCTGAGGAAATAATTCCACCATGTGGTAGAAGTAATACTTCAAGGAACTACTCAACCCCAATGACACACCTTCTACAGTGAAAACAGAGTCTGGCAATTAATTGCCCACTGTGACTGATGTCAGTGAAGTAGTGAAAAAGCCACTCTCCACTGGCCAGGCCCTTGGGGTGTATGAGATTCTCATTGAGTTCCATAAGACTGGTTGCTGTAGTGTTGTCTTCTCAAAGAAAATATATGTCTTAAAAATGTAAAGGCATCCTAAATTCAGACAAAACTCAGATCTCTGTATATTGTTCCCTAAAGATCTTACATTAAATCTGGATGTCTAAAGTAACGGGATGGCATTTCTTTGGTCCCCAGTGAGGAACCTGGGAGTTATTTGTTGTTTTCATACATTAAAGGACATATCTTGATCAAAAATATGCAGGAATGCTGTTTTCATCTGTACAATATCACTGAAATTAGAAACATTCTGTCTCAGAGTTCATGCATTCATTTCTTCTGAGCTGGACTGTTCCATGATATTCTGCTACTCAGATGTTCTCAGAGGTGTAGAACAGCCACTGATTTAAACAAGTACTGCACCCCACTTAGACACAGTTGATAAAACAGAAAGGACTTTAATACACTATTAAAATAACTTTCTGTATAATGTGAGTTGTGAATGGCAGAATCCTTAACCCCCAGCTGTTGCAGGTAAAGTCCTTGACACTGATCAATAATTCAGACCTGTGAAAACGCTGTATATTATTGACATTTTGTGCTACGGGGCAGCAGAACTCTTTCTTTCAGTCTTCTAACTTTCCAGCAGAAAGGGTGTCTTGTTGTTACAGATCATTTCTGGAAAGCTCTGACTCAGTGTCCTCTATTTTGGTCTAATTGAATGATGTGTCAGCATAAATGAATTCAACTCTGTGGTGTGCAAATAGGCAGACAGGTTTGTGTGTAGGTCTGTGTGTGTGTTGGGGGGGGGGGGGGGGGTGCATTTGGGGGCGATTTTGGAAAAGTGGTAGCTACACTAAAAGGTGATTATTGCTGATTGGCATCAAACACCTGCATGCTCACATCATCAGCAGCTTAATTTGTGATTGTTGAACTTTCCCATGAGTCATTCTGGTTGTAAAAACTTTAAAAGTGGCACAAATGTCACCTTTGAAAAGAATGAATTATAGAGAAAAGATATTATTGTCTGAAACATATTACAAGTATATATATATATATATATATATATATATATATATATATATATATATATATATATATATATATAAGTATAATCTGTTTGATGCCTGAATGATTATCAAAATCAACACAACACTCAGAAATAAATTCTACTTTCTTTTGGTCTTAAAGTCTTTCAACTGAGCAACACTGGATAAGAGAAGTGGAACAATAAAACTAGAGCACAATACATCATAAAAATTTACCAACTTTTCAAAGAATGGAAAACAAAGACTTACTGTTAACATGCTCATATCTTATACTGGATTACGTCCAGTAACTCTTTTTGAATTAGGTGAATGAAATTAGTTTTTGAGAAACAGGATTACTGTGTGTTAGGTCTTCCACTACTGTGACGAGCAAATGCATTGTCTTTATTTCAATGCCAGTTTTTTTGCAACTTGTAACTGAAGGCCCTGCCTCCCATTGTCTTTAAACTATGTACATGTAAAACTGTAGCTGAGGCCTCTCAAGTGCTAGTGTTTATAGCAGTGACTATAAATGAATATTATGTCCTTGCATCATGTTTAAAAGTACTTGTAAAGTACTTGTAACTGAACCTTGCCAATTTTAACAATACATAAAATACATAAACGGCACATTGTTTCACTGCACCATCTTGTGGAATATTCATATTACAGGAAAGTACAGCCAGGCCCTGTTTTAATATTGGGGGGTACTGTCTCTCTTTAACACAATGTGTAGATGTTTTGGACAATGTCATAGAACTTGTTTCTTCATAATTGTGATAGCATTGGTCAATTTGGGGAACTTTGAATCTCTTTTTTTAATTAACAACATTTTACACTAATGTATGTTTAGTACTGCAGAGTGTACTTTGGGTAAATTGATTCCCTTTCCCATGATTGTTTTAGTAAAGTCTTCATATAGCATGAGGTTGTAAAGCTGCTTGCTAACAGATGGTCTTTATACTCTACTTTAGTAGATTCTGCTTCTTGTAAAAAGGATGTAGACATAATATATGGGTACAGACACAGTTGGAAATGCTGTCTAAGTAGTGGGGAAAGGGAACGAATGGGTGGGTGTGAAACTGCACACATTGTGCTGGCATCATGCAGCATACGCTGTGCTGCTAAGCACTGCCCTGACTGTTTACTTAATAGAGTATACAGTGGGGCAAAAAAGTATTTAGTCAGCCACCGATTGTGCAAGTTCCCCCACTTAAAATGATGACAGAGGTCAGTAATTTGCACCAGAGGTACACTTCAACTGTGAGAGACAGAATGTGAAAAAAAATCCATGAATTCACATGGTAGGATTTGTAAAGAATTTATTCGTAAATTAGGGTGGAAAATAAGTATTTGGTCACCTCAAACATGGAAAATCTCTGGCTCTCACAGACCTGTAACGTCTTCTGTAAGAAGCTTTTCTGTCCCCCACTCGTTACCTGTATGAATGGCACCTGTTTGAACTCATCATCTGTATAAAAGACACCTGTCCACAGCCTCAAACAGTCAGACTCCAAACTCCGCCATGGCCAAGACCAAAGAGCTTTCGAAGGACACCAGGAAAAGTATTGTAGACCTGCACCAGACTGGGAAGAGTGAATCTACAATAGGCAAGCAGCTTGGTGTGAAAAAATCAACTGTGGGAGCAATCATCAGAAAATGGAAGACATACAAGACCACTGATAATCTCGCTCGATCTGGGGCTCCACGCAAGATCTCATCCTGTGGGGTCAAAATGATCATGAGAACGGTGAGCAAAGATCCCAGAACCACACGGGGGGACCTGGTGAATGACCTGCAGAGAGCTGGGACCAAAGTAACAAAGGTCACCATCAGTAACACACTACAACGGCAGGGAATCAAATCCCGCAGTGCCAGACGTGTTCCGCTGCTGAACGCCAGTGCATGTCCAGGCCCGTCTGAAGTTTGCCAGAGAGCACATGGATGATACAGCAGAGGATTGGGAGAATGTCATGTGGTCAGATGAAACCAAAGTAGAACTTTTTGGTATAAACTCAACTTGTGTTTGGAGGAAGAAGAATACTGAGTTGCATCCCAAGAACACCATACCTACTGTGAAGCATGGGGGTGGAAACATCATGCTATGGGGCTGTTTTTCTGCCAAGGGGACAGGACGACTGATCCGTGTTAAGGACAGAATGAATGGGGCCATGTATCGTGGGATTTTGAGCCAAAACCTCCTTCCATCAGTGAGAACTTTGAAGATGAAACGAGGCTGGGTCTTCCAACATGACAATGATCCAAAACACACCGCCCGGGCAACAAAGGAGTGGCTCCGTAAGAAGCATTTGAAAGTCCTGGAGTGGCCTAGCCAGTCTCCAGACCTCAACCCCATAGAAAATCTGTGGCGGGAGTTGAAAGTCCGTGTTGCTCGGCGACAGCCCCAAAACATCACTGCTCTCGAGAAGATCTGCATGGAGGAATGGGCCAAAATACCAGCTACTGTGTGTGCAAACCTGGTAAAGACCTATAGTAAACGTTTGACCTCTGTTATTGCCAACAAAGGTTATGTTACAAAGTATTGAGTTGTATTTTTGTTACTGACCAAATACTTATTTTCCACCCTGATTTACGAATAAATTCTTTACAAATCCTACCATGTGGATTCATGGATTTTTTTTTTTTTTCACATTCTGTCTCTCACAGTTGAAGTGTACCTCTGGTGCAAATTACTGACCTCTGTCATCATTTTAAGTGGGGGAACTTGCACAATCGGTGGCTGACTAAATACTTTTTTGCCCCACTGTAGATACTGCAATGGCTAGGAGCCAGGCTGGACATGATATATGACAAGGAGGAAACTGCAGCAGGAAGAGTGAGATAGAGCATGTTACAACACACACACACACACACACACACACACAGTCATACAGTACACGCCATCTATATTCAAATGCCACTCCATATTAAAGTTGCAGACTACTGTGGCATCTAAGTGCTGGTGACCAGATAGCTATGTTGTATATAAAGTGGTTTGCTCCAGAGAGGAAGATGTATTGTATGTGGTCAACATGAGAAACAAGTAAGAAGAAAGTAGCAAAGACACAAAGAGGGAGAGAGAAGAGAGACTGGGAGAGGGCGCGAATGCAGGTTAGACTGCAATGCTGCAAAATGTATTGGAGATGGTTTTATAGCTTTACTTCATGTTTAGACAATTTAACAAACCTCTACTGCCACTCTGTGGTCTGAAAAGGTAGTAAAGTGTGAGAAATAAATAAAGCAAACTGAGTGAAAAAATTGTCTTCTCCTCCAACCCTTTGCCCAGTATATGGCAATAATGTACCTTTAGACTAGAAGAGAAGAAATCTTTGCTCACCTACACTTATGGATCAAATGATCCAAAAGGTTGGCATTGATACGTAATTCAGAAAAGAATATGTATAGGAAGGTTTCGGAGAAGCAATAGCATCTTCACATCAATCAGGTGACCAATCAGGTGTCCATTGGTGACCATGGATAGGATAAAATATGTCCTGTTACGCAACCTTGAGTGGAGCATTTTCAGTTGCACCTGACTGTGAAACTGGATGCTCTTTGGCTAATGATTCTTCAAGCCTGAGTCAATGCCCTGGGTAGTCTCTCCTCCTGACTCTGAGTTTGATATCATTTAAGATAAATGGACTTAATGTGCTTTTCAGTGTGACCTGAATCTAGTGACTGAGCCCTGAAACTGAAGAAACAAATCACGTCATTTTGGCATTCCACTTTTTCTGTAAAGCATTTCCATTTGCAAGTTTGATATAGGCAAAAAGCAGATGTTAACCAAAACCTGAGCATATGCCTAACCATGGATAAGTCACAGTTAACCTGACATTTGCTGCCAACGATGTCTTTCTAAGGAAATTAGATTTTTAATCTCAATGAGATTTTTACATATATATATATATATATATATATATATATATATATATATATATATATATATATATATATAAGGACTGCTAATAATAATAATAATTTTAAAAAAGTATAACCTAGTGGATGTTAAGAGGTTGACTATACCTGAGACATCCACCTCAATCACCCATCTAGGCTAAGCCTAAGCTAGATACTGTAGGTTCCTAATCAGCTTTAATATGTTAAGAAGGTAAAAATAAGGAAGGTGTCATGAAACTGTTAAGAATAAGTCACAGCAGTGTGAACAGTTCTCTCCTTATGATCAAAATATCCCACTTGGTGTATGTGATTTTTGACACCACAATGAAACAGTGCATGTCCTCATTATTTGTAGAAAACATGTAGCAGAAAGATGACATAATGCCAGGGCTGCAGCGAAAAGGACTAACAGGAGAGTGACTCGAAAAGTGCACTGAAATCTGGAAAATGTCACCCAGGCAAAAACATCAATGTGATTTTCTTGTGAGATCTACTCTGTTAAGGAAATATGTGAAGACTCATGTCATTTTTTATTTTTTTGCACGATTTTGTGTTTTTTCTAAAGAGTTTCAATGTACCTCAGCAATAACAATGAACCTGATCGTGACACTTTGATCTAAAATGTGCATATGTTCAAAAAAAAGTTTTTATAGTGTACTCACTCAAAAAGTGAGACAGTTTAAATTGTGTAACAGAATTAAACAAATCAAGAAAATCTGCTGACTGTGACATCAAATAAAACACTAACACAAAGCTCACAGGCACGATAATATGATTTTAGAGTGCTGGAGCAGCACTTTGTTTCAGTGACAGTAAAAATATAAATGAAGATATGCCTGAGGCATACATGTGCAGGGTTTCCCTAGGAAATTGGTTTGCTGCTTCCTTCAGACTCTATTGGCTAAAATATTGTGATTCTCTTACATCAGCCAGATATTCGAGTTGCACTGCAGAAAGTTGTTCTTCTCAACTGAGCCTGCAATGTGATCAATCAAACAATCTCCAGCTTCACCTGCTGAGTTGAATCTGATCCTGGTGCTTCTTGTGTCATAACATCCTCTGATATTGTGTATTTCAGGTTAGGAAATTCAGCAGGAAACCTCAGTATAACAATAGCAGCTATGTGTGTAGTGCACTAAAACCCTTAATGAACCATTGATCTACAGTATAATTACAAGATTCTACTGTAATTAGAATTTGCCGAATGAGTCTGCAATGATGTTAGAGAAAAAACAACGATTATGCCAAAGGAGATTGCAAAATATTTTTATTTTTGGGCACTGCTAGTACAATTTTGTTATCCTATTTTACTTGAGAGCCATTAAATTCCAATAACTGATATTAGGGCATGTATAAAAGTAATATCTTTTATTTTGTCAGTCATCACTAATTACATCCATTATTGGATTTTTCAACAATATAAAATTAGAGTATGTTATATGTTAATCACAGGCTTTGTGCAATCCATAATGGCTTTTTGCAAATTATAGAGTGTAGAGTTGATGGGCTGTGGTTAGAAATGGTAACCACAATAGTTAATAACAAGTGAGTACAAAACTATCACAATAAAAATAATAAAAACAAAAATCTCCATTACTCTTAAGTAACAAAACAATAACCATGCCTGCATAAGTAGCATAACCTTTTTATGTAGTGTACACCCTGGACAAGTTGACAGCCTTTATCAATCCAGAATATGACAAATGAAGGGAAAAAGCATAGCAAGGGTCCAACATAAACTTGGGTGGACTCATCACTGAAATAGCTAAGCTGGATAAACATTAAACAATAAATCATAATGATCTTAATGAGAGGACACAAAGTGTTTTGTCTTACAGTTTTTCCAAAGGTCCCTTCCAAATAAATTAAATACAACTGAGCTATGAGTTGATCAAAATTTCACAGGGCTCTCTCAAAAAACAAATATTTTCTGTCGCAAAACATAATTTCTAATAAAAACACTAAAGATAAAACAGTCTGAAAGCCATAAAATTAATTTTCCACAATAGTACGCAGTGTGCCCTTAAAAAAATAAGAAGTAGAACATACGAAGAACTGAAAACTATCTACACCAGATGAACAGTATCCTTAAGTAATTCCCTTAAGATAAGAAAAGACCTGATATAGGACTTCACTTCCATCTACTGTTGAAAATCATTGGTTTTGGTTCAAATCATCCTCAGTATATATGCAGAAAATCATAAAAAGAGGTACATTGCGTTTTACTGTGTCTACAACATGACAGAACATGACAGTAGAAGTATACCTGGATACTGAAACACACAATGGTACAGTATTGGTCATAGATTGGAGTCCCCAAAACATAAACTTCGGTATTATTGTAGAAGTGCGAGACCATATTGACAGAGAAGAGAACAAAAGACAGGTTATTGAAATGTCCTTTAAGAAGCTCTGGGATCTATTTCTGAAGACTAGCTTAAAAACATGCAAGAAACCCTGCCTGAGAGAGGCTACATTGTTGAAAGTGTCTCTTCATTGTCAGCTTTCCCTCCACTTTGGCTAAAGCCCCAGTTCCAGTTCCAGAACAGTTCACCTTGCCCGTGATAGGGTTACCAGTAACACTGTGAGGAACCTTGGTGTGATTTTTGACCAGGACATGTCCTTCAACACACATATTAAACAAATACGTAAGACTGCTTTCTTCCGTTTGAGCAACATCTCTAAAATTAGAAATATCCTGTCTCAGAGTGACGCTGAAAAACTAGTTCATGCATTTATTACTTCCAGGCTGGACTACTGCAATTCATTATTATCAGGAAGTCCAAAAAACTCGCTGGAAAGCCTTCAGCTAATCCAAAATGCTGCAGCAAGAGTACTGACAGGTAGGGCTGCTCAATTAATCGAATTTTAATCATGATTACGATCTGGGCTTTCAACGATCATTAAAAATGACTGAGCCGATTATTAGCCCCTCCCTCGTGCTTTACTCTCGCGCTGCTCCGTGTGGCAAATCGAGCGCACCTCTCTGCATTTCGAACACGTGTCACAACGATTAAGAGGACCCAAGGGAAGCTCGGAAAGCTCAGCAGAAGTTATTTGGAGAGGAGAGTGACTGCCGTTGGTTGAAAAGAGAGGTAAAAAAAAAACTTCAGTGGTGTGGAAACATTATGGGTTCGCGGAGTCAGACGTGGATCAAGTAGACATAGTGTGTAAACTTTGCTACGGTGTCATAGCTGCACCACAGAGCAACACTGCAAAGTTCACTAAACATAGATGTTTACATTTTTCATTTATTTTTTATATTGCAAACATTTGCACTGTTATCAGTATTTGCACACTATTTTATATTATTTTTTAAAGTCATTATTCAATACATTGTTATTGTTAACCCTTTAAATCCCCGTAGAACCGGAACCACGTAAGCTAGCGCAATAATTTGTTTTGCATATGAAACCGGAGGAGTTGTGCTTACTTCTTATGCCACCAGCTTGTCCTCGGTCACGGTTTCCTTCCACATATAGCTTTGCAAAAATTGCATAAAAAGCGCTTGCAGGAACAAAAACATAATATTCCAGAAACACACTTTGCCGATCCGATCAGCTGTTTGTAACACTTCCCACAGTGAAACAGACAGACGTTTCACTGTGGGAAAACAACAGTTCAAAAAAGCGCCCCTCCGACAGCCAAACCCATCTGTTCTCTGATTGGATTGTTACATTTGTGATTGACATGACATTGACCAATCAGATGAAAGGAAGAAAAATAGGGTCAAAATTCGTACTTGTAACTTGCAGGGGTTTTTTTGGCTAAGTCCACACACAAATCTTTTTTACGCACACACACATTTTTTTTACACATACAAATCTTTTTTACGCACACACAATTTTTTTTTACACATACAAATCCTGATTTACAAGTACAAAACCGATTTACAAGTACAAAATATTTATGACCACATTTTGAGCCCATAGTCCCGGATCAAAATGCGGTACAATCGTCGTCGTCGTCGTTTTTTTTTTTTTTTTTTTTAATCGTTGTCATTTGGAAATGAGATCGCACATAAGTATGAATCGAGATCGCGATTTTCTAACGATTAATCGTGCAGCCCTACAATCATGTGTGAAAAAGATTTTTTCTTCTTATCTCAGAAGCTGTAAAAGTGTCAGGATTGTCCAGATTAATGCTAGTCAAGTCAAATGGTCATTGATACAATCAAATGTTTAAGTAAATAAATAAATAATAATAATAAAAACAAGTTATTTTTTTATTTAATCTGGCATTTTTACAAATTTGTGAAAATTATAAAGTGGAGTGAAATGTATCCTAACAGAAAAGGTAATATTCAGACAAACAGGTAAATAAAACACAGATCTCATGGCCATCATTAAACAGAGTATCAGCCGAGTTATTAGTAGGCAGAGCTAGCTAACAAAAAAGATTGTATGCCATATTATGGTCCAAGTAAAAATTTACTTAACTATAACTTTGGATGTACATTTTGGAAGGTTAATGAAATCAGGCTGGTTGAAACCCTCTGCCTAGAATATATCCGAAGTATCAGAATATTTGAATAATTGATGCAGCTTCATGTAGACTGAAGCACGTTTTAAATTAACTGCTGTACACATGGGTTTACATATTCTCTGTAATGGCTATAGGTATCTAATAACTAAACAGCAACTAAATATAAACTTCGAGTGAGGTAGTGGTGTTTTCTGTTCCTCGTTTACTTCTACCTCAAAGTAGATGTGGGACCTGGTTTAGATCGGGTTTATTTTTTAGAGTTTTCTGTTTCACAAAGAACACTTACTTATAATGTGTCACTTAACAGGGTAACATACATTGTGATCCTATCCTGCTTGCTAGTAGGTTTTTAGCATAGTGGGTGCACATGTACAAAGGACAGAGGAGTGGTGTAGCCTGGGCTAAGGCAGACCTTATTGTGCAGATGACTGTCTAAATCCATAACATAGTCAGCAGGGGTCAAAGGACACATGGCTTCTCAGGAAGTTAAGGGAACACTTGATCATGGCTTATTTTTTCCCTAGTTTAGCTTTTTAGATTCAGAATGGTTTATGCTTCCTACCTGGACAGACTAATCCATGAAATTTACAGTGTTGTGTTACAGTGTGATGATAGAGAGAACCCTTTATTTTTCTGACAAGCTTTCTTCTGCTGCCAGCCATTTGTTTTTACCCTTCAATTCTTCATTCTCAATCGTACCCTACTGTCAGTGGAATATCACTTAAACTGGAATTTAGTGAGAAGTTCTAAGTTTCTTAGAAGTTACCTTAGTGAATCTAAGGTAACTTCTAAGAAACTTTTCTCACTCAAAAACAAAGATGTACACATCAGGGCATCAGGGAGAAAGCTTTGCTCTTCAAAAGGAAAATTACTGTCCACAGTCTGCAGTTTGCTAAAGATCACAATGACAACCAGGATGAAAACAAATTACAGCTTTGTTGCTTTATATGAGAAGCATTATAGGGCAGCAAAATGCTGCTTTCTAGGGTAACAATCTTATACAATCTGTGGAACACGGTGGTGGCGATAGAATTGCAGCACAGATAGGTCAAAATATGAACAAAGGATACAATCACACAAGGTGTAGCAGACACACAAGGAGGATCATCTGTCTTGCTCTTTTGATCTGTCTCTTACTTATTCTGTTTTATCCTCATCCTTGTACCTTTCATTTATTTTTTCTTTGCTCATTTTCCCATCTCTTCCTCCATTTTATTTGCACTGCAGGGCAGTCCAGTTACAAATCTTAACAGTATTAGATGTGAATGTATTTAATTCAATTCAATTTTATTTGTATAGTGCCCTACAATAAAACAGAAATAAACTCAACAATCTGACAGTACCCTATGACCAAGCACTTGGTGACAATGGGAAGAAACCTGCAGCAGAACCAGGGTCACCTGATCCAGCCCTAATTAAATGATTCATCAAAATGAACATTGTCTGTGAAGGTTCCCAGTCATCCAGGTCATCGTAGTCAAAGGAGCTTGCAAAGAAAAGCGTCTGAACTTCTTTGAGTTACTTGAAGACGTTTCACCTCTCATCCGAGAAGCTTCTTCAGTTCTAAGGTCAAATGGTGGAGAGTCCCAGATATAAACCTAGTGGGAGTAACCCCCCAAAATGAACATTGTTAAGCTTAATCTTAAACACAGAGAGGGTGTCATCTCCCAAATCCAAACTGAGAGCTGGTTCCAGAAGAAGAGCTTCAGATTTGAAGGCTCTGACCCCAGTTCTATATCTTATGACAAAAAGTAAACTAGCAGTCTATGGTTTACTTTTACCAGCAGTCAAAGACTACGAAGTCTTTAAGATAAGATGGGGCCTGATTATTCAAGATCTTGTATGTGAAGAGAAGGATTTTAAATTTGATTCTGGGTTTAACAGGGAGCCAATGAAAAGAAGTTAATATGGAAGAATTATGCACTCTAGTGCCTGTCAGTACTTACGCTGCTGCAATGTGATTCAACTGAAGGCTTTTCAATATTTTTTTAGGGTAGCCTGATAATAATGAATTAGAATTGTCCAGCCTAGAAATTATGAATGCATGAACTAGGTTTTCAGCATCATTCTGAGACAGGATGCTTCTAATTTTAGAGATATTGTGCAAATGTAAGAAAGCAGTCCCATATATTTCATTAACATATCATATCCTGGTCAAATACAGCTAACCTCAGTTTTATCTGAATTTAGAACCAGGAAATTAAAGGTCATCCAGGTCTTAATGTCTATAAGAAATTCCTGAATGTATGAAGAAAGTATTAAGTGACATTTTCTTTACTTTTTAAATGTTATGACATATATAATTAAAAGAATGCTAAAAAAAAATCCAGCAAAACCTGGGATACCTAACATGAGGGCTTTTGACAGTAGAAGCAAGCTTCAGTTTCAGAGATATTCTTGATACACCACTTGAGACACATGATGGCACTGCTGCACTACTGCTAAAACACTAAAGCACACTGCAGCAAGAGTGAGCAAGATGTAATACCCCACCACCCGTCACCCAGGTTGTCCATCATCTCCTGAATCCTAAACCCTGCCCCCACTCTCCTTTTCATTCTCCGTATCCTTCCATTATCATATTCTCTCTGTTTCACACTGTCACCTCTCACCTTGGCCCTTTTGCCCTCTATCCTTTAAGCCACCATAGAGTCATGCATAGATATGATCGCAACAGTGACACATGAATAACAAACAGTGTTTTCTCATGGGAACTAAGGAAGGTAGAAGGGATAGATGGACTTTTCATCACTTTTGATCACATCCAGACAGTGATTCAGGATGAATTCTCATCAGGACATGAGTAAAAAAGGGGGTAAAAGTTCAAGGGGAAAAGTAGGAAGGAGAGGTCTTAAGGAATGGAGCACTTGAATGTCAATTCTTGGACAGAAAAGTGTCATTTGAGATGGAATGCTTGGGTGAGGGTGTTGAGGCTGTATAGGAGGAGTGGCTGTTGCACTTTGCAGAATGTCACAGCTCCAGTAAGTATTAATCTTTCATTGCTCTCTTTTCCTAATGTTTGAAGCTTTCATCTTTGTCCCTACGTTTTCCATGGCACGCTCTCTCTTCTTTTCGTTTGACAGACTGCAGTTTGACAGCTTTAGCTACAGATAATATTCTGCCTCAGACTGCACATAGAATTTGCTCGCCAGGATAAACCACATTACAACACATTGCAGGCTCAAGATCATTAATTTTCAGGCTACTTTTAGGAAAGTAACACAGATGGCATAATAAAATGTCAAATACATTTAGTGGAGATTTGTGCTAACCAATATCATCTAAGAGTGTGAAGAAGTTTGTTCGGCTTATGGTAAATAAAAGTACACCTCTGAGCAGAGATGGGCAGTAACGCGTTACTTACTTTTTTCAGGTAACGAGTAAAGTAAGGGATTACTATTGCAAAAACGGTAATTAGATTACCGTTAGTTTCCCGTAGGAACGCTGCGTTACTGCGTTACTAAAACCGTGATTTTTTTGCCAGAATGTCTCATGACAGTGACGTAAGCAAGTGCGACGTTCGTGACAACAGCTGTGTGCAGATCAACAATGGATCATATATCGAATGCAGGAGAGAGTATGAGCATGCAGCATTTAAAGCGTGGAACTACTGACCTTATTTTCAGTTTAATTCCATAAAAAGTGACAAAAACATTAGCGTCCGTTGTGCGTGGGAAGAAAACTTCTCTTTACAGTGAAAAAAACCCCTAAACTTCCAAGCAAGCCCGCGGATTCTTCAACTGACCGCCGCGGCACACCTGCACCAGGGCAAACCTCCGCCTATGCTACTCCTGCTTTACAGGTGAAAATAGAGCAACAGGACCGCTAGTCTTTGATGTTATTTATTTTCTGCTGTGTTTTACTTGCATCTATTTGAAAGAGTGAGTGTAAACACAAAAAATAAATATTTTATGTGCTGGAATGTGCAGAAAATAAGTTTAAATGTTAAGCAAATTTCTTCCAGTCAGAGAATGTTGCATATAATAAAATTTTTGCTTGATGCATAAAATTAAAAGATTAAAACTAATAAAACAAGTTTTAAAAAGGGACTTTTCCATTTGATTACATTTTGTATGATGGATTATGCAGAAAAAGTAGAATTGGGCTGAAAGATCTATCGCTTCATCACCTATTCAGGTTGTAAGTTGTGTTTTTAAAATGTAACTAAGTAATTAATTACTTTTGAAAATCAGTTATCAGTAAAGTAACGAGATTACTTTTTGGGGAAGTAATCAGTAATTAGCTACTGATTACTTTTTTCAAGTAACTTGACCAACACTGATCAGCA
The DNA here is from genome assembly GCF_963969265.1 of Rhamphochromis sp. 'chilingali'. Classification (NCBI taxonomy): domain Eukaryota; kingdom Metazoa; phylum Chordata; class Actinopteri; order Cichliformes; family Cichlidae; genus Rhamphochromis; species Rhamphochromis sp. 'chilingali'. Next base: position 14,298,098 of record NC_137940.1, on the reverse strand, counting down.
CCATAAATCAAAAGGGAGGCAGGGATGAACTGAGCCTCCACCAGCCTGGGGACTGAAGCAGGGACCAGCTGGGCCCCAGCCACCCTCACCAGAGGAACTGTAACAGGTGCAGGAGAGGGCTGGACCCGAGCCGCCCTGGGCCCAGGAACGGGAAGAGGAGAGAGAAGCTCAGGAGCAGTCACAGATGCAGGAGTGTTAACACTGGCCATGTCTGAATAAACTGGCTGTGGAGCCACACAGTCTAGGGGTGAAACAACACTAAAAACAGTCTCAAAATTCACAGGCTGAGGAGTGATACAGTCCAGGGGGGAAACAAAGCCAGGCGCCGCCTGAAGATAGAAAAACTGCTCGGAGACTCTCGTCTCAGGACAGTTTCCCAGAGGAGAGCATGTTTATCACGTGGCCATCCAGAAATTCGTGGAGTCTGAGAAGAGCTAGCTGCGCCTGCTGCAACTCAGCATTGTAAGCATTGTAAGCTAAAGACCTCACAATAATACAGAAAAACCTGCTTGTTCATAGAGGTCATCCAACTGTGGAGGAAGAAGAGAAGGAAAAACTCCCTTTTAACAGGAAGAAAGGCTGGGCGGGGAGGGGACAGAGACACGCTGGGGCAGAGAGCCAGACATTAATAATAAGCAGTGTAGGGGTAGGGACAGGCTTGGGGCGTCGGGGGATTCCCCAGGAGCATCTTGCTTGGAGAGCTCAACCCGGTAGTGATGGGTCGTTCGCGAACGAAATGGCTCTTAGAGCCAGATCTTTGACGTGAACGACGCGAGCCGGCTCCTTATCGCGAGCCGTCACGTGGGTTTTTTTTTTTTTCTTTCTCTCAGCCTCTCTCTCGCACTTTTTTTCCACTTCACTCCGCATGCGAGCCTTGTGCTTTACGCTGGGCAGAGGGGGGAGGGGCGGTAGTTACACTCAGTAGTAGGGGTGGGTTTTTATAATCGATTTATCTATTAAAATCGATTCTGGCTTGGATAACATAAAATCGATTCATTAAAATCCTGAATCGATTTTTTAATATTAATTTATTTTTCCTGAAATGCCAGAATCTCTGGCGAAATCTCACAAAATTTCAACAACCACCAAACAGCTAAGACAGTAAATGAGAGCAGGAACACGGATTCTGCACATAGACTTAAACACACAGCGCAACCCGCGGATCAGAATCAGTTAGATGTCGCCTTTCTCACGGTCGGGGCTGAAAGTCGACAGCTCGCTGATTCTGATCTGTCGGCGGGTCCACGCTTTGTGTTCACGCCCTTTATGCGCCGATTCTAAAGCTGCTAGTTTTATCTCTCTCCAACCAATATTGACAGAACCAGCAGCAAAAGAAGATCCAAACTACCCTTCACATGGTAAATGGCCTGCATTTGTATAGCGCTTTTCTAGTCCTTAAGTAGGCAGCACGGTGGCACAGTGGTTAGCACTGTTGCCGCATAGCAAGAAGGTCCTGAGTTCAATTCCACCATCATGCCAGGGTCTTTCTGTGTGGAGTTTGCGTGTTCTCCCCGTGTTTGCGTGGGTTCTCTCCGGGTACTCTGGCTTCCTCCCACCGTCCAAAGATATGCAGCTTGTGGGGATAGGTTAATTGGATAATCCTAATTGCCACTAGGTGTGAATGTGCAAGTGAATGTGAGTTCGAATGGTTGTTTGTTCCTGTGTGTTGGCCCTGCGACAGACTGGCGACCTGTCCAGGGTGTACCCCGCCTCTCGCCCTATGACAGCTGGGATAGGCTCCAGCGACCCTGAAAAGGAGAAGCGGAAGCGAATGGATGGATGGATAGTCCTTAAGCGCTTTACACATTCAGTCATCCACCCATTCACACACACATTCACACACTGGCGATGGCAAGCTACATTGTAGCCACAGCTGCCCTAGGGCGCACTGACAGAGGCGAGGCTGCCGGACACAGGCGCCACCGGGCCCTCTCTCTCTCTGTACTTCAAGAACAGTTTCACGTCTAAAAATCAATTTTCTGCATTATTCGCTTGCTTGTTACGCACAAGTCTACCGTTGTTTACAGCGCTGTCGGCCGCTGTTTTTTTCCCTTTTACATTCTTCCGAAAAGAAAACCTCATTTCTGCTGTTTAATACTGAACAAATTTAAACTTTTTAAAATTATTCAAAAGGCAAAATGCTTAACCGTGTCTCTAATAAAACCGCTGTAACGTCAGACGTAATGTTCATATGTTGATTAATGATTTTCTTTCGTTTTTGATGTACTGCAGAATATTTTTTTATAAAATCCCAGGCCAGGAAAATCACCTTTATGTTTTTCTGTGTTTTATCTTCAGCTACTTTGACACAAAGGCATCTGATGTGACGCTTACACCTGTGATAAAGTCTTGCGTGTGTCAGCTTCCTTTTTATTGATACAAAAATATGTAAATGTACTGATCTGATTTATAATATTTCTGACTGTCAAAATTTCCCAGATTTAAATCGAATCGAATTAAATCGAATCGTTGATCGAATCGATTCGGGACCTTGTGAATCGGAATTGAATCAATTCTAGAAATCAGTGACGATACCCAGCCCTACTCAGTAGCACAGGAACAGAGCCAGAGGAAGAGAGAGAGAAAGAGAGCCAGGGATAACAACGTGACATTAGAAAGGTATAGTAATCATCCACAACTATTTTCGGTTGCAGATGATAAAGGATTCAGAAAGTTTATTCATGCGGGCCCATATGACAGAGAATATGCATCTTCTTTTTGTTTTCATATTTTAATTTATATTTAATTGTGTTGTGGTTTGCAGTGTTTTGTGTTGTTTCACTTTAAATTTGGAAAAGGAAAAAGCTGAAAATTTAAATAGTTAAAAGTTGAAATGTGAATAGTTGATTTTTGTATTATATGATTTATTTATTACATTTTATGTGGAGTGAATAAATAAAAGTATATTTACGGTGGCCCCTAGAGACAAAGCACATACAAACTTCAAATCATGTACGAACTCTGAAGCACGTACAAACTCCAAAACACATAAAAACACATACTAACTCCAAAACACGTAAAAACACGTACAAACTCAGAAGCACATAAAAACTCAAAACACGTAAAAAAGACAACAGAAGTGCTCCAGGATGCTAGGCGCAGTGTTGAGCCTTTGTTACCTACACAAGCCAGCAAGTACCAACGACCGGATTTGGTGTGTGGTAGTAACAGGTAAATGAACTTTTTTTTAAATTATTTGAATATATATGAGTGCGTGTGTATAAATACACAAACAATACACACATGCTTTCAATTGTGTAATTTAAGTGATCTAGTAGCTCTGCTTTGGAAGTTCAGTTAAAACTAGAAATGTGTTTTGGAGTTTGTACGTGTTTTGTCTCTAGGGGCCACCGCATATATTTATATATAAACATATATAAATAAAACCACTTTTTTTTACATTAGTAATTCCTTTTGTGCATAATTTTATATTATTGTTAATAATAAATTTATTAAAGCAACAAAACAACCCGAAGAGCCGGTTCGGAGCCGAAAGAGCCGGCTCTTTTTAGTGAGCCGAACCGAAAGAGCCGGATCTCTAAAAAGAGACGGAAATCCAATCACTACAACCCGGGGTAGCGGTCATGGCCTATTAAGGGCTCTGTTGGCTCTTAGGTGATGGTTTCCTCGTGGCTGCGTGCAGCGGGGCTAGGGGAGGGACTGTGCTGACGGACGTGGGTTACTGACCTGGTAGCCTGGCTGCCCCTGGGTGCTCCGTCTCTGGGCTGGGTCCCTGGCTGGGCCTTGGGGGCTTGGGACCTGGTTGGTGTGTCGCCGGGGTTGTGGGCGGGTGGGTGTATGGGGGCCCAGCCCTGGCACAGGGTGCCGCCAGTGCATCGAGCCACCTGGGGGGCTCTTCAACTGGTGGGGGAGGCTGTTACATCTTGCAGGAGGGGGAGATATAGGAGAGGTGGAGGAAGATCTCAGCCTGGGCGTCTATTGTCTTGTGTAGTCTAGAAGATGAGTGGATGATGGGGTGGGTGGAGTTTTCTCTGTGGTGGGGTCGGGTGGGCTGTCCTGGGCTCTTTGGGGCTGGGCGGCTCTGCTGAACTGGGCTCCAGTCCGGATGGGCCTGGGCCCCCTTTCCCTGGTGGGTTGCAGAGTATGGGGGTGCCTACTGGGGTCAGCTGGCTCCAGGGAGGGGTCACTTGCCCCTCCCTTCCTTCCCTTCCCATCTCCAGCTGCCTCCCTCTTCCCGCTCCACCACAATCACCCACACATGGAGGGCCTTGGGGTAAAGGTGTGTCACCAGGGTGCAGGGGAGGCATCCCCTTCCTCTGTCCCTTTCTGGCTGCCTGTGCCTCAATTTTATATATCCGACAACTTAGACATTCACATTACTCACACTCTCATAACACATTCATATAGGACCTTGGGGGTGGGCACGCTACACGGAATCCAAAAGACCATCAGGGTGTACAACCTCACACCTGGCGTCGTTGCCCACCTCTCAATTTTAAATACACGTATACATTGAGGGCTATCAGGAGGGGCTATGCGCTTACCTGCTGCTCTCTGGCAGGTAGCTCCATGCCCTCCTGGGTTTTAAATGCACCTTAGAACACACATGCATCAACACTACATATGAGCGGGCGGGGGGAGGTTTGGAGTCTTCACACACACCCCCGTTTGTATATGTGCGTGCCTGAATGTCTGTGTCTATATGTCAGGTTGGGTGTCAGATGCCACCTCTCTGGGGACATCTAAGGCCCTCCAAGGTTTGGAGGCCTATCTCCCCCCACCACCACTTCCCCTGCCAGTGGCGGACTCCCTCAGACATTGGTGCATTAGTGGTTCTTTGTGTCCGGGGATGGGCGTCCAGGTACACACCGGCTCACTCCTGGTGGCTGCTTGTCGGGGCCTGGAGCCTGGGGTTCGCTCGGGGCACTTTGGGGGTTGGGTGCCCCCAGTCTCTCGGCCTGGGGCTCGGTCACCCTGGCACAGCTGGCTGCCGGCGAAGCTCATGGGCACGTCACTGCAATCCTCCCTGACTTCTGCCCCGCGTTTGCTGAGTGACCCCTCATCTGGGGCTCTCCTCAGCTCTTTCTGGGATAGTGGTGCGACTGCCCCTCTGTTGGTCTTCATTGGTCTCTTGTGCTCTGAGGGCCTCTAGATGTCTGGAGTCTTGATCTCCTCCATGCCTGCTTCATGCCCTGGAGGACGGGGCTGTGGCACCCCACACCCTCTAGCAGATCATTACATGAAGGAACCTTTTAAATACAAGCGCGCTCATGCTACAGTGAGGAGGGAGGAGGTAGATTGTCTGGCTGAGTGGTGCGACACAAACAACCTGCTGCTTAACACCGAGAAGACCAAGGAGCTCATCATGGACTACAGGAGGAATGCTGACCCACATCCACCCATCTACATTAAGGGGACGGCTGTGGAGCATGTGAGTAGCTTCAAGTTCCTGGGAGTCCACATCTCCGAGGATCTCATCTGGACGACGAACTGCTCCAAGCTGGTCAAGGAGGCTCACCAGCGCCTCTTCTTCTTGAGGACTCTGAGGAAGAATCACCTGTCCTCAGACATCCTGGTGAGCATCCTGACCAACTGTATAACAGTCTGGTACGGGAACTGCTCTGCCTCGGACCGGAAGGCGTTACAGAGGGTCGTGAAAACTGCCCAGCGCATCGCCGGAGCACCACTTCCTGCCATAAAGGACATCTACAGGAAGCGGTGTCTGAAAAGGGCTGGGAAAATCATCAAAGACCCCAGTCACCCATCACATGGACTCTTCACCCTCCTGCCCTCTGGGAGGCGCTACAGGAGCCTCCGGACTAAGACCACCTGGTACCGGAACAGCTTTTTCCCCACAGCTGTCAGACTCCTGAACTCTGCCTTCTGACATCTGACCCACGTTAACACATGGACTGGACATACACACACCCACAACCACCTACACACACAGACAATGGACAACTGTACCCTCAAACACACAATAATAACATGGACTGAACCACCACTCACAACCACTAGCACTTAATAAAGGCTCTTAACTGCACTACTGTATAGTTCTGTGTAAATAATCATACGATAATTTTTAATTCTACAACTGTTTACAACTTGCATAGTTCCCATTTCTGTATAGCTGTATATCTCATATTTCTGTATAGTTCTTTATTTCATATTCTGTACAGATTTTTTCTTATTTATATCCTGTTCATAGCCTGTACATAGCTTGTACTCACTACAGCCTGTACATACTTATAGTTATAGCATATTCATAACATACTTCATACCGTGTACATATTACATACCATAATAGACCCATTTCTGTAATATACTTACATATCTATATTATTGCTAATATATATTTTGTAATATATCTATATCATGGCTAAAGCACTTCTGGATGGATGCAAACTGCATTTCGTTGCCCTGTACCTGTGATATGTGCAATGACAATAAAGTTGAATTCTATTCTATTCTATGCTCACAGGTGTACACACGGGTGCTCACACACACAAACTACACCCTTTTTGGCTGCTACCTCAAAGCACACTGTGCGCTGTCAATCTTACGTGCTGCACAATAATGTTTAATATTTAGTATTTACTGTTATACTCCCATAGATCATCGTGATGTTGTTTATTAAATTGCTCTTTGTTTTTCTTCTGCTTGATTCCCCTTTTTTCTTTCTCAACAGGTGATCCAGGTAATTGATACATGTATTTTTTGTCTGCTTATTTTGTTGTTGTGTTGTTTTGGGGTTGTTGTTTTTTTTATACCCGTCCCTCTTCCCCGCTGTTTTTCTTTCTCCCCTTTCTTTTCCCCAGTCAAGTCTGTCCCGTATTTAGCAAGTGAAAAAAAATAATATAAACAATAAAAGGTGTATCAAATAGACCATTACGGCAAGGCTGGGATGGTCCATTTGGTAAAGTAAATCCGTTGGGCATCTTTCTTCACCTTTAGACAATAATTCTGATGGCAAAAGAGCCGAACAGGACAGGAAAAAAATAAAATATATAAATTAATAATAACAATAATAATAATAATGATAAGCAGTGAATAAATGCAGAGAGGTGTATACAGTCACAGTGACAAGCTTTGATTTAAAGTGACAACACAAAGAAGCAAAAAGAAAAAGGCTGAACGTAAAGCTGCAGCAGGTACTGTAAGTGTTTTAGCATCCTGCACCCTCTCAGTGGCTTCTTATCACCTGCTTTTCATTATGCCTGTTCTGTTGCTTAGAACTGCTAAATAACGGCTTATTGTCACTGTCCTAATGAAATGAGGGCTCATAAAACATAATGAAATCAGGCTTTATGGGCGAGCAGAGCTGAGCTGTGGAACCACAACAAGGGAGCAGGAGAGATATGAACTGTGTTCCATAAGAGATGAATGTAGAGCATGCAAAAGGGGAGGTGAAACACGACACGGGGAGGAGGAGGAGCAGGGTGAAGGCATGGGTGAATGGTGGCTCTGTGAGGCCGATGAGCTGCTGGATTGTGCATTGTTCAGCCTCCCAGCAACCAGCGCAACCACTGCTCAGTCATTCAGCACGAGCGCAGATCCACCTTTATAATCAGAGGTCAGAAGTCAGCCATGCCCTGATGCTGCTGCAGCACATCACTATCACTTTTTCAGCGTTCCTCCCGCTCTGATGTTTTTATATACTCAAAATAAATGAAAACAATGCGTTATAATGGGAGTATGTGTGTTATAATGGGAGTATATGGGTTATAATGGGAGTATGTGTGTTATAATGGGAGTATATGGGTTATAATGGGAGTACATGGTTTATAATGGGAGCATATGGGTTTTAATGGGGAACCAGGAGAACCCTCAGACTTTGCGGTTAAAGAAACATCTGATAGCAGGTGTAAAACCCTAATTTAATGTCTTCCCTCCACCTGTTCTGACCGAAGCCGTCTCCAGCCAGCCTGGACAGCATGTTTCTGCACATCGAAGAGGTGATTGACGTATCGAGCCGTCTCCTGTGCCTGCCGGACCAGAAGCAGCTTCAGCCTGGAAAACCTGACTTCCTGCAGAGTCTCTGTAAGTGACCTGAAACCAGACCTTTACTTTGACGTGTCACCCTCACAGTTTCAGTCTTTCTGTCGTTCTAAACAGGAAGTCAAACAGGAAGTGGTTGTTGTTTGTTCTATTTGTTTAAAGCGCATTTATAAATTCATAAATTTACAGATGAAGTAGTGTGATTAAGCTCAGGTGAGCTCCTGAATCACACAGGTATCACTTCCTTGTTCCTGGGAAGCTCCAGACTCTTCTTCACAGACCAGCTCAGCATGTAAAGTCTACCTTAAAAAATCTCATCTGTCATGAGATGGTCAGAATAAATGATCGACTTTCAATCATCGATTTTTCTCTGATCCTCACAGTGTCAACTGTGTCAAACAAGTCCACCAACATTTGGGTTGATGTCTCGCAGCAAGTTACTTTCACGTTTGCTGGCGTTGAACTCTGAACTGTGTTATCAAACAAGTGGGTTTATTTACAACACCGCTGATTTCTACATACAGTGAATCAGGAAGAAGAGGGGTCCAGGGCTGGGAAAAAGGGGAGCGTATGCTCAGTCCAAATCCAGAGTCCACACCGTGCTCAATCTCACTCACACTCAACTGGGAAGGGTCTAGAGAAGACAGGTTCAGGTCCAGGAAGGTCTATATAAGGGAGATGGAGACAGACGTCAGAGCAACACTCGGGAAGATCAGCAAGAGACTAAGCCGGGCTACACTAACACTACCAAGGGACACCAAGGGCCTGAAGTATGCTCAGTGTTATTCAGCCATGATGAGCCACAGTGCATGGGTGTGAAGATCAGATGACCACTGGAAGTCAGGCACCACACCCCAGGACAGCCAATGGTGGATCATGACAGTTACACCTCGACCAGATGCTGTTGGATGGAAGCACAGCAGTGGAGTGGGGCGAGTGGGAGGTCTAATCAGGCACAGTGATACTTCCACAGTTCACAATAATCATTCTGTACGTCATCCTGGTGCTCCTCCTATAAGACAAATGTCTTCTGATTGGCTGCACCTCACAAACAGCAGGTGGGTATCTCCTCTGAACCTTTGGTTCCTACTGACACTCATTACTACATGTTCCAAAGCAGTGCGTGATGACCTGTAAGAGCACAGTTGGTTTATGTAACGCAGCAGTGTGAGAAATTTGATGCCCTGGAAAGATTCTTCTATGTTTTGGAAAACCGCATCTTGGAGCTACTGGAGAACATGAAAATGTACCTGCAGCACCTGCAGGTAAACTCATGCAAACACTTTGTCCTGTCTGTTCACTGCAAAGCTTTACTGGACTTTAGTGACTAAACATTAAAACTGAATAAACTCATTTGTAAAACATGACTTTGTGTCTGTGATTTTGCCTGCACAGGTCAGCAGCAGTCACTCTTTACGGCTTTAATAAAGGTTTCAGGCTGTGACTCAAGGTCAGCCTCTGCAGCAGCATATCATTACAGACATGCAGTCACAAGTTTGAGTCTCTGTCAGGAGGTCACACATGTGTTTGTGTGTGGTTGGTCTGTGGGGCTTCCTGTCTGCTGCACGGAGGACTTTGACTTGGACTGGACGGAGAAAAGGCACCGATCTGTTACAAGGAGATCACTACGCCACTCTGATTAACTCTGAGAGCAGTGCTGTGGTCTTTACAGGTGCAGGAAGTGCTGCATCCTGTCAGCTCGTGTCCAGTTACGAGGACAGAAACAGCACCAGTTAAACTCTCGCTGTATCACCTGTGTGTGGCAGGAGATTTAAAGATTACATCACAGACTTCTGTCTTTGCAAACAGCTTCTGATTAGCGGACGGCCTGCATCCTCCATCCCGCTTCCAATCTCCTCTTCACACGCTCAGAACATTATCATAGGTCAGAAACAGGCTGCCACGTCTCTGAGCGCATGTAGAGGTGGACATGCATATTTTGCCCCCCGTGAAAGGATGATGCAGTGGACGACGGTCTGCTGATGTCGGTCTGTTCTTTATTCCTTCTTCCAGAAGAAGAGGATGAGGTGATCCACCAGTTGCCCTGTGCTCTCTGGGACCTCTGGATGGGCCCGAGGAATCTGATCAGAAAGAGACTCGACAAGCTTCTCAGCTACAAAGTGATCGAAGGAAAACCCAACCTGAGCTACAAGGAGCAGGCTGTGGCCAATGCGTACAGGTGGGAGCTGGTTTCTGATGGTTGGAGCTGTGACTGGTGTGACCTCCTTTACTCCCCCTCTCCTCCTGACAGGATGTTGAACACGCTGCTCCTGAAAGAGCTCCCTCATTTTAATGGGCTGGCTCTGCAGATCAGGAGCATGTTCGGGTCGTTCAGCTGTCTGCACAGAGATCTCACTGCAGACATGGAGCAGCTGTTTCACTGCTTCGCTCAGCAGGTGACGTCCTTACAGATAGGCTAATGAACAAAAACATGTTGGCTATCTGTGCTCATCTTCCACATGTCTCCCTGCAGCTTACTCACAGCAGCCTCTCTCCTGGTGCATTCTGGGTGTGGGCAGAGTCTTCAGTGCTGGAAGGAGCAAGAAGGCTGAGAGAATTTATGTGATTTACAGAATCACCTCAGGGCGCTTTATACTGTAAGCTACAGACCACTATGGGCAAGTACTTGGCGACAGTGGAAAGGAAAAACTCCCTTTGAACAGCGAGAAACCTCGAGGTTCAGGGAGGGGCAGCAAACTCTGTGACATGTTGGAGGTGAGGAAGACAGGACAAAAATACGCTGTGGGAGAGAGTCAGAGATTATCAACTAATGATGTGATGCAGAGAGGTCTATTAATATATTTAGCTTTAGCAAAAAGGAAAGTTTGAAGCCTAATCTTAAAAGTACAGGGTGGGCCATTTATATGGATACACCGTAATAACATGGGAATGGTTGGTGATATTAAAGTCCTGTTTGTGGCACATTAGTATATGTGAGGGGGCAAACTCCTCAAGATGGGTGGTGACCATGGTGGCCATTTAGAAGTCAGCCAACTTGGATACAACTTTTGTTTTTTCAATAGGAAGAGGGCCATGTGACACATCAAACCTATTGGTAAAGTCACAAGAAAATCAATGGTGTGCTTGGTTTCAACGTAACTTTATTCTTTCATGAGTTATTTACAAGTTTCTGACCACTTATAAAATGTGTGCTGCGCATTGTGTTGGATTGTCAATGCAACCCTCTTCTCCCACTCTTCACACACTGATAGCAACACCGCAGGAGAAATGCCAGCACAGGCATCCAGTATCTGTAGTTTCAGGTGCTGCACATCTCGTATCCTCACACCATAGACAATTGCCTTCAGATGACCCCAAAGATAAAAGTCTAAGGGGGTCAGATCGGGAGACCTTGGGGGCCATTTAACTGGCCCACGACGACCAATCCACTTTCCAGGAAACTGTTCATCTAGGAATGCTCGGACCTAGCACCCATAATGTGGTGGTGCACCATCTTGCTGGAAAAACTCAGGGAACGTGCCAGCTTCAGTGTATACAGAGGGAAACACATCATCATGTAGCAATTTCAAATATCCAGTGGCCTTGAGGTTTCCATTGATGAAGAATGGACCCACTATCGTTGTACCCCATATACCACACCAAACCATCACTTTTGTTGTTCCAACAGTCTTGGAGGGATCCATCCAATGTGGGTTAGTAAATGGTAAATGGACTGGTTCTTATATAGCGCTTTTCTACTCTGTCCGAGCACTCAAAGCGCTTTATACATCTAATTCATTCACCCAATCACATCCATTCACACAAGCACTTCTAAGCTTAAGTGCTAAGTATCTAACATTCATACACATTCACACTTCGATGGATGCATCGGAGAGCAACATAGGGTTAGTATCTTGCCCAAGGATATTTGGCATGCAGACTGGAGCAGCCTGTGATCAAACCACCGACCTTCTGGTTAGTGGCTGATCCGCTCTGCCACCTGAGCTACAGCCACCCCGTTAGTGTCAGACCAATAGCGGTGGTTTTGTTTGTTAACTTCACCATTCACATAAAAGTTTGCCACATCACTGAACAAATTCTTCTGTGTGAACTGAGGGTCCTGCTCCAATTTTTGTTTTGCCCATTCTGCAAATTCTGTGCGCTGATCTGGGTCATCCTCGTTGAGATGCTGCAGCAGCTGGAGTTTGTAAGGGTGCCATTTGTGAGTAGCTAATATCCGCCGAAGGGATGTTCGACTAATGCCACTCTCCAGTGATATGCGACGAGTGCTACGCTGTGGGCTCTTGCTGAATGAAGCTAGGACAGCCACTGATGTTTCTTCATTAGTTACAGTTTTCTTACGTCCACATTTTGGCAAATCCAACACTGAACAAGTTTCACGAAACTTAGCAAGCAGTTTGCTAACTGTAGCATGGGAGATGGGTGGTCTCGTAGGGTGTCTTGCATTGAAATCTGCTGCAATGACACCAGATATCAACACAATTTCTATCCGCTCCTCACGTGTTAACCTCTTCAAACATGTCAATGGCTGTGAACAAAGAGAAACTTGTAAATAACTCATGAAAGAATAAAGTTACGTTGAAACCAAGCACACCATTGTTTTTCTTGTGACATTACCAATAAGTTTGATGTGTCACATGGCCCTCTTCCTATTGAAAAAAACAAAAGTTGTATCCAAGATGGCCGACTTCTAAATGGCCACCATGGTCACCACCCATCTTGAGGAGTTTGCCCCCTCACATATACTAATGTGCCACAAACAGGACTTTAATATCACCAACCATTCCCATGTTATTACGGTGTATCCATATAAATGGCCCACCCTGTAGAGATAGTGTCTGTCTCCTGAATCCAAACTGGAAGCCTCAGGCCCCGCAGAAGAGGGGCCTTAAAACTGAAGGCTCTGCCTCCCATTCTACTTTTAAATACTCTAGGAATAACAAGTAAGTCTGCAGTGTGAGAGCAAAGTGCTCTAATTGGGTGATATGCAGAGATGGACAGTAACGCGTTACAAGTAACGCGTTACTGTAATCTGATTACTTTTTTCAAGTAACGAGTAAAGTAAGGGATTACTATTGCAAAAACGGTAATTAGATTACCGTTACTTTCCCGTAGGAACGCTGCGTTACTGCGTTACTAAAACCGTGATTTCTTGCGAGAATGTCTCACGACAGTGACGTAAGCGAGTGCGCCGTTCGTGACAACAGCTGTGTGCAGATCAACAATGGATCACATATCGACTGTGGGAGAGAGTATGAGCGTGCAGCGTTTAAAGCGTGGAAGTACTGACCTTACTTTGAGTTTGATTCCATAAAAAGTGACAAAAACATTAGCGTCCATCGTGCGTGGGAAGAAAACTTCTTTTTACAGCGAAAAAAACACCTAAACTTCCAAGCAAGCACCGAGTGCGCTACAACGTAATTGGAAATTCACAGAGAAACTCGCGGATTCTTCAACTGACCGCGGCACACCTGCACCAGGGTAAACCTCCGCCTACGGCAGTCCTGCTTTCCAGGTGAAAATAGAGCAACAGGACCGCTGAGTCTTTGACTTTATTTATTTTCTGCTGTGTTTTACTTGCATCTATTTGAAAGAGTGAGTGTAAACATAAAAAATATTTTATTTTATGTGCTGGAATGTGCAGAAAATAGGTTTAAATGTTAAACAAATTTCTTCCAGTCAGAGAATGTTGCATATAATAAAATTTTTGCTTGATGCATAAAGTTAAAAGATTAAAACTAATAAAACAAGTTTTAAAAAGGGACCTTTCAATTTGATTACATTTTGTATGATGGATTATGTAGAAAAAGTAGAATTGGGCTGAAAGATCTATCGCTTTATCACCTATTCAGGTTGTAAATCGTGTTTTTAAAAAGTACACAGCAAAATCTCCAGTGTTAAATTAACACTGGAGAGTGTCTATATGGGTCCACACCTCTGAGTGTTAAATACAACACTGTTGAGTGTTAAATTAACACTTTTGACAGTGTTATATGTTTAAAAGTAACCTAGTCAGTTTTGAAGATTAACAATGGCTAACACTGAGCAGTGCTGATTTTCTAACACTGGAAAATAACTCAAAATGTTAGAAATATTCCAGACGACTCACAAAGTGGTACCGGTCCGTGGCCCAGGGGTTGGGAACCGCTGTTGTAAGGCATAAAACTGAAGACTGAAGACTGTAAATTAACAGCATCGTGAGGACAACTCTGCTAACCTCAGACATCTTGAGGTGACTAAGGTCAGAATAATAAATATAACAGTGATTATATTATCCAGCAAACATCTTTCTCTGAATATCAAACAACACAGATGCCGATGATGTCACATCGACTTTCCCAGTCTGAACTTCAATTTCCTGAGATTGTAGGTGTTCGGGTCCCATTATATACTCTGCAGCTGCAGAACCAGAAGTGGCCCTTTCTGAGTCATTGTTTTCATTTCTGAACACCTTCCAGGTAAATTTGACCGTGTGTGAGTAATTCAGCAGCCCGGGCCCTAGTTAGCAGCTGTTTCATTGTGTTCTGCCTGCTCTGAGATTTGACATCTGCTCGTGTGTTTCAGTCTCTTAGCCTGTCCTCTCAGCGCCGTCTGAAGCAGCTAACGGATAAGCATGTCATCTTCCATCATCTTCCAGGTGATAATCTTCCAGGCGACAGCCATGGAAACAGAAGGAGGTGGCTGGTCGAAGCAGGAGGTGAGACTAAGGTTTTATGAAGTCTACACTGAAACACTGAGAGGAAGAACAATGGTGCCATCTGCTGGCGAAACACTGTTATTGAAACAGAAACAGACGTGCAGCCAATGGGATCGCTCTGTGAGGGAGTAACGGGCTGGTCTGACACTGAACAAATGAATGTTAAACTATTTAAATGTTATGTCTTCACGCAGGGAAGCGAGGCTATGACGCTGCCTTGAAACTCATTCGCTATCACAAGCCAACAGAAGACCCGCCCACTTCACCACACCTGACCCTGACAGAAGGTGTGACCGCAGGCAAAAGACAGTCCTACAGCCCAGCAGGCCACACCCCACTGCCCATGAGCTGCTTCTAGGTAACTGAATTCCTCTCGATTAGACTGTCCAGGAGAAGGAGACTGCGTGCTGTCCACCAGAGCAGGACTGCAGGTGTTCACTAACGATTATCCAGCTGCTATCAGAATACGTTTTCTTAAATCCCTGAGGACATTATGTGCTGACAGTCGCTCCAAGACAATAAGAACAGAGTGAACCTATTAAATAATACAACATTTACAAAGTTCGCTCTGATATGGAATCGCACAGAGATGTCCACGAACAGAAATGACTTCCTGTGTCGTTCAGTGGTGCATTATGGGTAATCTCAGTCTCTGACTAAGGCTGTGTCCCAATTCAGGGTCTGCACGCTTGAAGTACACATTTTAAGTGCGATTACATCACCGCCACGCGACGACGGCTGTCCCAGTTCAAAGTGTGCTTCAAATGCATACTCCAAATGCGCCGTCGATTTCCCCAAATATCAAGCGTGGTCCGGTGCACGCTTCATGGTCCTATATATCCCACAATTCATAGCGCGGCGGTGGGTGTGGATAATTTTGCCGCAAAATACGGCAGAAGGGAGTGGCCGAAGAGTGAACTGTCAAAAGTAAGTACTGGATATGACGTCACTTATTTATGTGCGAATGTTTAATAACGAAGAACATTAAAACATTACTGTTGGCCACATGTCGGCACAGTTATGTAACATTAGTGATGTTTGTACTTTCAGCGTTATATAAATGTGTGTGTATATATATATAAAAAAAAAAACACCCAGCACGCCCCTGCGGGCGGTTTATCCTTCAAGCTCGGGTCCTCTACCAGAGGCCTGGGAGCTTGAGGGTCCTGCGCAGTATCTTAGCTGTTCCCAGGACTGCGCTCTTCTGGACACATATATATATATATATATATATATATATATATATATATATATATATATATATATATATATATATATATATATATATATATATATATATATATATATCATAATAATCTGACAATACTATAATATTGGTCATATTATATTTACATTACCACAGTGAGATGACTTTAGTCTCATGAACAACATTAGCTAATTGTTATTTACTAACTAATCTTAAATGACTGTTCAGCACAGAAACGAAGCCCAACAATCATGTTTGACAGTCTCGTGGTTTCAGCCTCAGATACTCAGCTAATCAGAGTGATGTCATGATAAAAATGAATGACCAGCAAAACATTTTTTCTCCTCCATTTCTGTCACACAATGCTGTATGTAACGTTTCTCGCGGTTAGTATCATGGTTGCTAGGCAACCTGAACAGCGCAACGAAGGCTAGACCGTCCCATTTCACAAGCCTCTCACTTCCGCACTTCTCATACTTATAGTACGCACCGTACGTAGTACGCGTAGTGCGCGTACTTCAAGCATGCAGACCCTGAATTGGGACACAGCCTAAGTGTGCTCCTGTGACTGGCCAGCACGTCGTGGCGTGGGTGGGAGGTGTTGTCCTTATCCTGCACAACATCCACCTCTCCACCTTAACAGAGTTCAGCTCTGTCCGTTACTGGCCATCCCAGCATGCAACAGCACAGAGGATGGCCCTGGCCACAACAGTACGACTGAATTTGTTGTTGTGCACACTAACTGTGACGTTGTCACATCCTCGTAACCGTTGATACACTGCTTGATGGAGCACCGGCGGTCTTCTCCTGAACAGTAATGTGAAATGGAGCGGCTCTGCCTGAGCAGGTGATTTAAAGGCCGGCAGGATGTACTCTCAGCTTGTTGGTGATGCTGGATACTGTTTAAGCTGTCAGTGTTTACAGTGTTTAGACCACCCTGTAACAGCCGTCATGTGGATCTGACTCGGTCACGTGCAGCAGCAGCAGGCCTGTGTCTGCCCGTCCTCACACACTGTCCTTCAGTACCTCAGAGGGACAGTCCACACCAGCCTCTCAAACCTAGTTTTTATACCATCATCAGCTGACTGTTTCTTAAACGGTAGAAGAAGACGTGTTGTATCCTACCCTCGTCTCATACATGACGACATGTGTGCTTGGAGTACTTCTTCTTGTCTTCGTGTTGATGCGCTGAACTTCTCTGAGCTTAATTCAGTGCAAAATAAGAGCTGAGCTGCAGTCTGTACAGCAGAAGCAGTCTCTGCCTTCAACTCCTCAGCATCTCTGGTGTGTGCTGTAGAGGCGAGCACTCCTCGTCCTCGTGCTGAAGCTGTGTCGTCTGCAGATGCTGTCGTGGTCATTGATGTTACAGTCACAGCGCCGTTGCTGTTGAGCACAGTTTATTAGAAAGAGCCGGGTTAGGTGGTAATAACGACCCCACGCTGGTGTTTTTAGACGAGTTGGGATGTGTGTGTGTGTGTGTGAGCTGAGGACAGACTGATGTGTGTAATGCTGCTGTATCAGCCTCTGCAGCAGTAACAGCCTGCAGCTGGAAACATCTGCATCTCGCAGCGTCGTTCAGAGCTTTATCTACGTCACCGTCAGGGAAGACGCTCTCGCTGAGCTCTGTCACTTCCTGCCTTTGTTTCCTGTATGTGGTCTGCAGTTATGAAAGGAGCGACTGAGTGGAGCTGAATCACAGATTAACTCTGGATCAGCTGAAGTTCAGAGCTACCCAGGAAAACTCAGTAACGATGATGATGTGTGATCCTCCTGAGCTACAGCCAGGAGGTGCATGTATGTGATGGAGGAAGGATGTGTGGATACAAGTGACGGTGTGGAGGGAGAGACCTTTAATGCTGCCTTTTTTTTCATGTTTTCAGGTTGTGGGCACTTACAACTTCACAGCCAGATCCAAACACAAAGTTTGCTTCTGGGCCAGAGAACCCGTTCATGTCCTGGAGCCTCACAACAAACGAAGGAGCCCCGAGTGGAGCCTGATCAAGGTCAGAGGAGGTCAGAGAGGCTACATGCCCTCCCACAACCTGGCAATCATGCCCGTGGGAGCGGGGCTGCCCTCGGGCACTGGCTTCTTCCTTTAGGGGGTGGAAACTGCAGCTGGTGCAGATGAGAGGACTGATGGAAGAGCCTCCCGGGATCGGTTGCTTACAGTCTCAGTGTTAATCCTTCCACTGTAACCTGTTTACGACTGGAAGTGTAAAGTTTCTTCTTGTGACGTTTCCTTCCTACTGGTCTGCAGTGATCTGTGCACAAACATGAATGCATAATATTCCAAGAACACTTTTCAAAGATGGCGCCTGTAACGTCATGAAGCTCTGAACGTGTAGATAATGTTTGATTAGCAGTTTTAAGATGAAGGACGATTTTCATGGCTGCTGTATGATGAAGTGCTCATTTCCCGTGATCCTCAGAGGCATGCTGCATGTTCTCATTACAGGGTCTGAGTGCTATCAAGTTAACTGTAACGTGTGTGTGTGTGTGTGTGTGTGTGTGTGTGTGTGTGTGTGTGTGTGTGTGTGTGTGTGTGTGTGTGTGTGTGTGTGTGTGTGTGTCCTCACCTGGAGCAGAGCTGACAGGTACATGGCGCTCTCATCATCTCAGACTGTGTAATGTGATGTAAATGTGAAAGGTCTCCGGGGCCGAGGAAGAACAAGACTCAGCAGGAGGAGGAGGAGGAGAAACTGGGAGAGGGGTGAAGGAGAACGCCAGTTTCCCGCTCTGCCTATGAGCTGATTTAAATTTCGTTGCACTTTGATTCCCGAATTTTATGTAGGAAGAGTGAAATGGGTCAGTCAGAACAGAATAAGGTCCTCTTGCAGTCACATTCACCCGACGATGCTTGTTGCTATGGATACAGCTCAGGCAGTGCAGGTCACGTCTGTGGAGTTTGCTCGGCTGCAGCATCATTTCTTGATTCCAGCGCTTTAAACATTTTTGGCTCAGAATCATTTGAAAGCATCTCTGAGCGCATGCTGATTGGCTCTCAGGACATAAAATGAACCTGAGCTCCAGTAGTTTTGCAGATGACAGCAGTTTTAACCTTTGAGCACCACATACTCTGTCCTGGCCTCCTTCTGTGAGGTTGAGCAGCCTCAGCTGCTGTGAGCATGGAGCAGAGGGAGGGAGGCCGGGAGTCTGAGCTGCTCAGCTGTTCAGTTCAGCAGTCACTCAGCAGCATGATACAGTAGGAGAAAATATAATAAGATATAATAAAAAATAATAATAATAATAAAAAAAAAAAGAAAAATAGTAAGGAGCAAAATATTAGAGAGACATGGTAAAAGAGAAAAGATGACTAAATATATATGTATCTATAAATATAAATATATGTACACTAGTGATTAAATAAGAAAATCTTGAAAACAAATATGACGGGAGGGCAGATGGGATATTGCACAGGAATGAGCAGCAGAACTTCCCATCAGGAGAAGGAGGAGGAGGAGGATGCTTCTCTCCTAAAATACCATATGTCCTCAGGGTTAGTCAGATGGACTCAGAAATCTCAGCCTGATAACATTTACCTGATTTCCCCTCCTTGAAGGCCAGTTTAGGATGAGAGGAGCGGTTCATTCCTTAAATGCAGCCTCAGTTATTTTGGGAAGTTTTAATCCAAATAGACATGCAGATGAAGCTGCAGTGTTTCTTCTTGTGGATGAAGTAGATATTTGAACCCATACACACACGGAAACCACAGAGTGAACATTTCTGGCTTTTTCTGTCTGATCAGAAAACAGGTCAACATCTTCCTCGCATGCTGTTTGCATTTTCACCACCAGAGGGTGGCAGAGACTCAGAGCATGTTTGCATGATCAGATTAACTGTGTGTGTGTGTGTGTGTGTGTGTGTGTGTGTGTGTGTGTGTGTGTGTGTGTGTGTGTGTGTGTGTGTGTGTGTGTGTGTGTGTAATCGCAGCCACAGTTTGTACTTCCTGTTTTGTTTCTGTGTGGTTTCATGAAACTGCTGCTCAGCCGGTCCTGCTGAGTCATTCTGATGATTTCCTCAATGCTGCAGGGCTGCGTGACCTCAGCCGAGCATGAAGCGCTGCCAGAGTTGTGATGTTGAACTCAGTCTTCACACAGCAGGTGGGAGATCTGAGCAGCAGCGGCAGCAGAGAACTGAGTGTGGCTTCAATAAAACTAAACTCAAACCTTTTTTGTGGCATTGCATCATTTCATAATCAGATGTTAGTCGTGAGAAGAAGCACCTGAATATTTGTGATGATTTACGAAGCTGTGAGGCCCACACCAACTCAGCCTCTTTTACAGTTAAACATCTGGAGACACGGCTGTTCTTCTTCATGCATCATCATCATCAGTGTGCACATGTTTTCACCTTCTACTGAATAACAAGCTAAAACATGAAGCTGCAGCTCCTCTGGCGTCCAGCAGAGGCAGCAGTGAGTCAGTCCCCATACACTCCAGTGTTAAAATAAACACATTTACCTGAAACAGAAACACTGAATTCAGAGAGAAATATAACAGCTGTTCAGGGGAGGATGTGTCTGTAACTCACCTGTTTAAATTATATTAAGGCTAAAAGTTTGCATTATTAGGGGTGTGGTCTCTCTGACTGACAGAAGGATGATGACACAGGTGGCTGTAGCTGCTAGTTGTCAGCTACAGCCACCTGTGGTCTCTCTGGACCTCTGGACCTTGTTTGTGCTGTTGGAGCCTTTTGGAGCATTTTAATGTCATCATGTGACCAGTAGCATGGCTGCTGTGAGGTCACTATACTAACAGACTGTGCAGGAAGGATGAGCTCCAGATTTGGTGCAGGGGACAATTCTAGGATTTTGATTGGATGTTACTGATTAGGTGGTGCAGCTGATACCTTAACACACCCTCGCGGTCACTTCAGTCTCCAAAAAACATGACTCCCTGCACTGGGACAGAGGCGGCCTTCCTGATGAGCTTATCCAACTGAAAGGCTGTCGGCCATGTTGTCTGTTGTGTTCCAACAGACAACATGGCCGACGCCACCTTCAGAAGCACCTCTTGCACTCCAAAGATCTCTGTCTCCTCAGCAGGTTGAGTCTGCTCTCAGCCTTCTTGTAAAGACCATCGGTGAACACTTATACTTCAGGTATGCCACATAGAGATGAAAGCTGTAATTTATACATCATTTAAAGCGCTTTACTCAGGGGTTGATGGCATTCATGGTCCTGATGTTAATAAAGTTGTGTTTGCGATAATTCAGGATCTAACTATCGCTACAGAAAAGGAGCAAACATAAAGGGAGTAGTTTCTATCACAAACTGTTGGTGTGTGTGTTTGTCTCAGTGTGTGTGACCTGAAGGTCCAGCTGCTGGATCACAGCATGAGAGAAGCTCACTCAGAGATGGAGAGAGGGGGAAGAAAGAGCACAGGGAGGAAGAAGAAAGTTGGATTTAAACATAAGGACCGTGCTGACTGTAACTCTGTGTTGTTGAACAGGTCAGCTGGTCGCAGCTTCACACTGTGCCACTACAGCCACTGAGAGCTCCTCCACCTTCTTACACCGTGCTGTAATGGCTGATTTCCGTTTACGGTGGAGGCAAAGCAAAAGAAAAAACTCCCGTGTTGTAATATTACTTTAGCAGGAGTTTCAGTTAGCTTTGCACTACCTGTACTTTGACTGTTACTTGAATCAGTACTTCAACTAACACAAGTCTGTGTACTGCTAGTTAAGAATGTGTGTACTTGCCTGTGCACCCTGCCTGTTTACAAGTAAAGTATTCATCTCACACCTGTGTGTGTGTGTGTGTGTGTGTGTGTGTGTGTGTGTGTGTGTGTGTGCCTGTGCCTCTTTCTGTCTCAGTGTTGAGTTTATTGTGTTGTTGTGTATTTTCTGACAGTTGAAGTGAAATCAGCCAGTGAGAGTGAAACAATCATCGTGTGGACGCTCTCCGTCGGGGACTTCCTGCTTTCACGCTGAGTATGAGCTGATGCAGAGCATCGTTTCCAGGTTCAGCAGCTAAAGTAAAGAGTGGTGATATAAAAGGAGTGCAGTGCTTTTCTTTCTTATCTGACACCAAAGAGTTCAGATGAACTGAATAAAAACAGCAGGGGGTCACATGTTTCGCCGACAGGGTGAGCCTTTCCACGCTGCTTTTGATGTGAGACATCAGTGCGGCTCACTGTAACACACTCTGTATACCGATGAACTCTGTGAGTCAGGCGTTCAGCAGAAACGAGGCGGCGAGCTGCTGCAGCGTTCAGCCTGCTTCACCAATATCATCAAAGGAGTTTTACCCGAGCTGATGATGGCTGCTTCGACCAGAGAGCTCCTCCGAAGAGCTGAAATGATGAAGATGAAGAGAGCTGCTTCGCTACATGTCTGACAAATATATATACAGATGCATTTCTTTATGATCTCTGCCTTTATTAAGAAACTCTATCAGAATCATGTTTCTGTCTGTAAGAGCATCACGTAAGCCCAGGTGTGTGTGTGTGTGTGTGTGTGTGTGTGTGTGTGTGTGTGTGTGTGTGTGTGTGTGTGTGTGTGTGTGTGTGTGTGTGTGTGTGTGGAGACGCATGGAAGGAGGGTACGCTGCAGAGGGTGGATGCTGGCTATATTTAGCTCTGTGTGTGTGAGAGCCTCAGCAGCTAACAGTAAACAGATCAGGAGCTATAAATATCTTTTCCTTCAGCTCAGCTGAGCTTAAAATAGATCCTCAGCTCACTCTGCCACCTACAGGACAATGCTGGAGCTGCACACAGCCTCCGTCTGGTGCCGGGGCCCCGTCGAGGTCATCGGAGTGTTCACTTTGTTTTTGGTTTTCACCTTTGCTGCCCAGCATGTTCTGAGCTCTGTTATTTTTAGTTTATTTCTCTGCATGATTTTATTCTCAGTCTCAGTTCTGCCTCTTGGAGTTCGGTTTCCTCTGCTCTCTGTGTAACGTCTGCATTACTGTTCCCCTTTTCTGTTACTTCTTGTTTTATTTTGGTAGTCTTTTGTGCTTTGCATTTATTTTTACTTCCTTTGTCTGTTTTTCTCAAAGGAGAAGAACAAGAACAGCTCACATTGATCACTAAATCTGTAAAAACCCTGCTGATATAAAGATGAAGGCACACAGAAACAAAAGAAGAAAGGAAAATGGTAATGGGCCTGAAGGAGGGGGGGCATAATCTCCTGACTCTCAGCAGCAGCAGCTACATGAGAGGGACGAGGCAGCAGCTCCACATCTGCAGCACACCAAGAACATAGGCTTCAATTATTCCTCATATCAGTTGCTTCAAACATGCACAATTAAATTAAAACTGCTCAACAATCATACTGATGTTTGATGCATTTAAATCCACAGAAATGCAAGTGTAAGCGTGCACGGCTCCCATCATGAAGAAAGGGATGGAACTGCTCAGTTTATACCTGACAGAGAGAAGCAATCAACTCCCTGATGCTACTGCAGAGACATGGAGCTTCAACCCTGCCTGCTCAGCGCTGCTGCTGTTACCTGATGTGTTAGCATGCCATCTGTGCAGATGTGTTAGCATGCCGTCTGTGCAGATGTGTTAGCATGTAGTCTGTGCAGATTGGTTAGCATGCCCTCTGTGCAGATGTGTTAGCATGTAGTCTGTGCAGATTGGTTAGCATGCCCTCTGTGCAGATGTGTTAGCATGTAGTCTGTGCAGATTGGTTAGCATGCCCTCTGTGCAGATGTGTTAGCATGTAGTCTGTGCAGATTGGTTAGCATGCCATCTGTGCAGACGTTTCTGGAGTTTTTGTCCTTTAAAATGGAAAAAAAGTCATCTTCATATCTGCGCTTCTCCAGCCGCACACTGCTCCATCATTCCCTCGCGCACACTGACTGAACTAAACTGACTGTAGGAAGAAAAAAATAATCAGGTTTTTTTTCCATTTCCATTCATGCAGATTACTGAAGGGCCTCTGTATCACATTGACCACATAAACGTAAGGCAGTAACGGAATGTGACTACAGCGGTCCCTCGCTATAACACGGTTCACCTTTCACGGCCTTGCTGTTTCGCTGATTTTTTTGTGCAATTTTGCATGCTTTTTTTTTTATTACAGCGCATTGTGTTCTGTGGCTGTAGACCACCGTCAAACAATCTCCTCCGTGCCATATCTCCTGTACAGTACAGAATGCGTTCAGCTTATCAAATTTACATACATCTTCGATCGCTAGCAGTGTGACTGTGAAGTGCTGTACTGTATGTTTGTATGTTGTAAGTTTTCTCCTCAACAAACACAACAATGTCGACAAAACGTTTCACACCGTCAGAGGCACCTGTGGTAGCTAACCATCGCACAAAAAGTTGGACTTCTGGACATGCTAAAGGAAGATAGAGATTACCGTATTTTTCAGATTATAATATAATACTGGACTTATTTTTCTACGAAGGTTTGAGGGTGTTTAAACAAGAGACAAAAGTGTGAAAATCTTCTTGCCTGTCTAAGAAACGTGTATAAAGTGTGTAGTAAGGGTTTTACAGCCTTAAAACATCTATAAGAATTGTAAAAAAATAAAGTTGGCTACTTTGCGGATTTCACCTATCGTGGGTTATTTTTAGAACGTAACTTCCATGATAAACGAGGGACCACTGTATACACATTACATCCAGCACAGTCAAATACACAAGAAGGTACAGGTCTTCATGAGTCCATTTTTTTCTCTTTCGGTTACTTCCTGTTTTACTTTGAAGGTTGTTCTTGTCCTGCATTTTTCTTCCTGCTTTTCTTCCCCACTTTTGTGATTGTCCCGCCCTCACTGATTTCACTGTTTTTGTTGCTTCCTGTTTGGGTCCTGGGGCCTGTTCTTCGTACCTCGCTAAGTAAGTTAGCTGGATTAGATTGTTGACGGTTTTGCGTGATCCTGGATCGTTCGGTTCCCCGAAGCTCATCCGGGACTTGCTGTCATAGCAACAGAGCCGTAAGCGTAAACCTGCTCGGGAGCAGGTTTACTTTATGTAAACAGGATTAGATCGCGGCCACGCAGGTATGTCCGCTTCATTTATACGAAAGCAACAGCGATATTCCACCACTGTTTCACCATAAATAAATAACATCAATGTAACTAAAGATAATGCAGCACTTGATCCTTTTATTGATGTCACACAGATACATACAGGTCATTTCCTAAAAAAGGGAAATGTACTATTAACATTCTATTACATGTATGTGATTATTACAGATGTAATTCATATTTCAGAGTAGTAATTGTAAATTACTTCGTGTAATCAAGATGAGAGACCACGGCTATAAAAGCGAAGGTGGATTTGGGAAGCCTGTCGCAGCCATGTCCTGTCCGTATACGCGACCAACCCATTGCGGAAGGTGCAAGATTGATAAGGAGAGTCCTCAGAATTCAGCGTATATTGCGGGATAGACAGGATCCTTTAGCTCAGCGCGACAGTGTGCTCATTGAGAGATATCGATATTCCCGTGAGGGTATTATTCACTTAACCAACTTGTTGACGAGGGGGTGCAGGACCACCACCTGTCTTTTTTTCCTCTGCCCTTTTCTTGGTTGCTGTTATGAACAAACTAACAGAGTATTACAGGCCAGTATTACCTTGCCAAGAGACGAAAAGCAATCTAAGAGATAAATATTACCATTCTGTAGAATACTCCTGTATTCCACTTTTACTTGTTCCCATGTTCTTGTGGGTCCTGTTGTGGCTCTAATGTGAAAGGGGATATAATATAACATATTATAATATAATATAATGCCATATGATATTGGACAATATAGTGTCATATGATAGATCTACCCTACCGCCTACTGGTGTTGGCCAGAGGGGCCGATGGCGCGATATGGCAGCCTGGCTACAACCGTAGCTGCCTCCACCAGTGTGTGAATGTGGGAGTGAATGAATAGTGGTATCGTACAGCGCTTTGGGTGCCTTGGAAAGCGCTATATAAACCCAATCCATTATTATTATTATTATTAAATTACCTACGAGTTTGATTTGTCAGCAACTTTCTGCCAGCCCCTCTCTCCTTGCTTTTGCAGCCTTTGCAGTGTTCTCTTGCGTTTTCATTAAACTCTGAAACTCCTGAAATCCCTCACTCATGAGTTCTTGCTCTGCTGCCGGAAAATACCGAGCGCGCTCCTTCGACATTTTCGCCGACCAATCAGCGGGTTGCCGATCAATGTTTCTACTATCGATGCGTAGCCCCTTTTACGACACCCAGTGATGTCACATTACTGCGTCCAGCTGTACTAATCGTCAACAGCAGGTGTGTTCGGGGAACCGGATTAGCGAGCTCACGGTTAGCGCGATGGTTTGGTCTTGGATGTGTCATTTGATCTTGGATGTAGTAAGCGACGTACGAAGAACAGGCCCCAGGTTACAGCGATGGAGCTGAACATAAAAAGCTGACATAGGCTGCAGGTGTTGATAAGAGGCATGACCAGGCCTTTTAACTCCCAGTGTGACTGAGCATGTGCAGGACCTGAGCGTGAATCACAGAGGCCACACCCTCGACCCTCAGAACGGGTGAGCAGGAGGTTTTATCGCGATGACTGATTTGTGTGCATTCCGTACTCGGAGGCTTGTGAGTGAAGGTTAAAGTGTGTGTGCATGTGTGTGATGACGCAGACAGTCTGCAGCATGCTGGATTAATGCACTGAGCCATCACAAACCTCCCCTCCCCCTATCTGAGTACTTATACTACCACATCTGTCCAGCTGCAGACATCAGGCTGACATCTGTGTAGGTGGGCTCAGTCACATGCTGCAGCCAGGCACAGGCTTTCCTCACACACCTGTAAAGATGAGTGTGTCACAGCACACTGGCTGTGCTTTTCTCTGCTGTTGTGTTTACAGATCTGACAGAAACTGACTTTGTGTGATTTCAGGACCCCTGCTGGGGTTAAGGCTTCTCCCGGTGTGGTGTTTATGCTGCCTCTGTGCGTCCCGGTGACCTGATAACAAAAGTCCTCATCATGGAGCCGCAGAGATCTGCTGACACGCCGCAGCACTCTGAGATATCGTTCTTTATCAGCAAACAGCAGCAGGCTCGTCTTCATGGGAACGCTCTCTGACTGTAAGATCGTTGGTTCGAATACCAAGGTCAGCAGCACTTCCTTACTGCCTCATAACGTATTGTCGAGGTGCCCTTGAACGTCACGTGAAGTCTCCAGCCCGGCTGTAAAGAGCCCGCTGTATTGTTCCAGCGCACAATCATAAAACTTTATTCTTAAGCAGAGAGCAGACAAAGGCAGGCCTGAGGAGAATGTTAGCAGCAGCTTCAACACGCCTGCGGGATCACACACACTCAGTCTGAAGCTCAGAAGCAGATCCACTCTGACCCGAGTGTGTGCGGAGCAGAAACAACACAAATATGGCCGATTGAAACAACTCAGAGCAGTAATACAGACACACCTGATGTACAGCATGGTTTAATATCGAGTGGGACGGACCGGCGAAAGAAGTTTAACTGTTCATTTAATCTCCGAGATATCAGAGTATTAGAAACAAGAGCTGCTGCCTCATATGTACTTTCTACTATCGGCAGGAAAAGCTGGAAAACTTCAAAATCCATCCCCTCTAAGAAACTTGCAGTGGGATGCAGTCTTGCTTCCTTTGTGACTATTGGTCCCGCCCTCATCAGCTTCACCTGTGTGAGTCCACCTGTCAGTCAGCAGCCCCTGTGTCGTCTCCTTCATACAGATACAGCAGGTGTGAGACATACTCTGAGACCTGAACGAGAGGTTTTCTTTTTCCATGACGGTGCTGCTTGTAGCTGCAGTGTGTAACAACCTTTATTTTGGCATAGCACCGCCAAGGGGTGTCGTCCTATTATTGTAGTATTTGGAGAGTCTCCCAATGGGTTAGGGTTAGGATGAAGGTTTGGGCCCTGCCTCCAGTTGGAGGTGGGTTAGGGGTTGATAAAGTTGATAAAGAACAAATCAGGGTAGAGTATAAAACACGCAGCTGCCGCACGTCATTCAAACTAACGCAGGAAGTCAGCTGACACGCCTTCAGCGCCGCCTCATTCCTTGGAGTGCGTTCACCTTCCCGTGGACGTGATGACACGCATCCTTCAGTCTGTTATGACAAGGATTACATGTCAACGGCGCCGCTGACTCGGCTCTGTCCCTAAACAGCCGAGTGTTTCAGTGTAAGCAGCCAGCAGAAAGCTTTCCCAGTGGAACCCAAACAGAGCTGAGCCTGTGGTGGAGATGCCATCTAATCAGAGCCATGGGAAGCGGCGCTGCACCGCAGACCCAACGATCCGCCCTCCACAAAGTCCCACGCGGATAAATCCAGGTAAATATCACACTCAGCCTTCTTTCAGACCTCCATGATGAACTGCACATGTTCAGCGAGAGGAAGGATCGAGCATGTGATGCTGCACCTGCTGCGTGGCCACGCTTCATATTACACGTGTGTCTCAAGAACAACGAGGGAATTGTTTAATTGGTTGCATACCTGTGTGCTTCACCACACCTGCAGCTGCAGCCTTCCATCAAGAATTCTCCACCTGCTAATCACACGTCTGTCAAAGAGAAAGAGGCGGGGCCTAGCTGACGCTGTGATAGATTTCTGTCCACCTCATTTTTTACATTTATCAGTCAGATCTGGATGTTTGTGCACACCAATATAAGTGCTTTTACTCTTTTTACTACACATTAGTTTTGTTCACGAGAAACAGACCGACCTGGCGGGCCCACGTCTTCTGTGTCGGCTAACCTGAACTGACAGCCCGCTCGTACTTAACGGCGTTCCTGCTGTTTTACAGGGAAACCTGAAGAAGTTATAGCTAGCTCATGAACATGCTGCTAGCTCGGAGGTACAAACAGCTCCAGGTGTTTGATTTCTGGGTCCTGACCTACTGCCTTTTTTTTTTACCCTCTGCTCTCTTCTCTTTA
This sequence comes from Rhamphochromis sp. 'chilingali', assembly GCF_963969265.1. Taxonomy (NCBI): domain Eukaryota; kingdom Metazoa; phylum Chordata; class Actinopteri; order Cichliformes; family Cichlidae; genus Rhamphochromis; species Rhamphochromis sp. 'chilingali'. The sequence continues at coordinate 14,269,440 of NC_137940.1, read as the reverse complement.
ACCCCTACCCCCAACCAGTCACGGTCTCTACCTGTTAAAAGGGAGTTCTTCCTTGCCACTGTTTCCAGGTGCTGCTCGTAGGCAATCATTTTTGGTTTTCTCTGGATTTCTGCAGGGCCTTTACCTGTAAATATAAAACTCTTTGAAAAGCATATTTGGATATGCCCTCACCTGTCGTGAGCAGACACCTATCTGCCGCTCTGCTACATCAAATGGTCATCAAACAAATGTTTCTTTTAGTCCAAGATCATGTGAGTAAATACCAAATGGACTGATTCTTATACAGTGGGGCAAAAAAGTATTTAGTCAGCCACCGATTGTGCAAGTTCCCCCACTTAAAATTATGACAGAGGTCAGTAATTTGCACCAGAGGTACACTTCAACTGTGAGAGACAGAATGTGAAAACAAAATCCATGAATTCACATGGTAGGATTTGTAAAGAATTTATTCGTAAATTAGGGTGGAAAATAAGTATTTGGTCACCTCAAACAAGGAAAATCTCTGGCTCTCACAGACCTGTAACGTCGTCTGTAAGAAGCTTTTCTGTCCCCCACTCGTTACCTGTATGAATGGCACCTGTTTGAACTCATCATCTGTATAAAAGACACCTGTCCACAGCCTCAAACAGTCAGACTCCAAACTCCTCCATGGCCAAGACCAAAGAGCTCTTGAAGGACACCAGGAAAAGTATTGTAGACCTGCACCAGACTGGGAAGAGTGAATCTACAATAGGCAAGCAGCTTGGTGTGAAAAAAATCAACTGTGGGAGCAATCATCAGAAAATGGAAGACATACAAGACCACTGATAATCTCCCACGATCTGGGGCTCCACGCAAGATCTCATCCCGTGGGGTCACAATGATCATGAGAACGGTGAGCAAAGATCCCAGAACCACACGGGGGGACCTGGTGAATGACCTGCAGAGAGCTGGGACCAAAGTAACAAAGGTCACCATCAGTAACACACTACAACGGCAGGGAATCAAATCCCGCAGTGCCAGACGTGTTCCGCTGCTGAAGCCAGTGCATGTCCAGGCCCGTCTGAAGTTTGCCAGAGAGCACATGGATGATACAGCAGAGGATTGGGAGAATGTCATGTGGTCAGATGAAACCAAAGTAGAACTTTTTGGTATACAACTCGTCGTGTTTGGAGGAAGAAGAATACTGAGTTGCATCCCAAGAACACCATACCTACTGTGAAGCATGGGGGTGGAAACATCATGCTATGGGTCTGTTTTTCTGCCAAGGGGACAGGACGACTGATCCGTGTTAAGGACAGAATGAATGGGGCCATGTATCGTGAGATTTTGAGCCAAAACCTCCTTCCATCAGTGAGAACTTTGAAGATGAAACGAGGCTGGGTCTTCCAACATGACAATGATCCAAAACACACCGCCCGGGCAACAAAGGAGTGGCTCCGTAAGAAGCATTTGAAAGTCCTGGAGTGGCCTAGCCAGTCTCCAGACCTCAACCCCATAGAAAATCTGTGGCGGGAGTTGAAAGTCCGTGTTGCTCGGCGACAGCCCCAAAACATCACTGCTCTCGAGAAGATCTGCATGGAGGAATGGGCCAAAATACCAGCTACTGTGTGTGCAAACCTGGTAAAGACCTATAGTAAACGTTTGACCTCTGTTATTGCCAACAAAGGTTATGATACAAAGTATCTAGTTGTATTTTTGTTATTGACCAAATACTTATTTTCCACCCTGATTTACGAATAAATTCTTTACAAATCCTACCATGTGGATTCATGGATTTTTTTTTCACATTCTGTCTCTCACAGTTGAAGTGTACCTCTGGTGCAAATTACTGACCTCTGTCATCATTTTAGGTGGGGGAACTTGCACAATCGGTGGCTGACTAAATACTTTTTTGCCCCACTGTATAGCACTTTTCTACTCTCACTGAGCACCCAAAGCGCTTTGTACAACTTGTGCATTCACCCAATCATATGCATTCACCCAATCATATCCATTCACTTTATCTAAAGTTTTTAGTGTTTCTATCTAACATTCACTCGGATTCACACTCCGATGGATGCATCAGACGGCAACATGGGGTTAGTATCTTGCCCAAGGGTATTTGGGATGTAGACTGGAGGAGCCTGGGATCGAACCACAAACCTTCGGGTGAGTAGGTGACCTGCTCTACTACGTGAGCTACACGATTAAATCACGATTACATTTTTTAGCATACAGAAGCTATCCTACCTGCCAAACAGCGAGCTCCACCACCTTAGAGGGTGTAGCTGTTAGCTGGCACGTGGCCTGACGTGTTGCACAAGAGTCATTATACGTGAGCATAACCAATAGTTAGGACTATTATTATTATTAATAAGCTGGTATTTGATGCAGTAAACAAATCTTACAGGTACACTTATTTTCCAAAATTAGATTTTGTCCTAAAGCAAGAAACCAGAAGATCAGCATTCCTGATCAGGAATCTGGAATATTCAAGTCAAGTCAAGTGGCTATATTGTCATTCCAACCATGTGCAGCGGTACAGTACACAGTGAAACAAACAACACAGTGTTCCTCCAAGACCACAGTGCTGCATGTGACACACAATCAATACGACTGCATTAAGAGCAAAAAAACAAAACAAAGACAGAACAGAACGATACAGACGCAACAGTGCAACAGAAAAGTGCACAAGGTGTGTGTGTGTGTGTGTGCGTGCGTGCGTGCGTGCGTGCGTGCGTGCGTGTGTGTGTGTGTGTGCGCGTGTGCGTGCCCACATAGGTCGGGCTGTGATGACATGGGTGACATCATGTGTTTGTTTTTACACCAGCTGCTGTGCTTGACCCTCCCCACCAGGGTAGTCGAGAAGGCATCCTCAACAGGTTGACTCAGTGTCACTCACACACACACACCCACAGATGGAATTTTAGGAAGCTGTGAGGATGAAGAGTGTGCTGCTGAGGTCAGAGGTCACTGGAGGTGTGTTGGGAGACACAAACAAATGTTTTCCAGCTGATGATGCATCATGTGGTCCATCAGCAGGTTGGCCCTCTGATTTTTATTCTGAGCCCAACAGGCGGGAGCAGTTCTAAGGTTGCATCCACCAATCATCCATGACTGACATTATCAGCCTCCACGTCTTCCTCACACCAGGTTAAGGTTAGTGAACAGGTGAGACAGTAACTTCCTGGTTTATGAATATTTATGATTTCGAAATATTTTCTTGCATGTTGCTCAGGGCATGCGTTCACATCACGAAGCATTCGACACACCTCAAATACCATGTGAGTCAGTGGTTTCCATGAATTTCAACTTCCCACACTGTGAATAAACTGAGGCTGGTGTTCCAGAGGAACCTCTGACCCTGCAGCTTCTCTGGTGTCCAGCAGAGGCAGCAGTGAGTCAGGCCCCATAGACTTCCATGTTAAAATAAACATGTTTACAGCCTGATACAGACCAAACTGGTTTGGTCTCTGCGGACCAAACCCTTCATAACAGCCACCTCCCACTGGGTGTACGTGTGAATGTGCACTCAGTCAAACTGTAAATGACGACAGCCTGCAGAACAGGAAGTCTCCACCTGGATATAATCCAGATATTTGTGGCTGCACCATCGACACTTGGAGGCTTGGCCTCGGGTTAGGCTGCTGTCTCAGCAGTAAGCAGGTAGTGGGATGCAACTGTTAGCTGTGTTCAGTCGCTGAAGTCGTTTGTTTCAGTTTATGGTCAAAGAGTCTGCGTCGGCGTCATGTTTGAGCTCAGATGAGTGGATTTACCGTCTTCATCCTTTGACTTTATTCTGGATCCATCACTTTCACTGAAGAGCTCTGCACTCTCCTGTGCTCTGGTTCCTTTGCAGAACAGCTGCAATTTAACAATACACCAAAACAACAATGGAAAGTTCAGAAGAGAAACTGAGCATGCCAGAGAGTTGCCATAGAAACACTGCTTTAATGAGGAAGTGATGATCTCTGTGACATCAGTGCTGCAGTGCTGACATGTTTAAATCCAGTAAAGCTGGATCCTGTTTCCTCCCTCGTGCTCCTGTAGGTGGCGCTGTGGGGGTGATGCACGTCTTCCTGCAACCCTTCACAAGTCAACCTAAGAGGAGCATTAGTGGTGATGAGTGTGTTCTCAGAGTTCTTCTGTCACACCCAAGATCATTCTCAGCTAACAAGACTAACTGAAGCACCATGTCAGACTACAGCCTCACCCCCCTGCTCCCTGACCCCTGCAGTCCTGTTGTAAGACGCTAAACTCCAAGCTGCTGCTGATGCATCCACCAGGGTGTGAGTGTGTTAGAGAGCGCTCAGGCATCAGTAACAGTGCTGCATATATGCCAGTCCATTCATTCTATCTGTGATGCACCTCAGTGTTCAGACGCAGCAGCAAGCAGACCCACAACAAGCAGAGAAGGACGATCACCTGCTGACGGAAAGAGCAGTGAGGATAAAGCTGATGAGGCCACGACTAAGGACAGGAAACAAAATGACAGCAGAGGAGAAAAGGTGTGAAAGCCGCATCCTGTTGTGTTACTCATCAACAAAAAGACTCCACAAAAACTCGACAATTGGTGACACGTTCAGGTCAAAGGTGACGGCGTCTGAAAGCTCGGGCCAGGAGTGCATGCAGCCTCCGGCCTGGCAGCCGTGATGGACGAGCAGGGATACAAGTGGACAGGCCAGTGGCAGGATGTCAGATCAGCAGCGTTCTGCTGGTGTGAGAGCGATGAAGAAGAGGATGAAGGAAGTCTCCCTGAGTCAGTAACTCCAGATGTGTCAGTGACATCGGGGGGTGGGGGGGCGTCTACCAGTCTCCATGGTAACAATCAGAGCAGCAGACGGGACCAACAGTTTTAGTGTAAGTTTAGTTTCATACAGACACAAAAAGGCCAGCTCACTGCTTCTAACCTGGTCACACGTTCTCCAGAATCAGAACCCTTCCATACCTGTGCTGCTGTCCTGGTACAAGAGCAGCTCTCTCTCTCTCTGTGTGCTGATTGGCTGAGAGCAGCGAGGCATCACACAGTGATGGGTAAAAGTGAGAAAACTTCCAAATCATTTTACAGGTAAATGCAGGTGAAAGACATGAAATCAGAGTTGATATTTCATCACATCATTCTTGTTTTTCATGCTGCAGCGCATCCAGCTGTCTGCACGTCTGTCCGAAAGATCTCTGTGAAAAAAAACAGAGGGAAATATTTAGAAATCATTAAAGTTCATGTTTAATTAAAATACATCACGTTCACAACGCGTGGTGTACGCGTCCATCAAACAGCGTTTGGAGCATGTTTGAAGCTGGACAGAACATTAACACAGATGTAGCCTGCGCAGTGAAGAGTGGCAACACACTGTGACACACTGGGCTCAGACACACACTCCATGCTGCATGCAGAAGAGTGTTCACAAGATTAATAGTCCCCCAAAGTGAAACATAAATAGCATGATTCAGCACTGCTGCCAGCACACACACGACACCGGAGACCGTCAAAGTCAGCGCTGTGCAAGTTTTCATTCTTCTCTCACTGAAAATGAATCCGTTTCCACATCAGTGTGGCTGAGATGGTCAGCACTGACCTTCATGCATCAGTGATAAGCTGGTCATTAACTGGCTGAGTTAACCCGGACATGACCCGTGCATTCGCATGAAAGGGGTGGAGTTAGCACTGTGAAATTACATCTTGACTTACAGTCGTTGATGGAGCTGTGATAAAATCACGTTTAATGTTGGTTTTCACACAAACACACACCAACTGCTGTCGTCTCCTTCGTCTCATTTCGCTGTCTGTTTTCCAAGTCATCACCTCCTGCTCTCAGCACCTCCTTCCGTCTGCTCCTGGATGGGTATTGAAACAAAAATGAAGCAGAGCTCAGAGAACTTGGGATGTGTCCACTCAGAAAAGGAACAAAATCATCGTAGGTTGTCTGTCCCTCCCCACACGTTAGTTAATCGTCATGAAACTTCAAGTACTCAGAGTACCAGGGTCACCAACATCTGTGTAGCTTTTGGGAAGTATTTTATAAACCTCAAATCTTTCTAAATTAAATGTAGATTATGTGTAGAAGAAAACCAACGCTCCGTCGACTGTGGATTCCCATGTCTGTCAATTGTCCTGGTGTTTAACACACATGTGTTTCATTGGCTTTTGCAACAAGCCAGCACGGATGTTAAGCAACAAGACGGTGTGTTGGGTCAAAGGTGGTTGGTTCTGAAGTTGCTCTACATGTCAGTGAAATTCTTCCATGTAAAACGGGAAAAGGATTTTTTCCATACACAAACCATCCATCCATGCCGAGACTCTGAAATGCTGCAGGTTGGAGCTGTGATTCCTCTTTGGGGATGTTGCTGGTGCTGGATTTTCCATCATGTGACCAGCTGTGTGTGTGTGTGTGTGTGTGTGTGTGTGTGTGTGTGTGTGTGTGTGTGTGTGTGTGTGTGTGTGTGACTGTCTCATGGCTACCAGCAGGGTTATTGATGTCAGTAACCTTCAGGCCCTCAAATGATGGCTGACTGCTCAATAATAGATGGGAATGCTCTTATGGGGAAAATTGTGTGTGTGTGTGTGTGTGTGTGTGTGTGTGTGTGTGTGTGTGTGTGTGTGTGTGTGTGTGTGTGTGTGTGTGTGTGTGTGTGTGTGTGTGTGTGAGAAATGAAAATGACAGAGTTATTGCTGTATATGAGCAATGTGTGATATGTATGTGAATGTGTGTTTAACTGACCTGTGTTTTGTGCAGCATCCGCAGTGTGTGTGCAGGAGGGGAGATCAGCCAGAGGTGTTAAGATGCCCCAGGGGGCAGAAACAGGTAAAAGAGGGGGGTAAGTGTGAGCGGCAGGTAGAATGTGCTGACGTTTTAAAGCAAAACTCACCTTATCGCTAAGGCACATCCTCCTTTGTATTTAAGATCACCTTTTTAAATGTTCGACTTGACCATCATAGTTTTTGTAACTACAAGTTTAAACTGGAGCTCTGCCTTCCTGGACGCTCTGTTAGTACAGTGACCTCACAGCAGCCATGTTATTGGTCACATGAGGTGTCCAAATTCATAGGCTGCATCCTCCTGAGGACCTGTCCTTCGCAGTCTATGTAGGAAGTGAGCGGCTGTGAAATTGGGCGGTCTAGCCTTCAGATTTGCGTCATCGCTGTCTTGGTGGAGTTTAATAAACTCAGCCGTCTGCTCCTTGCTGTCTAAATTATAACAGAACACTGGCGTAAATTCTCAACCATCTCACACTTTTGTTTAATCAGTTTTCTGTTTGACGTTTATTCAACTGTGTGAAAACCAAGGAGGAACCCACCTGAGGGATTAATAAAGTTTTATTTTATCTAATCTAATCTAATAACTTTAATCTCAACCAAACCGATTTACTCACCAACAAATAAAACTTTGAAAAAAGCCAAACAATAAAATTTTTAGGTTGTCTAAGTGACAACCTAAAAGACCGCGGTGATCTGAAAATGATGTGCTGGGAGTTTGACGTTCTCACCGGCTCTAGTGACCCTCGAGCTCCCGGCTAGCTATCGAGCTGGTGGGTAACAGACGTCTCTGAAAATGTCGGCACACTTGCAAATATGTGATGTCTTGATAATCGAGCAGATATTTGAAGTTTACACAGCTACATTCTCACCTGAAAATATGTTAAAAGTTTATTTTGTGACCCAAAAAGATTAATAAGAGTAATATTAAAACGTAGTAGCGGCCACCATTGTTGGAAACTGGAACTGGCTGGGCCGCGCTATGAATTCTGGGATATGGTGGGCCACGAAGGATACACCCAAACCCATCCTTCAAATTCGGGGAAAAGGAGGACGCATTTGTCGCGTCGCTGTGACGTAATCAGCCTACAAATGTGACCTCAGGAGGATGCAGCCCATGAATTTGGACAGCCCCCATGTCAGAGGACCAGCTCAGGTGAAGCTAGCAGACAGTTAGCAGCTACAGCCACCTGTGTCACCATCCACAGATCAGCCCGGCAGGCCCGTAAATACTTTGCGCCCCCAGCTGGCACACATATACTTTCTCCTTTGATGAGGAAAAGCTGCAGGGAAAACAACAAAAAGGTTTTAGAGCGTCTGAGAACGTTTAAATGAACAGAAATAAATATAATAAAAATCAAAAGTGATGCAGTTTCTACTTGAGCATGAATCCGGTCTGACCCCTTACACACATCTTCTACTGTCTGTGTGTGTGTGTGTGTGTGCGCTGTAACACGGGCACAGCTGTCTCCATCAGCCATGCACACAGACTCACAAACGTGGCTCACCATTAACAATGAAACATTTGTTTATGTTTGCAGGAGCGATCGCTCCGTTTCACTTTTAAACTCTATGATTATGATGACACATGTAAACAAGTGACTCATTAGAAACTGAATAAATGGCAGCTACGCTGACTCTGCTGCACAGAACAAACTTTAGCAGCATGTTACCGTGAAGCTGTGTGTGATTCTCCTGAGTACAGCCCTGCTGATTTCAAATCTCCTCTATAATCAGCCGCCCACAGGTCACTCCATGACCTGTGGGCGGCTGGAGTCTGACATGCACCCTCGTTTATTTTCATTAAGATCTTTTTGTTGGAAATTCACCTAAAAGCTTTTTTACTCATTTTTCATTTAAACCAGCAGCTGAAGTCTGGATGGGTGATGGAGGAGCTACACCTTCAGCCAAACCCCTCCAACCTCTTCACGGCACTGCATTATTACCTCCACTAAGCAGCATTAGCGTGTTGCTCTGTGTGCAAACGTGACAGCTGGAAACGTTTGAATGAACTCATGTTTTTTTTTCTTTTTTTCTTTTTTGTGTGTGTCCCGTTTGGATCTTTAGCCATCAGAATTGTTGTCTTAAGGCCAAGAAAGATGCCAAGCGGATTTATTTTACCAAGTGGATCATCATGGCCTTGCTATATTGGTCCATTTGATTGACCTTTATTATAATTATGTATTTATTTTATTTTCGGTTGCTACAAACGGGACAGACATGACTGGGGGATAGGACAGGGAGAAAGAATGAAAGAAAGAGAGGGAGAGAAAGAAAAACAGAGGGGAGAAGAGACGGTGAGAAGGGGGGGAAGAAAGAAAGAAAAACAAACAAAACACCTGGATCACCTGTATGGAGAAAAAAAACAGAAGAGAAAGCAAACAAAAAAAGAGCAACATAATAAAAAACAGCACCATCACAATAAACTAGCTAGCAGTAGATAACAGTAGATACTAAATAATAAACGATATTGTGCAGCACGCAAGATAGACAGTGCACAATGTGCTTTGAGGCAGCAGCCAAGAAAGCTGTAGTCCGCGTCTGTGAACACCCGTGTGTACACCTGTGTGGATCAGCATGCTTGTTTTCCAAAGGTTTCTCCATATAATGATCTGCTAGGGAGTGTGGGGAGCCATAGCTCCGTCCCCCAGGGCATGAAGCAGGTATGGAGGAGATCCAGGCCCCAGACATCCAGAGGCCCCAGAGTACGAGGACCCGAGGAGGACCACCAAAAGGGGGGAACCATGCCACCCTCCTGGGAAGAGCTGAGTAGAGCCCCAAACGAGAGGTCACCCAGCAGCTACGGAGCAGAGGCCAGAGGGGGTTGCAGTGGCATGCCCGCGGGCTCTGCCGGCAGCCAGCTGTGCCAGAGAGGACCGAGCTTCAGGCCCAGAGGCCAGTGGCCCGAGGGCGCCCCACCCCCCGGAAGGGGCCCAGCCAGGCCACAGGCGCTAGGCCCTGCCAATCGGCCACCAGGAGTGAGCCGGTACATACATGAGCGCCCAGCCCCAGTTGACAAGAACCACCAACACACCAACGTCTGAGGGCATCAGCCACCGGCAGGGAGTGTGGTGAGGGGAGATAGGCCTCCGTACTTAGGAGGGCCTGAGATGTACCCAGAGAGGTTGAGTCAAAGACCCAACCTGACATATAGACACAGACAAACAGGCACACGCGGACACAGACGTGCATTCCCACCCCATATGCACAACCAAATACTCGGCACTCACCCAACGTGTAGACAGACACACTACCCAAACATACTCTATATCCCAGGTCCAGGTATCCCCACCCCCAGAGGGGCAAGCCACACCTAGACCCAGGAGATGTAACCCTTCTCTCTGAATGAACTCATGTTAACAGTATTTAAAATTTGGCTTCTGTTCTCCCCCGTCATCAAGGTGGGGGGAAAAAGGAACTATGACTCTTACAGGTGTGCTGTGTTGTCAGCACATACAAGGTACCAAATAAAGATATCATGTTTCAGACCTCACTTTTACAGGGAGTGCAGAATTATTAGGCAAGTTGTATTTTTGAGGAATAATTTTATTATTGAACAACAACCATGTTCTCAATGAACCCAAAAAACTCATTAATATCAAAGCTGAATGTTTTTGGAAGTAGTTTTTAGTTTGTTTTTAGTTTTAGCTATTTTAGGGGGATATCTGGGTGTGCAGGTGACTATTACTGTGCATAATTATTAGGCAACTTAACAAAAAACAAATATATACCCATTTCAATTATTTATTTTTACCAGTGAAACCAATATAACATCTCCACATTCACAAATATACATTTCTGACATTCAAAAACAAAACAAAAACAAATCAGCGACCAATATAGCCACCTTTCTTTGCAAGGACACTCAAAAGCCTGCCATCCATGGATTCTGTCAGTGTTTTGATCTGTTCACCGTCAACATTGCGTGCAGCAGCAACCACAGCCTCCCAGACACTGTTCAGAGAGGTGTACTGTTTTCCCTCCTTGTAAATCTCACATTTGATGATGGACCACAGGTTCTCAATGGGGTTCAGATCAGGTGAACAAGGAGGCCACGTCATTAGTTTTTCTTCTTTTATACCCTTTCTTGCCAGCCACGCTGTGGAGTACTTGGACGCGTGTGATGGAGCATTGTCCTGCATGAAAATCATGTTTTTCTTGAAGGATGCAGACTTCTTCCTGTACCACTGCTTGAAGAAGGTGTCTTCCAGAAACTGGCAGTAGGACTGGGAGTTGAACTTGACTCCATCCTCAACCCAAAAAGGCCCCACAAGCTCATCTTTGATGATACCAGCCCAAACCAGTACTCCACCTCCACCTTGCTGGCGTCTGAGTCGGACTGGAGCTCTCTGCCCTTTACCAATCCAGCCACGGGCCCATCCATCTGGCCCATCAAGACTCACTCTCATTTCATCAGTCCATAAAACCTTAGAAAAATCAGTCTTGAGATATTTCTTGGCCCAGTCTTGACGTTTCAGCTTGTGTGTCTTGTTCAGTGGTGGTCGTCTTTCAGCCTTTCTTACCTTGGCCATGTCTCTGAGTATTGCACACCTTGTGCTTTTGGGCACTCCAGTGATGTTGCAGCTCTGAAATATGGCCAAACTGGTGGCAAGTGGCATCTTGGCAGCTGCACGCTTGACTTTTCTCAGTTCATGGGCAGTTATTTTGCGCCTTGGTTTTTCCACACGCTTCTTGCGACCCTGTTGACTATTTTGAATGAAACGCTTGATTCTTCGATGATCACGCTTCAGAAGCTTTGCAATTTTGAGACTGCTGCATCCCTCTGCAAGATATCTCACTATTTTTGACTTTTCTGAGCCTGTCAAGTCCTTCTTTTGACCCATTTTGCCAAAGGAAAGGACGTTGCCTAATAATTATGCACACCTGATATAGGGTGTTGATGTCATTAGACCACACCCCTTCTCATTACAGAGATGCACATCACCTAATATGCTTAATTGGTAGTAGGCTTTCGAGCCTATACAGCTTGGAGTAAGACAACATGCATGAAGAGGATGATGTGGACAAAATACTCATTTGCCTAATAGTTCTGCACTCCCTGTACATGTCACATGTGCCTTTCTTTCCAGTTTACGCCACATGTATTATAACTTTAAAGTAAGAGAATGAGCTGTTAGAAATAGGCTGTAATAGAATATTAAATAATAATATACTGAGAAGGTATTCACAGATCACTAAACATTTAACAAATCAAACTCACAGTGAAGTGAATGGAAAACATGTACAAGGTGATATTATTGGTAAAACATACTGTATTATATATATTAGTGGTACAAAAGATATTTAATATATAATGTGAGTTTGTATGAATGACTTTTTATAGTTGTTACCTTTTTAAAAAGAACAAAGAAAACAAAATGAATATGAAGAAAATACAAAACTGTTCCCTTAAAAGGAAATGTTGGTGAGCAAGTGGGCGAGGTTCGTACTCCACCTTCTGTCTGATTTTGTATGTTTTTGCTGACATCATCATTGGACAAACATCAAAGAGAGGTGGTGTAATTTACCATCCACTATGTAACAGGTAACTCTTACTGCTGTTACAAAGGCAGGATTGTATTCAGAGGAAGAACCTGTAAAACCTGACGCCGTGACTGTGCAGAAAACTGGCACAACCTTTACAAAACCAGAGAAGAAGAGTTCAGAGCCGTGGGCACATGGCCAGGAATTTACTGTCAGTGGGTGCGTGTGTGTGTTGTACTTGAAGGTCTTGAAGATCAGTGAGGGCCATCCGTCTATCTGTTCTTCCATCCACCTATCTATCCATCCAACTGCTCCTCTGGGGGGACACTGAGGGGTCTCCTGTTGGTCAAAAACACTTAAAACACCAAAAGTAGTCCAAGAAATGTCCTGATAGTTTCCAGCAGTGCAAAGCCAGCTCAGAGATCCTCCCGACATCCATCTAATCAGGCTGATGTGTGACAGAGCAGCTCATTTAAATGTCAGCGGGCGGACTGACACAGCTGAGGCAGAATCCACTTAAATGTGTGGTAAGAGCAGCGGTCACAGGGAGGCTCACAGCAGTAGGACCGGTGATATCTGTGAGAGTAACGCCAAGCTGCTGAGAGTGTGCGGCGTTTCAGGCCTGCTGTAAACTGACAGAGGTCGCTTGCTCTAATATGACTGATAAATGATTCAAGGAGCAGATCTATTCTCATCCTCCACCCTGCTCCACCTGGGGGAACACAAAGTCTCCATCATCCTCCATCTTCCCCGCTTTTCTTTTATTCTTCACCTTTTACTCTACCCCCCCCCCCCCCACCCCCACCCCCACCCCCATCCACAGCTGAGGAGTAACGACAGTGTGTGCATGTGTGTGTGTTGTATTTCTATCATACCGCAGGGAGCAGCGGCTGGTGTCCGTTCTGTTTTGAGACCCTCTGCTATTTACAGAATGTATCATATGAGCACAATCACACACACACACACACACACACACACACACACACACACACACACACACACACACACACACACACACACACACACACACACACACAGTGACCTTCACACACATAACTCACACAGTGACACTGAAATTTGCTTCCACTTATTCAGACAAATACACACACACACACACACACACACGTGGTGCTTAAACCACAAACAAATGTCAGCAGCATACAGAGCAGCCTCCTATCGGGCTCTGCTCTGTTGGATTTTTATTCGTTACAGAAACAGCAGCTAAAGCTGGCGTCTTCGTGCTCTTGCTGTTTGCTTCTGCAGCTTGTGGGTAAATTGTGGGTTCAGTTGGGTTCTGTGCTCCATGACTGTAGAGTCTTCCTCATGACTGTGTGGATTGCTCTTCTTCCTCTTCTTTAGGGGTCCCCACAGCAGCTCCTCTGCCTCCATCCTATCCCAACATCCTTTTCTGTCACACCACCCCTCTGCATGTCTTCCTTCACTACATCTATGAACCTCCTCTGAGCTGTTCCTCTTCTCCTCCTGCCTGTAGCTCTATCTTCATCCTCCACCCTTCCTCCTCTGCACATGCTCAGACGCCCTCAGCCTCTCTGAGATGTCCCTGTGATGGACTCATGTCTGATCCTGTTCATTCTGCTCACTTCCGACGAACATCGGAACATCTTCAGCTCGGCCTCCACCCACTCCACCATGCCTGCATTCTCTTTTTCGCCACTCTTTGGATGGGTGACCTCAGGTATTTAAACTCATCCACCTTTACTACCTCCACTTGCCTCTCTCGTATTCTGTCTTGTTTCTGTTGACTTTCAATATCCTTCTCTCCAGAGCATCCCTCCACCTCTCCTGGGTCTCCTCCACCTCTACATATATTATAGTGTGGAATGGAGAAACATGTGGGTGAGGCTAATTAAAACTATGTTCACTAAAGAAAGACAAAAGACTGACTGTGAATGAGCAGTGGTGCAGCTGTGAGGTGGAGGAGCGAACAGACGTTCTAACCTTTATGTCCAGGTCCTATATGCCCCTCGCCCGAGGGCCAATCACCCCCCTTCACCCATACATCCACCCACAGCCCCTCCTTAATCCTGCCGGGGTTAAAGTAGGCGTTCTGACTTTTTGTTTTTGTCGTCTTCAGCACTGAAGCCTGAGAGTGTGTACATGTTAAACAAGCAGAGCGGGATGCAACCTTTATCCCAAGTTATGAAAACACAGGAGGTGGGGGCTGCTGCATGTGTGTGCACACCACTATCACCCTTACATGCATGTGTGTTTGTTACTGAGAGGACTGGAGGCGTTCTTGTTTTGAATTCCTCCAAACCAACTGTCATAATAGAGCAGTCTGAAAGGAGGAGGCGGAGCTACCATGTGTGTGGGTGAATGTGGTGATCTCTGAGGACAGACAGCATCTTAGCAGCACATCAGATCACTGCTGTGGATGCCCTTGTTGCAGGTGGATGTAGCTGTAATAGAATAATAACCATGCTGGCTGCTGTTTGGACAATTCAGGATATGAGATATTTGTCTGTGAAGTTTCCACCTCTGTGAGAGGAAGGAAGATTGAATTTCCTCTGGAGTGTTCAAAGCACTGGAAAAAGAGAATTAAATAATTCAGCAGCATTTCTAGACTGAAATAGCTGCAGACGTCCACCAAACTGGCTGTGAGCAAAGACACTCCAAATAACACAGAGGCTGTTTCTGGAAGCGTGTGCTTCATTTTTATTAACAAAGATCATTTCTGATGTGTGTGTGTGTGTGTGTGTGTGTGTGTGTGTGTGTGTGTGTGTGTGTGTGTGTGTGTGTGTGTGTGTGTGTGTGTGTGTGTGTGTGTGAGAGAGAGAGAGAGAGAGAGAGAGAGAGAGAGAGAGAGAGAGAGAGAGTGTGAGTGTGCATGTGCTCATATCTGACCCGTCCCAGCGTTCCTGAAACAACACAAGAGCATTTCTATGTTTAAGGACTCACAAACTGAGCGCTTTCTCATATGGGTACATATGAGCCGATGGGTCTGCATGACGATGGCCTCAAATTATTGTTACATATGTAAGAAAAACACAGCGAGAGGCACACGTGTAATTCCACTGGAACCGTTGCAGGGATCTTTGTATTCTATCGTCTGTAACAAGGGTCGGTGTGAGGCCATCGCCCCCTCTGAGGCTTACTCTGATGAGTATGTGTCATGGTCCTGGGTCGGTGCCCCGCGCTTTAAGTTTATTATTATCATTTTCTAGTTTATTATTATGATGATTATTATTGTTGTTTGAATTCTCTTCGGTCTGCCTCTGCGTCTGTATCTCTGTCTGTCTATGGCAGGGGTGCCCAATCCCGGTCCTCGAGAGCTACCGTCCTGCAGCTTTTAGATGCATCCCTACTCCAACACAGCGGAATCAAATGGTTTGATCTCTACAGCATGCCATCATGTTTGGCAAAGGCCTGATAACAAGCCATTCATTTGATTCAGGTGTGTGGGAACAAGGATGCATCTAAAAGCTGCAGGACGGTAGCTCTCGAGGACCGGGATTGGGCACCCCTGGTCTATGGTGTCACCCCGTCTATTTGTGAATCTGTCTGTTCAGTTCAGCGTCTTGTCTGGTTCCCTGTGTCTGAGTTTCCTGTTTTATTGTGAAGGTCTGTGTCTTATGTGAGTGTGCTCAGTTTACGTTTCCCCTGTCTCGTCAGCTGTGATTTCTCCCAGGTGTGTTCCCCTCCTGTCTCTCATCCCCTGATTACCGGTGTGTGTATTTAAGCCCTGTGTGTTCTCCTGCCTGTTGGATTGTCTGTGTTATGCTGAGTCAGTCTGTGTTTCACGGTGTCCTGGTCGTCGTCTGCATCTCTCTGCCTCTCATTCCTTCTTGTATCATCCCAGGTTTGTTGTTTAGTTTTCCCAGTTCAGGTTTCTTTAGTTTATTGTTCCCCCTCGTTGCCTGTTTTGCCACTTCCCCTCTTTGTAAATAAACTTCACTAGCATTTCATCCACTGCTTGCATCTTGGGTCCTTCTTCCTCCAACTCCACACGGCTCGCCTCGGCAGCCGTGACAGTATGAATATGAATACGCGTGTGCAGCCCATATGAAGAAGTGTGTTTAATGCATCAGCACCTTGACCATCTAAGTTTAAGAAAGTCACTGTTTACTCTGTTCACAAATGGGCCAAAGTCCAAGAGAAGCAGAGTATCTGATTCATTGTTTCAACACCACCGATAAACTGCTCTGTGGTTATCTGTCTAAGGAGACAGCTTGCTTTTAAAGCCGTCCACACAAAGACCAAAGTCAGCTCTTCTGCCCTATTTAGGCAAAAACCGTTAAAGCCTCAAGTCTTCATTTGTCTTTCTTACCATCAAAGTGAATCAGGAGCTGTAATCTGAGTACTGAGTGCACACTAATAACAATCATTTTCATGTTCAGATTTCATTGTGTGGAAAAAAGGCCTGAAATTAGGTCGATGAACGATTGTTCAAACAATCCTCCTTTTTTGGAGGCGGCCCTTGCTGGTTGGATCTGTGTGTTGGGTTCAGGATTGTGCATTGGGTTGGTCAGTGACGAGCAGCTAATACATGACTGTAGTCTGCTTGACTTGCTAAATGAACACATGAACTGTATTCAATTCAATTCAACTTTATTTATATAGCGCCAAATCACAACAAAAGTCACCTCAAGGCGCGTCATGTAACTGGAACTTGTTTCCTTATGTTCATGTTAAATGACATGAAACAAAATCAGTGGGTTTGAAGCTTTCTCTCATTTCCGGGTAAGCAAGCTGCTCCAGAGTGTGGCTGAGCACGCTGGTACTTAACCTCTTTCCTCTGAATTCATCCTGAACTCGTTTTCTTCTGTTTCACAAAGTCCAACTGATCATCATCGGCTGTCTGCAGGGTCATGACAATATTGCCACATGCAGCAGGAATTAACCAAAGCGCCCCAGGGAGTGGGACCCGTGGCCTCCATGTTACACGTAGAATATGCCAGTCATTAATTTGCCCATCAGTATCGTATCACACACGCATATGCATATTAAGTTATCAGAGTGAGCCTCTGAGGGGGTCGTGGCCTCACACCGACCCCATTACAGATGATAGACTCCGCAGCAGTGGAATTACGCGTGATGCAAGCCATGAAAGGTCGCCAAGAGGTCAAAGGAGGTGTTTCATAATGTTTGGAGGGAGGTCGGCGTCTGTGTAACACCTACGGTTCAAAATAAGCCCTGAGCTCAGATAGCTCATACACACTCAGCTTCTCATTTTAGTCACTGTGTCCAGCCCAGCGAGCTGAAAATATCTAAGAAATGCAGTAATGATTTACATGGTCACAGCCAAACGAACTGAAACACGCTGAGGTCGACCACACCTGCAATAACCTGCAGCTCAATACAGCTGCCCACAAAAGGATGGACTTTGTGCCGAGGCCTGTGCCACGAAGAAGGATTTGGGCTCATCCAGGTGACACCCGGGTGTTTCTGTACTACAAAGGTGGTTCACTTCTTCCTGGTTTAAATCGCTATGGTAACTTACGCTGCATGCTTTCAGACCTGCTGATTAGAGGTCAAGGCCTGTGAAAACGATGTGCCGGGAGTCCGCTGTTCTCGCCGGCTCTAATAATCCTCGACCTCGCTGTCTGCTATGGAGCTGGCAGGTCACAGATGTCTCCGAAAACGTCGGAGCGCGTTTGGAAATATATGATATCCTGATAAATCGAGCAGATATTTGAAGTTTACACAGCTACATTCTCGCTTGAAAATAACTTTTAAGTTTATTTTATGACCCAGAAAGAGTTTTTAGCCCCGCTCGTCCGCCATTGCCGCGTTTGAGTTTTGGACAAAATGCATT
The DNA here is from genome assembly GCF_963969265.1 of Rhamphochromis sp. 'chilingali'. NCBI lineage: Eukaryota > Metazoa > Chordata > Actinopteri > Cichliformes > Cichlidae > Rhamphochromis > Rhamphochromis sp. 'chilingali'. The sequence goes on along the minus strand of NC_137940.1, from coordinate 14,251,465 downwards.
CTGGGATATTTAGCTGTACCAAGTCCACACAAGTCACCACCGATGCATGCTCGATAAAACGGGCAGAGTGAGAACACATCCGGGACTTTTTCGTGTTCTCGGCTTGATGCGTACTTCGAATTGGAATAGTACTTGGTCTCCGACTGATGACGTATCACGAGTACACAAGAACGCAAGTACGCACAAGTACGCATATTGAGAAAGGCCCCGATTCTCCACAGCCAACAGTTTTACAGCAGTTTTATTGTTCTGTAAGCATTAACATCTGATCCTCAAACACCTGCACTGTACCTGCCCTTCAACATCAGGCCCATGTGCGCTGGTGTCGGTAACGTGTGCACTGGAACCTGAACACGTTTGAACGTTATGTTCAGCAGGTCCAGGTTCTGTGTACGCCACGTGGATTGTAGCGTCCAAATGTGGAGAAGACAAAGACAATGCTGGGGCCATAGCAGCTTTTGGTCGAGGCAATGTGACGACGAGGGGCCAAAAACAAGGCGTGTCATCACTGGAGGTGAACTCAGCACGCTGGTAGAAGAGCGACTGTTAACTGTCAAACAAGCAGTTTGTCTTCTACAAAGTAACTTTATTTTTGAATGCTCCAATAATCTAAACATCCATGAATTACACCAATCAGAGCTCTCCTCCATGGTCGGGATCACAGCGTCACTCTTCCTCCTCCTCATCCTCTCTGAGCATCGATCCAGAAGAAAATCCTCCGGAGGAAGATGATGTGCTCTTGAGATGACTTTCATACTGCACAATTACAAAGAGGCTTATTACACGCACGCACGCACGCACGCACGCACACACACACACACACACACACACACACACAGGCACGCATACATGCTAATGCACAATCACACCATCTCAGGTAGACAGACACACACACACACACAGTCACGTGTATTACCAACACTAATCAATAGCAGCACTAATGGGAACAGCAGGATCAAAGCTGACACACACACACACACACACACACACACGCATAGACAAAAAATCCTGACATGTGGAAAGGTTAAGACGAACATACACTTTCAGTTTAACTGCAACTATAAATTGAGTGAGTCATGATCCTGCTGTACTAAAATGCAAATGTTGCACGGAGAGCACACAACCACACACACATGAACACACGCACGCACGCACGCACACAACCAAGTGGAATGCGGCGCTCATGTGGAGCTGGCTGACCTTCGGCCACTGACACTCGTCCTTGAGTCACATGATAGGGACTCTGACTCTGAGTGAGCATGTGTGAAAACTGCAGAGCTGCACATGTATGTGCCCCTACAAGATACTGTCTTCACACAGTGTATGTATGTGAGAGAGATACAGCCCTAACTAGATGCTTTAGCAAAAAGGAAAGTTTGAACTCTAATCTGAAAAGCAGAGATAGTGTCTGTCTCCTGGATCCAAACTGGAAGCTGGTTCCACAGAAGAGGGGCCTGGAAACTGAAGGCTCTGCCTCCCATTCTACTTTTAAAGTAATACCAAGTGTATCACATCTAATACACGAGTATCAGTGAGTATTTGAGAGTATCGGTGAGTATTTGAGAGTATCGGTGAGTATATGAGAGTATTGGTGAGTATTTGAGAGTATCGGTGAGTATTTGAGAGTATCGGTGAGTACATGAGAGTATCGGTGAGTACATGAGAGTATCGGTGAGTATATGAGAGTATCGGTGAGTATTTGAGAGTATCGGTGAGTATTTGAGAGTATCGGTGAGTATATGAGACCTCTACATCATTGGTGTGACTTTTTCCCACAATTCCTAAATGGCACAAAAATACAGAATGCAGCTGACACTAATATTGGCAGAGTAAAAACGAGAGTGCTGCAGCGATGAGCTATGAGCGTGCTGGATAAAATTCAGGCTCCGCCTCTTTCAGCCTTTCTGTACTCTCCATGTTTGAGGAGGAGCCTGTAATAACCTGTGAAGTCCAGCCATCCTATCACGGCCCGAGTCTGCTGTAATCTCAGAGTGTGCTCGTAGAGCAGCAAAGCTTTTACTTTTGCTGTGTGTGAGGACAAAGGTCAGAGCAGGTGTGACAGTGCAACCATAGCCTTTGTGCAGGTAACGGCCTCACGGTGACACAGCAGAGTGAACAGGGAGCACACCTTCGCTGAATGTGTTTCAGCCTGCAAAGAATCCACAGACGCTTCCTGCAGTCAGTTCAGGATGCAGCTCCGGGATCACCGCAGACCTGCAGACTCCAGAGAACAGAGCGAGCTCACAGCTTCACTTAAACGTGTTCAGGTCCAAATGTTTACGGACAGCATTGTATGTTTCGCATATGTGTACAATGGCCGTAATCCCAGAACAGTTACTGCAATACTTTAGTTAAACAGCATGAAATAAAGCTGAGGGTCCTCCATCACATCAGGATCTGTATGGAGACAGAACCACGGCTGTAAGCAGGGGTCCGTTCATTTTATTTTAGTCCATTTTATTTCCAGGAAGTTTTTTTCACAGGCTGCAGTTCTCTGTTGGGGCTGAGCCTACTGTGATGCAGGTGAGCTCAGGTGAGCTGCTCTGAGAATGGACCCAGGCTGATCACCTCATTTTATTTCTTTTATGAGATTTTCAGAAATGTCTTATTTTACTTTGGTGTTTTGCCTCTTGGCTGACTAAAAGGAGCTAAAAGGCTCAAATCAAACTAAAATGATCTCAGTCTGGGAGAGAAGAGCATTCTGAGTCATTCTTGTCACTTTTGTGCAAAACAAAATTCACCAAAGAGCAACGACTAAAGCAGAGCGTCCTGTTATGTTGGGACTGAACTTCTGTCCACATCTGTCTGTGATCTCAACTGTGACGAACACATGACGCTGCTGTCCTTCATCTTCTTACAGTAAATGCGTTTGCTCATTCGTGTCCATGGTGAAGTTTGAACCCCAGCCTTGTTTCTCAGAGTGCAGACCCAGCCCGTGATCAAAGGTAAATCATTACAATATTAACTTCCTCATTCACCTCCATGGAATTTACTGGGATTTGATCCAGACACACGTGACTTACCAAGCTCTTTGTCACCTTCAGTATACATGGGTGAACCGCCGCAGCACAGAGAGCAAATATTCCCCCAACAGGGGCAACAAAGACAGGTCGAGGCGGAGGGTTTGGGTCAAGTATCTCCACAAACACTGTTAAAGACTGTTAAACACCGAGCTGATCAAAAACAGACGAGGGAAACATTTAGAAAAAATGTTTCCTCTCAACCAGTCAGACGGCTCCTCTGGACCCTGGCTTTCTGCTGTGACTGTGGGAGTGAGAGTAGAGATGTAAAATATTCCAGTGTATTCAGTGACTGAACGTGTTTCAGAGTAAATGACTGAGAGATTCAGGCTTCACATCATCACAGACCAGGATGTGTTCAGGCACCAGCTTCATGCTCTCTGGTCCACCATTGGACGCCACCTATATGTTAGTTATTATATTCAAGCTCAGCCTAATACATGTGTTTGGAAAACATGGGTCAGTGGGCGTCGGTCCATCTGCGAGGGTCCCTCCCTCTGCCAGAGTCACCTCACCCAGGTCCAGGAGGTGTCCTGCTCAGAGGCTGAAGCACTGCTCCTGGATCAGCCAGCTCGTCACTCAGCACGAGCCCTCAGAAGATTTCCACCGCTCGATCTCATTTTGTGGGTCACATGACCTGACGCCAACTTTATATTCCTGAAGCTGCTCTCAGCTCCTAATCATCAAGGAGCGATACAGTTCCTCAAGCTGTACCAGAACATGTGCAGGGTCCTTTGCAGAGCAGGGATTATGGGGACATGATGACAGCAGAGCAAATAGCGCCTGAGGGCTGACGGTGTTCCTGCTGCGATGGAGCCATGCCAGCAAGTGAGGATGATCAAACTGTTTCTGTGCTCTGCAAACACATCGTTCATGTCTGACTAATTATCACAGATGTTTATCAAACTGTCGGGAAGTATAAAAGATTTCAGAAGCTTATTCTGTTCCTGTTATTCACTCTCTGTGCTCCTGCAGCACTTCTATTTCTCTCTCAGCTTCATTTTGGTGGACAGAAATAATCCCAGAGTCACGTGGAGAGAGAGGCAGAGTATCACTGCACTAACACACACACATATAAAAGAGATTGTCAGCATGTGTGTTCAAAGACAGTGTGACACAGAAATGAACTGAGAAGGTGAGAGAGGCAGATGACAAGTGAGAGAGAGTTGGAGGGGGTAACAAACACGCACATACACATACTGGTTTCCAGCTGTTGTGGGGACCAACATTTTAATCATCACTTGTAGGGACTTCAAGGCATTTATTTGGACTCTCCATCACAACCTGTAAACAAACAGATCCATATGTTACTATAAACTAGAGATGGACCGATCCGATATTACGTATCGGTATCGGTCCGATACTGACCTAAATTACTGGATCGGATATCGGAGAAAAATAAAAAATGTAATCCGATCCATTAAATATCACGAAAGCACCTCACAAAACTTGCAACACGCCGTAACTCGCCTCAGAACGTTAGCACGTCGGAGCAGTATGCATCATGTGATAGAGCGGCTGTGGCATGCGGGACCTGTCGGTGGTCTGGATAGCATTTGGAGCTTCGCTAGCAACCCGGCATTTCATCTCCGACAAAGTTATCCCCGAGAGAAGTAAAAAAAGTGTGTAAGTCCATCTCTGAATGTTTGTAAAGCATTCCTGCGTTAAGCTTAACAAGCGACTGCCTCTTCTTGCTGCTACTTCAATCATGAAACTGGTTAATGATCAGCTGATCGGCTTTTCTGTCGCGAGTCCGTCTCTCTGGTTTGTTTTTGGCCCACTTTGCACCAGAAAGAGGAAACCAGCGGCTGAACAACAGCAGCACGTTTAAGCTTGATAAGCTGTTGTTAGAATTTATTTAATATTACTTTCTACTCGAGGATCTTTTTCTACATAGCTGACGCTGGTAACTGTGCAGGGGCGGATCTAGCAAAGTTTAGCCAGGGGGGCCGATAGGGCATGAACAGGGAAAAGGGGGCACAAAGACATACTTTTCTTTCTTATTCTCATTTAAAATGTCTAGCTTTTAATAAATAATTATCTGACACCCAAAGTTTTAATTTGATGTAAAATGAATAGAAGTCAATTACTGTATATAGTGACTATTAAGTCTAATATATATACCCTAGTAAGCTATAGTACTTTTTCCTTTGGGAAGGTACCATCTGTGCAGTCTGCAATTTTGTTGAAGAAAGATGTTGAATCTATTTAATATTTCTTGAAAAATAATTGATTTCTGTGCATTTTTTTCACACTGCATCAAATTAAGGTTGATTACGTCGATTAAGCATCATGAGGTGGAGCGTGAGGGGTGGTTCCCTATTTTTTATTTATTTATTTTTGTTGTTGCTGGGAGTTGGAACCCTATTAGTTAGGTTGCTTAATATTTACACTAAGTACTCTTTAAAATACCAGAATAGGGAGGATGGTGTAGGTTTAAGTTTATTAGATTGATCAGTATTGCTGAACTATGAAATATTTTTTTTTGCATACAGGTATAACAGAATAGCTTTAGTGTAGTTGTTGTTTTAAACTTGAGTATGAACTTATACAAAATGCAGCAAGATATTTAAAAAAAACAGTTGTTGATTAAAAAACACACTATATCGGATTCATATCGGTATCGGCAGATATCCAAATTTATGATATCGGTATCGGTATCGGACATAAAAAAGTGGTATCGTGCCATCTCTACTATAAACTAGGATGTTATTGTTTGGCTTTTTTCAGTGTTTTATTTGTTCCTGAGTAAATCAGTTTGACTGAGATTAAAGTTATAGTTTTCACACAGCTGAATAAATGTCAAACAGAAACTGATTAAACAGAAGTGTGAGATGGTAGAGAATTTACTCCATTGTCCTGTTATATTTTAGATAACAAGGAGCAGATGGCTGAGTTTATTGACGTCCACCGAGACAGCTGTTAATGCAAATCTGAAGGTTCAACCGTTCCCTATTTCACAGCCTCGCACTTCCGGCCTTCTCAGTCTTTGGAGGAAGGACGTAGCTGGGATCTCGCTCCTGAGTTACTTTTGCAAAAGAAACTCGGGATCTCGGAAAAGTTTTGCAGGATCTCGCAAAAGTTTATCTTCATTTTTTTTTCTCCCGTCCCTTGCGGGGCCCCGTATTTTTTAACCCAGTTATAAAAAAATAAATAAATAAAGCAGGATTTGGACATTTTTTATGAACATATCAAGGTCATGACTGCCAACAGAAACCTGCTTGACCTCAGGCTAATGTCCAGTTAATTCTAACCTCAACATTACAGCAAGGCTCTGTGCTTGGCCCAATGTTATTCTCATTATATATGCCCCCCCTAGGCTTAATCTTTGAAAAATATAACATTTCTTATCACCTCTATGCCGATGATATATAAATATATTTTCAATTAGATGATGACGACATTGCTCCTTCGTTGCACGGCTTCCTCGAGTGCATGAGAGAAGTCAGAGAATGGCTTTCAGGCAATTCCCTTATCCTGAATGAAAAGAAAACGGAAATTGTGGTGTTTGGCAACCATATACCTTTGGTTCCTTTGCCACATCTCTCTCTGACTCAGTTAGTGACCTAGGGGTCCTGCTGGATAGCTCTTTCAAATTTAACAAACAAGTGTCCTCAGTAATCAAATCTTTTGCCAACTGCGCCTTATTGCTAAGGCTAAGCACTATGTCCCTCATAAAGATCTTGAAAAGCTCATTCATGCTTTTGTGACTTCTATATTGGATTACTGTAATTCTCTCTACTTTGGTCTTCACTCCGCTCTCCTTCATAGACTCCAGCTTGTCCAAAATGCTGCGGCTCGCCTCCTGACTGGCACTAGAAAGCATGCCTCTATCACCCCTGTTCTTATTGATTTGCATTGGTTACCCATAAAATATCGCATTGAATTTAAAATATTGTTGCTCACCTTTAAAATTATTAATAATTTAGCTGGTCTATATGTCCCTGGGCTAGCCCTCAGGTCTTCAGCCCAATTACTCTTGACTCAGCCTAGATCTAGACTTAAATCTAGGGGTGCCTTTTGCCTTATTCTCTTTTATTGCTGTATAATTAGTGCCCTCAACCTGATGACACATGTGGTAATTTGTTAATAGTCTTTTATTTAATCATGTCTTAATTTTCCTGTTTTTATTGTAAAGGAATTTGGTGTACGGCTGTTTTTTTTAAACGTGCTATACAAATAAAGTTGTATTGTATTGTAGGTTAGCTTAAGAATGTTTTAAGCTAACCTAGCTGTACACTGTTTACCTGGCCTGCTATAATTTATCCGTGTAGCAGCGTGGGTATAAACATTACTTTGTAACCCATGCAGCTCTGTTGAGATCATTTTGTTTCACAGACACACTGGACTCCCCCTAAACACTTGGAAACACTAGTGAAGCATTTCAGGGTTCTACACAGGCTCTTTAGCGATTTAGAACCAACTAGCTATCCTGCTAACCAGTTAAGCTCTTTTTTCTTAATGTAAGGGATGATCGCTAGTCCGAATCAAATCACCAAAAGAAAATGTTACCCTGTGTTTGCTCCTCTGCACAAATGATTAGCTCATTAGCTGCAGTGTCCTGTTGATGTTCTTCTTGTCCTTTTAACAGTAAATGTGAAAATCCCAAGTCTCAGTGAGGAACCCTGAGTGCGGTACCATTCAGAAACTATAAGGGGGCAGCACTGAGCATTCCTCACACAAATGCACACAGATAAAACAATGTGTGCTATGAGCCAATGCTAAAAAACATAGTAGTTTCCTTTGTGGGGACACTGCTTTTTGGTCCGTGCTGGCAGAGGTCCCTGTGATGTGACCGTGTAAACACTCTTTGTCCCCACAACATCATGGTTACCAGAACACACACAAACCCTCTGCTAACCAATAGAGCAGCTGTTGTTGGACAGACACCAAAACATCAGATTAATGTGACAGAGGGGGAGGAAAGACTGAAGGAGGAGAGAACGAGTAAGAGAGAGGAATTGCAAGCAAGGAGGAGAGAGGGAGGTGAGAAAAGAGGAGATGAGGAGGTGATGGGAAACAGTGGGATGAGTCATCTTTGAAGAGCCAGAACATAAAAAGAGAGAATAAAGACACAGCTTACACATTTAAGCATCTTCGTGGTGAAACAGCAGCCGGAGGAAAAATATAAATGTTCAGGTGTAGCTGCCGATACCACAGACTCACAAACAGAGCCCATCAGACACGTTTATTAGCTCAGTGTTGAAGCAGTTTCCTGTTATGTGTCTGAAATGAAAGAGTGGGTGTGTTTGTATGTACGACTATAAAAGAAGCTGAGGTTAGATGAGAGTAGCACAGTGAGAGTGGATGCACTTCAGAGTGAGTCAGTGCAGCCATGCGAATGTTAATGCAAGGCTGTTTGTCTTCAGCAGGGAGACTGCACTGCTGCCGGCCGGCATCCTTCTTTATGTTACAGTGCCATCACCCCAGATTATTACAGGATTAAAATATAATTTATGTCCCATGCTCAAAGTTTCTGACATGAGGTCAGTGCTAATCCCTGTGAACCTAAAGCTCAGGCCGTCTGGGATTTTCAAGAGAGAATTAGGCTCCACCTACCTGCTTTTCAAACCTTCTGTTTCAGAGGCTAAACGAATCAGAAGTGGAAGAAAGAACTCATCTGAAGCAGAAGAATCAAAGGAAAGCTCTAAGAGCTGCTCCTTGTTTGGCCTCTGTCCCAGATTATTCATAGTCATCAACTGGATTTAGGTTTATAAATTGCTAACCAGCTGTGTAATTTATTAACCTTTATTTAACCAGAAAGTGAAGCTCCAGAGCTTAAGAATCTCTTTGGTGAGGCTTTCCTGGGCACAGAGAGGCTGGGAGGAAGAAAGCTCAATAGAAAACACAAAAGACCCAGAGCTGCCCGGGTTCAAGCCCACAACCCTCTAACTGCCCGTGAGTCACATACACTGGAACCAGACACTGTTTATAGGGTAGTAAATGTGTAGTGAAGTGAAGTGGATTTAGTATTGACTGTTTAGTTTATGTGTATATGAGCATATAAAACGCTCAGCTGAGATTACACAAATGAATTCATATGATCTAATGACAAAAACCTCCATAACAAGGACAACATGAAGGGACAGAGAGGAGAAAAGACAGGAGGAGAGGAAGGAGAGAGGGAAGGAGAGAAGATGATGAAGACTGAGAGAAAAAGGAAAGGTGAAGCACAGAAAAGATTAGGAAAGAGTGAAAGTGAGAAAATTAGAATCCTTCCACGGAGGGCAAAATCATCTCCTATAATTACCTCAGAGCCCACAAGACCACACACGCACGCACCAGCGCACACACAGACACACAGACACACACACACAGATAAGAGGAGGAAGGGAAATCCTCACCAAATCCATCCAAAATGTTGCCAGCCCTGAGCTCAGGATGTCGCTCTCTCTCACACACGGACAGGAACAGACTGATGGAACTGGGTTACAGACAGAGCGAGGTGGAAGCGTGATCAGACGATGAAGAGAGAAGAAAGTGAAACTGAAAAAAGGAAAAGAGAAAAAAGCAGACACTGAAATGACAGAAAAGAAATAAATCAGAGATAAGATGAAGGATTTTCCTTACCATGCAGATCTGAACAGATTATATAGAAGCTGTGTGTGTGTGTGTGTGTGTGTGTGTGTGTGTGTGTGTGTGTGTGTGTGTGTGTGTGTGTGTGTGTGTGTGTGTGTGTGTGTGTTCTAAACACACTAAACAACAAGCCTTCAGATCTTCAAAATAAAACCAACGACTTTATTTTTGCCTGTAGGAGAAACTGATTCACACTACATTTTCATCCATCCATCTAACCCTCCATCCAACCATCCAACCAACGACCCATCCATCCATCCATCCATCCATCTTCTTCAATTTATCTAATTTAGGGTGGGGTGTATGGGGCCTGTCCCTGCTTGGGAAAAGTCCTCAATGTACATTTAAAATGAAACCTCGTTTTAAAATCCACCTTTTTTTTAAATTCAAATTACATGTAGTGATTTTATGTTTCATTTATGAATCATGAGAAACTCTGTCCTGTGAAAAAGAAGGCACTAAAAGTGTGAGCAGAGAGAGTTTGATTCCCTCCACTGTTTATTTACAGATTTTACAAAGAAAAAAAAACTCTTTTCAGCTTGAAGTGATTCTGTTTTTTTCCATTTACAGTGTGAACCAGAGAGGTGCAGCAGGTCTTATTGTGCTGCTTGTGTTCTGAGCTGACTCAGAGTGTTTAGACAGGGCTTAGTTACTGAGGAGAGAGCACACACTATACTTTTCTCTGGAAATTCAGAAACCAAACGGAGACTTATTACTTTTTTATCGACATTTTTACTTTGGGTTTACTGGCTTCAGTAACTCATTGTTTGTATGGGTGTCAAAGGTCACCATTCAGCACATAATGAATATTTAACAAAGTCAATTGGACATTATCTCTCCAGGAAAAACAAACCACGGTGGGAACAAAGGAAGAAATATTGATCATGTTACTTCAGTAAAAAAAAGCAAACTTGTGTCTGTATTAGAGATGGACCGATCCGATATTACGTATCGGTATCGGTCCGATACTGACCTAAATTACTGGATCGGATATCGGAGAAAAATAAAAAATGTAATCCGATCCATTAAATATCACGAAAGCACCTCACAAAACTTGCAACACGCCGTAACTCAGAACGTTAGCACTCGGAGCAGTATGCATCACGTGATAGAGCGGCTGTGGCATGCGGGACCTGTCGGTGGTCTGGATAGCATGTGGAGCTTCGCTAGCAACCCGGCATTTCATCTCCGACAAAGTTATCCCCGAGAGAAGTAAAGCAAGTGTGTAAGTCCATCTCTGAATGTTTGTAAAGCATTCCTGCGTTAAGCTTAACAAGCCATATATGGAGCGACTGCCTCTCCTGCTGCTACTTCAATCATGAAACTGCTTAACAATCAGCTGATCGGCTTTTCTGTCGCGAGTCCGTTTCTCTAGTTTGTTTTTGGCCCACTTTGCACCAGAAAGAGGAAACCAGCGGCTGAACAACAGCAGCACGTTTAAGCTTGATAAGCTGTTGTTAGAATGTATTTAATATTACTTTCTACTCGAGGATCTTTTTCTAGCTGACGGCTGGTAACTGTGCAGGGGCGGATCTAGCAAAGTTTAGCCAGGGGGGCCGATAGGGCATTAACAGGGAAAAGGGGGCACAAAGACATACTTTTCTTTCTTATTCTCATTTAAAATGTCGAGCTTTTAATAAATAATTATCTGACACCCAAAGTTTTAATCTGATGTAAAATGAATAGAAGTCCATTACTGTATATAGTGACTATTAAGTCTAATATATATACCCTAGTAAGCTATAGTACTTTTTCCTTTGGGAAGGTACCATCTGTGCAGTCTGCAATTTTGTTGAAGAAAGATGTTGAATCTATTTAATATTTCTTGAAAAATAATTGATTTCTGTGCATTTTTTTTCACACTGCATCAAATTAAGGTTGATTACGTCGATTAAGCATCATGAGGTGGAGGGTGGGGGGTGGTTCCCTATTTTTTATTTATTTATTTTTGTTGTTGCTGGGAGTTGGAGCCCTATTAGTTAGGTTGCTTAATATTTACACTAAGTACTCTTTAAAATACCAGAATAGGGAGGATGGTGTAGGTTTAAGTTTATTAGATTGATCAGTATTGCTGAACTATGAAATATTTTTTTTGCATACAGGTATAACAGAATAGCTTTAGTGTAGTTGTTGTTTTAAACTTGAGTATGAACTTGTACAAAATGCAGCAAGATATTTAAAAAACAGTTGTGTTGATAAAAAACACTATATCGGATTCATATCGGTATCGGCAGATATCCAAATTTATGATATCGGTATCGGTATCGGACATAAAAAAGTGGTATCGTGCCATCTCTAGTCTGTATTAATAATTAATAATGCAGTGACATGTGATTGGGAACTATTTTGGTAACTAAACAGTTGTGAATGTGCTGAAAGTGTGTGGACGGTCACAACCATCAGCTCTCTGCCCCCATGTCAATAACATGACCCCCAGATGAGAGATGGTGAAAACATTAAAATCCCCTTTAATGCTGATTATTCACAAGGTTACAAAAGATCCAAAACAATTCAGGAGTAGGAACCTGAATACCAGAAAGGAGAGACTCAGACAAACTCATCACGTAGTAGGGACAGCTGAATCTTATCAAGCAAATAAAAGGAAGTAAAACCTGAAACCTGAATAAAACAGGAAGAACGGCCTTGACACAAAGAGACAACGACAAGTCAGAAGGAACAGAATGGGAACACAGGAGGGAACTAACAACCCTGACATTGTTTCAACCTAAACTAAGAATTAAAGGCTCAGACAAGAAAAAATTCAGGTAACACTTTATAATACAGCCCACAACTGAAGGTGTAATTCCTCTCTAATTAAATGGATTAAATAGATACTCAAAGGTAGAATCCGAGGGACCGCTCCAGCCTTCGTTTGTCTTCGCTGGAGGGTCCGAGGGACCGCTCCAGCCTTCGCCTGCCTTCGCTGGAGGGTCCGAGGGACCGCTCCAGCCTTCGTCGTCTTCGCTGGGGGGTCCGAGGGACCGCTCCAGCCTTCGTCCGCCTTTGCTGGAGGGTCCGAGGGACCGCTCCAGCCTTCCGTTTTCACTGGAAGATCCAAGGGGCCCGTCCAGCCATCAGCGTCGCCTGCAGAACAGCAGCCGGTGCCGTATGCGCTGGGCATGAATCAAACATTTTCTTTGGGGTTACATGTTTTAAATGTTTGATTTTTGGGTGGGGGGAACTGTTACGATTCGGTGTTGTCAGTGTTTTGTTTTAGGCGTGACGGTTGTGTTTCCTGCTTTACTTTGAAAGTCTGTCTTATCTCAGTGTGTTCAGGTTACGCTTCCTTGTCTCGTCAGTTCTGATTTGCCCCAGCTGTGTTTCCCTCCTGTTGTCCATTCCCTGATTGCTCCCTCTATGTATTTAAGCCCTGTGTTTCAGTTTGTCATGTTCGCGATCTTCCCCCCCGGTTGTAAATAGTTTGGTGTTTTGATGTAAATAAATGTCTTATTTTGCTTTGATAAAATAGTTGTCGATGCTTTCGTTTTGGGATTTTTTTGTGGAGACCCGTAGTAGTTTTTTTTGTTTTGTTTTTTTTTCCCTTATTTTTATTTTTTCTGTGTTGCATGCCGGTTGCCTAGGCCGGGGTGTAACAACAGACTGTCAAAGTAAAACAGGAAGCATAACACTGAGATGCGGACCTGACACTGAGATATAGAGACATGAAAAAGGCACGGAGTAGGCATAACACTGAAAACAGGGAAGGCATATAAACAAAACCTAACACTGGAAATCAGGAGATACTAAAGAACTTAGGGAGTTAGGAATACAGAAACAAAAACCAAGAGACTAGCAATGACACATCATAATGAAATCAAAGATTAATAATAACACAAAACACTAGGTCAGTGACCCAGGACCGTGACAGTAAACACTGCAGTGGTGGTTACTGTCTTCTTAGTCTGGATTACTGATAACCCACCTCAATCATTTTCTCTAACAAAAACGTTTGTGCAGAAGTTCATGTACCTCAGTGAAGGTTTGTGTAGCAGCAGCCAAACATCAGATATTTTGAAGAAATATCACTGTTCTGCTACTTTTCTTTTAAATATATAAATATACACACATTTAAAGTACATTTTGAATTGTAGCATGACGTTTTAGACTTTGTGAATGAATCCCCTTGAGTTTTAGGTTTTAGTTTTAATCTAAAGGCCGTCAGACTTGTCAAGCAACCTGCTGACTGGGTGCTGCTGGTATCAGATAGGAAGGTTATAAAGAACTGAGTGTTTGTATTCGGTGACCTCAAGATTTACTTGGAAGGTGTGATTCATACAGTAGAACAACGCAGGGCAATGCTGCTGTTTGTGCTACAAACTCTAAAATGTTTTTCTGTTGTGCCATCTCAGGTTTAGGACACAAATCAGTCACATGAAAACACTAAGGACTTGGATCACTGGCTTTATAACCCTGCAAGAGCAAAAATCAAACATTAAATAAGACAATAATTTGATAGTAAAATAATTACCTTCCATAAAATCTAAAAGCTTTTGGGTGGTTCAGCTTGGACCTCTTGCACTAATATACACATGCAGCTTTGATAAGAGCAGCATGTAGGTCACACCTAACCTTTTGTTTGACTGCTGGAACTGGAGATATAAAGCTGAGCTTGATTCTGTGATTGCATGGCTTAGTCCCATTCATAAAGTTCTCGTTGTTGTGGAAATGTCCTACCCCATCATATTCTGATGGTATCAGCCCATTATCAGCTGTTATTAGTCCCATATGGCAATAACAACCCAAGTGGTGAAGGAGACCGTTGTGCAATGAAATCCATGCAGCATAGGGTTGTGTTACAGAGAGTAAAATAAATATCTCACAGACTTGTGACGTGTTTAACACTGAGATACGAAGGTCGTCATTAGTTTTTTTGAAATTAGAGTGCTTTGGTGCCTAAATTTAGTCAAATAAGGTTCCTGTTCAGCATTGCGAAACAACCACCAATAACTGCCTACTAGTAGAAGAATCAACGGCAGTATTTATGGAACTGATAAGAACTGATAATGGCCATTCAGTGTGCTGATAACATTCAATAATATTCAAACTTGTTTTCCCAAATTAATAATAGAAACCAAAGAACTTTGAAACGGGTAAGAGTCCGTTCTTCCAGTCAGCATTAAATTACTCGCAGCGCAAACTATGTGATAAACTATTGCTGTTAGCTAGGAAATGTATTCTCATTGACTGGGTTAAGGATAAGCCTCCCTCTGTGACTTTGTGGTACAGGGAATTATTTAAAGTTATTCCTCATGAAAGAACTGCTGCTGTTTTGGAGGAAATGAGGATCTGTTTCTCAATGCTTGGTTCCCTTTGCTTTTTTATTTGTTAAATGATCTGTCCAACTGTTGAGGGGGGGTGGTTGCTTTTAAGACGTCCTCGGGTAAATAGGAAGTGAGCGTAAAGGACAACAGTTCACTCTTGTAGTTTATCTTTTTTTCTAAATCTGTGGGTAAATGGATCAAAATCTATTTATTTTCTCTCTTTTTTTCTTCCTTCTTTTTTTGTTTCTTTCTTTCTTGTTTGTTTCTTTCTCCTTTTGGGTTTTTTTTCTTCTCTTTTTTCCACCATATGTGTGTTTGCACAGGTATATAATGACTTTAATTTAAGTGATTTGGGGGGGGGGGGGGGGGGTTCTCTTGTTTGTCTGCTTTGTTATGTTTTTATGCTTTCCCTGATAATGAATAAAAACTGTTAAAAGAAAAAAAAAGAAGAAAAAAACAGCGTTCATTGTTCTGTATCGAGTGTACAGCTGATAGATGACATTTTTAAAAACTGATTAATGAGAGCTAGGGAGATGGAGGTGAAAATCAAATCAACGTTCTGGTGCTATAACTTCTGATGCACCAGTTTCTGTGTCACTGTTTGACTTCCGTAAGAACAGTTGCTTGATCCTGTATCAGAGGCCGATGTTGATACCGACTTTAGCCACTGTGCTACATTGGCCGCGCAGTATGTTTGGGGTATGATGCTCCAGTTAAAGCTGACAGGTAAGGCTCAGGAGATTTGTTCTGGCTCATCCATTAAGGACAGCCTCTCTTATAAAACTTGTGCTATCTGCCTATACGTAGCATTTTATGGGTCTCCGACAAACATCTGGCCAAATGTACACTGATCTTGCCAGAGAGAAGGGGAGCCTTTTTCGTCGGTGGTGCTCTGCATCCAGGCTACTGACATAGCCGCAATGCTAAGGCTAATGCGGGTAGAGGAGTTCAAAAAATTCAGTTCCAGAGTCTATTAGAGTCAACATAACAAGTAACCAAGCACAAGTAGGTCAAAGGTCATCACCACAGCACCCCAACAAAACTATGGTACTGACATTTAAGGTGGAATGTGTAAGGTCCATCTGGCCTTTAACCTTACTACTGTTGTTGCAGGTGGTGTTGAAGCAGAAGCACTCACTGCACATAACACTACTGACTGTCCAAGAAAAACACGACCGCCATGCGCTTTACTGGAGGTGAATACAGCGCAGCTGATGTATCTGAACTCTGACAGTGCTCTTTGGCCTCACCCATCAGCCCCTGTGCCCTTTGCACCTGTCAGAGCCTAAAAGCAAGTTCTGGTGAGAGGAAGAAGAACACTACGATCTCTCTGACAACATAACCAGTTCTCTCTTCATCAGAATGACCCAACAGCTGCTATGTTTCAGGCTGGAGGCTGCAGACCCCTCAGACAGCACGGCTTCCAGGGTTTTTCAGTAGTTGGATATGAAGTCACTGTGTCATTCAAGCCTTAAGAGCTTGAAAAGAAGGTGGCTGGACCTCTTTATTTTTTTAATTAAAATTTAAAAAGTCCAGTACTACATGTTTTGAGGTTCTTTTGAAGTTCTGGAGACTACCATGACCTGGATGACTGAGAACATATGCAGACAGACTGCCTCATCCAAATAAAGAAATTACATCACAGTAGAAGTTGTGCCTGGAGTCAACCCACCCAGCCTGAGACACATAAAGTCCAATCCCTCTCTGCACAGGTATTTCCAGATCCATGTTGAGTCCCATGGACACTCATCTGCAAGGTCTGGGAATGCCTAGTCATAAGGACTCCACCAGGAAAATACCTACTTACATTTTAGCCACGAAACCTAATTTTGGATACACAGAAGAAGATGGCTGGTTGGATGCTTTTTCATAGTGCACATGACAGAGTGTGGTAGCTTTTCACAATTACATTCCACATTCCAGATTTTTTGTGGTTGGCTGAAGCTCAAATATGGCCATGCAGACTTTTTACAAACTATTTTTTTGTGGTAGCCTCCAGGCTGCCTTGGTGAGACGCTCACTCACAGTTTTAGGCTCTTGTCATGGTCTCGGTCTTTTGACCCATCTTTCTGAATTACTGTGACTTTTGTATTATTATGTTCTAGCTTACACCTGATAGAACACCGAGAGGTACAAAAACATGACTCATCTTTCAGAGTTGCAAAATTCTGCATGGAGCTGCTGTGTAGCATCTGATAAGCTTTAAAGATAAACTCCTTGGTTTGAATTAGATCACTTCATCTACAGTCTGTAGCAACAAGCCTGAACTACAACAGCCCCCTGAGGTGATTTTCAGTCTGAACGCTCACAGGTGTGGCCGTTAACTCATTCTTATGGTGAAATGAGAGAACTTGATGTGATTCCAGCGACTTAAAGGCTGAAATCGGTCCAGTATTTTACACTGCAGGGTTTTATTTTCCAGTAAAAACCTGACGGTAAGATCACTCTGCCCTATTCGCTCTCCAATTACAGCGCTTGTAGTGACATTTAGCTCGGTGTGTGCTTTAGCCCTTGAAAAGGCCACAAGTCCACTTCACCTAAGCAAACGACGTTTTTGTCATCACACCTGCTGATTGGATTATCAGGAGC
Organism: Rhamphochromis sp. 'chilingali'; assembly: GCF_963969265.1. Lineage (NCBI taxonomy): Eukaryota > Metazoa > Chordata > Actinopteri > Cichliformes > Cichlidae > Rhamphochromis > Rhamphochromis sp. 'chilingali'. Next base: position 14,234,019 of record NC_137940.1, on the reverse strand, counting down.
ACCTTCAGCTGCCATGTAAGACCTTGGCGTCTGATAAGCTATCAGTCTCCTCTGGAAGGTGAATTACAACGACCTCAAGAAGTGCCCTTGAGCAAGGCATTTAGCATGCTTCCTATTGGCTGTGGGCACAGGGCTGTGTGCAGTCTGTAAATGGCACACGTTGGAGTGCCATATTGATTACACACTAGGCTGGGGTGTGTTTGCATTGATTTTTATATCTGAATCAAACAAAAGTTCGAACACTATAACAGCAGAGTGACGGCCATCAGACGGGATCCACGTGGACGCTACATCAGCTGGTTGGATTGGTGTAATCACGCTGTCAGACGACCGCTGTGGGAATCACTTCAGTTTTTACTGCACAGTTTATACTGCAGTTATTATTACTCTGTTACTCTACTTTATTAAACCTACATTTATTGTTACTATACATTCATTCAGCAAAAACATGTTCAGTTGTCACTGCTCAGTGTCTTTCTTTCTCTGTGCCACTTATATATCCCTTGAGCTTGTCTGTAACCTTATAACAGACCCAGTGAGTCTGGAATGGGTAAAACCATCACTGACACACATAGGAGATGTGGTCGCATCTGAAAAAGCTATAAAAAATGTTATTAATGTCTATTATCAACAAACTGCTGCAGAGCAAAGGTCATTCAAAGGCAGATGATAACAGAAATGAACCTGCTTTGTTTAATGGACTGATTCTTATATGGGGCTTTTCTGCTTCATGTCTCATTCACACACTCAGGCCCCGGTGATGTAGACATCAGGAGCAACGCAGGGTTCAGCATCATGTCAAAGATACTTTGGCATGTACACTGGAGCAGCCAAGGATCGAACCATCAACCTTCCAACCTGCAGATGAGCCACAGCCACTCCACCCAGTGTGAGAAATATATAAGTGTCAAAGGCAAAGTGAAAGCTCGAGTCAAGTTATTTAGATTTGCTGGAGTCTCATAAACATGCACGAGCCTAATAAAGAGCAGTACGAACTCATAGTGAAAGTACACGGTGGTCAGAGCTCCGTAATCAGCTCATGCAGCGTACAGCAGGCTGAAGTTCATTCACATTCACTCACATTACATCAGAGCTAGCTGAGTTAGCTAAACCTGCTGAGGCATGAGGAGGTGTTTGTGAAAATACCATCAGGACAGAATGATTAGTGACAAAGGAGGTGCAGGAGGAGACAGCAGAGGATGTGGGAGAAGAGAAAACGATGCAGTGTGAGGCGGGAGGATCAGGAGGACGTGTCAAGGGAAGGTCTTTATATTGCTCCCCCATTCCTCCATCAGCCTTTTATCTCTCTGGGTGGAGAGGATCAAGGGTCAGCCGTAGGACTGAGGGATGGGTGGGAGAAGCATCTGACACACACACACAAACACAGACACACACACACACACTTGACTTGACACTTTTGATCTCAGCAAGCACATCAAATTGACATAATGCTTTCCCTCACCCCTAACCCTGAAAATGACTGGTTACCCCTAACCCTGAGGTTATAGCACATTTTCAGTCTCAAACATGTGTTCAAACTGGGAATGGACATTTGGAACCCATAAACGCTGGTGGTTCCCACAAGTATAGTGACATGATAATTTTCTGTTCTCAAAATGATGTATAATCATGCACACCGATTTTTAAAGTCAGGAATTCTTAGCTGACGCACACACACACAAACACACACACTCCAACAACATCTGCAAATGTGAATTTCCTCTTACTGGATGTTCCCTGTTTCTGTGAGCTTTCACTGAAAATATGATGAAACTAATAAACTCTGGAATGTTTGATCATGTGACAGTTTCACAGTGACAGCGTGGGTCTGGTTTTACTTCCAGTGTGTGACCTCGATAATTACTGAAAACAGTCTTTAGACATTAATATCATCTGCGTCTTATTTATATCTTTCTGATATCTACAAAGCTAAAACAAATGCAGCAGCTCTGTGCACATGTAAAATGATCAGTTTTTAAATGTTGTGAGGAAAACGCTGTGACCGAGTCTGTCTGTGTGACCACTGTGGGAGTCTTCTTATTGTGCAATGACCATGTTTCCAGTCAAAGTGATGCATTCTTTGCATAGAAACTGTTTTGCAACATATGCAGCAATAAGGTCCTCTCACCAACACAGTGTCAGTCAGAGAGCATCTTCTTTCACTTCTTTCACTGCTCAGCTGAACGCGGCTGCTGCTGTGTGTGTGTCACCAACACGTTCCTGCTTCTTAAATGTGTTTGTGAGGGTCAAAGGTGGGTGTTAGCCCACCTGTGAGGTGCTTCAAACCTCTGTGACAGCTGAGCTACACTCAGCACCCCTTTAAACGTTATAATCAGAAGCAGTCACTCAAATGAAACAACATCTGGATCATGTGCAGAACGAACACAGCAGGTTCCAGGAGCGAGCCCACACCGAGGCTGAGCTTTGAATGTAGGCCTTTCTTCATCACTGCATCTTAACACAGACCTCTGTAAGGCGCTGTGAGAGTGAAGGCTGAGCCGGTTCTGGTGTTCACACATGTATGGACGCAGTTAAGAAGGATCCGGCTCAGTGTGCATGATTTCCACAGCCAGCAGTAAAACCAGCAACGAGTGGGAGCAGACGGGACTTCAGTGAAGGCAACTAAACTGCCCTCAAACTTCAGTGGATTCTTCTCAGCAGCAGACACATTTCACACATCTGAGCTTTAAACTCCCACAGATGTCAAAAGAGTTACTCCCGTCACATAATGAAAGTAATCAGAGTAAAATGATGTTGTAATGAAGCTGCTTTAATGGGTGTGGCCTCACAGCAGCACTACATTTACTAAAAAACGACTCCAGGATTTCATAAGATTTAAAAAGCCCGTGAACAGTTAATGAGAGCCGGTTTGAACCAGGAAAGTCTGCCTTTTCAAAGTAAAGAGAATTTTGTGAGTAAAAATCAGGAGACCCTTTCAAATGAAATGTCGAAGGTTTTTTTATTTAGATTTGAGGCACTTAAATTGTGGAATCGCTGCTTTTTCTGCTTCCAGATATAAAATTGCAGAATCCAGTGTTGTTCAGCAAGAATGAAGCTGATTTTTCTTCCTCATCTAACTTGTCTGTGTGCAGGTGAGACCTGGTGTGAACAGGTACATCAGTATTCCCTCCAGTCTGAACACAAGTGGCTCTATTCAGCTCACAGCAGGATATGGATCAGTCCCACCGTCATCCGTCACACTGACGCTGGTTCTGTGCAGGACAACAACAGCCCCATGCCTTCTGTCCTCAGGTTCTCCTCATGCATAAACACAGAACGGTTTATCACCAGATAAATATTTATCCACTTATGACCAACAGTCCATCTGTGTGGGGTTAATCACACAGGTTAATGTGTGGTTAGTGTCAGCCAACATGTCCTCGTGTCCTTTACTTATTAAACTGCAGCACTGACTCAAGGAACTGTTATTATGATCCTGAATCACTAAAATTATAAAATTACAGTTTAGCGGAGGCACAAACACGCACTGACGCTTTAATGCTACAGTGACAAGAAATAAAATACCAGCTGACAGTCCGCAGAGAGGCTGCTGCAGTTGCCACAGCCTGATGGACGTCATCCATAAACGTGCTCTGAAACGGAGCAGGAGCCTGACCCTGAGGAACACCTCTGACTGCTTATCACTGATTCTGTTCTTCTGCAGCACTTTATTATTATTAAGTGGACCAGAACCTTCTGTGACTCCACCCACCAAACCCAGTGTCACCTCCTCACGCTCCTCATGCACCTCTGGACCATCCAGCTGCAGAGACCAGGTTCAGTGGACACTTCAGACTCCAGCAGCAGGTGGTGCATCAGGAGCAGGTGACAGCACAGCAAGCTAGACACACACACACACACACACAAACACACACACACACACACACACACACACACTCGCGGCTGATCTCTGTGCAGTCCGATGCTCTCAGAATCTATAGCTCATAAAGTGAATGTTGTGAAAACACAAAGACCTGCAGAGGGTCAGCCCGGCTCAGGGGAAACAAACTTTGTTGTGACTCATCTGCAGCAAACAGCTGAAAATATGCAGTCCAGTGTGACCCGATGAGCTCCCACATCCTGTCGTTACACCTCAGAGGGAAAAATATTTGAATTGGAAGAATAAGTGTTCTTCTTCGCTGCACTACTGTCACTGAAATATCCACACATCAGGATGTTGGATGTCTGGAAACAGGAAAACTTTTGTGAACGCCGGCAGCTCCGGTACTGACCCGAAGGCCCAGCACGGCACCGACATTAAAGCACTCACACATTAATGAGTTGGACTGAAGGTGTGGCAGCAGACACACCTGAACACAACGTGGACGCCACCTGACAGGAGGCATCGGCCGGTAGATATGCTCCAGTGTTCATGTAAACACATGTGTAGAGTGGGGGGCGTGACCCGTGGACAAAGCCACGAGTTTTAGCTAAAATGAAATTTACAGCAGGAGGTTTGTGTCAGACCTACAGCAGCCTCCTTACTGTTACACGTGGATGTTTCGGCGTATGATGGCATCCATCAGCAGGTCCAAGATGTTTGATTGGCTCATGATGATGATGATGATGATGTCCTGAGCAGATATTTCTCCTGATAATTACAGACTGCTTCAGTCTTTGTAGATTTCCTCTTTCCATCTGCTGCTTTAATATCATGCAGGGTTATTAGTCGTGGATGGAGCGCTGACACACACACACACACAACGGGACGACTGGGTTAAATGAAACTCATGCTATGCCCGTGTCAGCATGCAGCAGATGGAAGCAGAGAGAGAGGGAGGGCGAGAGACAGCCGCCTGAATGCAGGTGTTTGTGTTGGATCATCTGAGCATGTGTGACAGCACACACTGTACAGTACATGTACACACTCTGTGTGTGTGTGTGTGTGTGTGTGTGTGTGTGTGTGTGTGTGTGTGTGTGTGTGTGTGTGTGTGTGTGTGTGTGTGTGTGTGTGTGTGTGTGTACATCTTTTTGAGGACCAGAAATTTGACGCTTACTATACTTGTGGGGACCAACCATCCCAAATCTTCTTCCCCACAAGTTTTAAGGCATTTTTAAGGCTCAAAATGTGGTTTTAGTGTCAGGGTTACCGTTCGGGAAAGCATTATGTCAATGAGATGTCCTCACTAAGATATAAAACGTACGACTGTGTGTGTGACGGCAGCCAGCTGTGACAGATGTAGCTGTGCAGCCTAATGATTATGCTGAATGTAAACACCATAAGCCCCGTCAGAGTCTTGCAGTCCTGCAGCTCAGACGCTTTTCTTTTACTTCTCTGTGATTTTTCTCTCCATCTTTCTGAAAATGTTGGTTTTAGATGATGAAGTATTTTATTCTTCACAGGAACGTCTCTTTAAACACAGTATAAGCTGGCATGGAGCAGATACATTATGTCACGCTCCAGCATGTCTCTGTTTGTGTGTAATATTCATATTTGCTGTATGTATTCTGCTTTCGTGTATTTAGTTTTGTTCTTGGTTGCTTTAGAGGTGAACTCTTCTGTGTGTGGCTTGTCCTCTTGTGTCTAACCTTGTGTATTCAGCTTGTATGTCTGCACGCTTCCCTGTGTCTCCTTCTTCCAGCTGTTTTCACTTCCCTGATTACTTTCTACGTATAAATACTCGCTGTCCTCCCGTTAGCTCTTGCCTCAGTGGGATTTTTTCTTTTCTTTTAGTCCTATACTTGAGCCAGTGTGTTCTCTATCGTTATGTTTCTCAGTTTCCCCTTTTGGACGTTGCGTATTTCCTTTCTGCATTTTCAGAAAGTTGTAGATGGCTCTCCTGTGTTTGGGTCCGCCACACAGCACTCAGGCTGCTTCTCCTGCAGAGGAGCTTTCCATAACTCACAGCCCCAATGAATACTCCTACTGATACGCAGTAGAGTTCATGGTGGATTCGATCCATCCCAAAGCATCCCAAACCATGTCACTTCCACTTCCTCCATGCTTCACAGCTGATGTGAGGATCTTTTCCTGCTGTATCTGTTTCATGCCAAGCATGTCGTCTGTTCTGGTGTCCAGATAATTCACTTTTATCTGCCAGAGAACTTTATTCTAGTCTCTGCTGTCATGTGCGTGGACAATCAGACCATGCTGACAGCAGACTATTGTCTGGACAGTGGAAAGTCTGATTTCTAATTCTGTTGAGATCTTTTTGAATCTGGTCTCAGACAGGTCTTTTGATCACACCTCTGTGTTCACTCCGTCTTTAACCGTCAGAATCACACCAACCAAAATCCTCAGGTTTAAGCGGGAGAAGCCTCCTTCACAATGCTGAGTAACAAAGTTCTGATCACGTGCACCTGAAGATACACCTGTGTCAGTTTTTTCTTCACTTTCATTATTTAGTTATGTTATTTGAATCTCCCAGCATTGTTCAAACTGATGTAAAAATATCCATATCTCAGTGTATCCTAACTTTATCCTGCCTGTGAAACAGGAAGCTGGACATGCACGGATACAGAGTGTGTGTGAGTTTGCGGGTGTCCGAATGATGCAGGACTTGTTTTTAATTCAGTGTGGAGAAAATCAAAATCTGGGCTGGAGAAGGAGGAGATGCAAATGTAATAATTAGTTATTGATCGAGACAGCTCATTAAAGGAAGACAGCGGCGGCACTGGATGTATTTGCATCGGTGTAACTATAAGTCAGCGGCGACAATGCCACATTTACGTCCCCGCAGACAGACGCCTGATTTACAGCTCCAGGCTAAGTGTTAATCCATCTGCATGAAGCTAATGGAGCCACGGTGTTGATTTATTCCTTCATCATGTACTGCCATCACGCTGCTTCTACTGTGTTTCTACTGACGGGGGCAGACACAGCATGTCCTCCATTCACCTGAGCCTTCAAAGTCAGGCTCGGCCTGTTGGGTTCTGGACGAATCTGGTGATAATGAAATAAAACTCCTGAATTTAGTTGTGCTGTGTTTATTCCCACATGTGTGCAGCCTGGATCTAAAAGAACACACAAACTCTGTGAATCTTCTTGTAGACGCCAAACACGAGCTCTTTGGGCTGTTTGTATTTTCGGCTGCTTTTTGCACATCTGTTATTTCTGCATCATTTGCTGTTTCTCATCCCTCATCTACCTTACACATCTGTGACTCTGTATCCTCGTCACACAGAATATTTGTTGCTTTGGGGTTCTTCACTCCTGATTCATGAGCGCTGCCATCGACTCACAGTCAACGTGTCACAGTGAATGCAGCCTTTCCTGAATGATGAGGCGTCATCTCAAATCATTTTTAATGAAAGCAGGACTCAGACCTCACAGAGAAGCCTGCTAAGATGCTGCAGGCACCTCTGCAGACACCTCATGACCAGCGTGGGTCCTTCTGACCACTGTGTTGCGTATGTAACGTTTCTACACGCACTGTAAATCCAAACTCTCAAAGTAATTAAATAAAGTAAAGAAAACAGTCCTAACTTAAGTTCATGTAACATTTTCTTCCATTTGAGTTAGTTCAACTTATTATTATTCAACTTCAACTATTTTGCACATCAGGTATCTACTACTTATAAAACAGAATTTGATTTTACTTGTTTCTTTCAGTTACATGGCTTTGGTTTTCAATTTGACCCTAAACATAAAAGATATGTCTTTAGTCTGATGTAAGAGCTGGGCTGCTTAGATTCTGAGAAAAGACAGTGGAGCAAAAGTAAAACGTGCTCATCTTGTATCAGTTGTTCATGTCACACAGTGGAAATTTGTATTTATCTTTTATATTGGTTTTATTCTGATTTTTAGTATTTATTTGAGTGTAGTTTTTATTTGCATGATTTTATTCTGTTTGAATAAATGCTGAGCACTGGGAGGAGAGAGGCCCCAGATATGAAGAGGAATGCAGTAAGGCCAGGTGGAAAACGAGGGACCCACTGCCTGATGGTGGGGGTACGACGCCTCATCTGGAGACAGACCTCTCAGCGTGACGTGGTGACCCAGTCCCGACAGCAGGAACTGCAACAGTAGGTGACAACGTGTGTGATTGATAGTGGGATTTTAGTGCATGAAGAGAATTGTATTTTTAACAGTTTTAGAATAATTTTATCTAGTCTTGGTGGGAATTTCAGCATATTGAGAACATTTTATTGTGAACTGTTTTCTTTGGTTTGTTTTATTCCTGCTGTCCGCCTTGGGGAATAAACTGTTTCTGATCATACCTGCATCATCTCTGCCTGGGTTCCTGTTGCTCGCTCTGCCCGGCAGGATTTAGGACTCATTGAGAAGCCAGAAACACAGCCGGTAGGTGGCTCTATGTTCGTCACTGCGACCGTTACCAGCGCTGTTTGCGTCCTACGGTCCTTCAGATTTCTTTGTGTAGTGAAACGTCAGCAAAGCACTTCTCATTCAGGGGCACTGTGTTAGCTAGCAGTTAATAAGCTAGCAGCCATGTCACTAAGTTAGCTGAGACACATTTAAACACATTAAGATAATTTGTTATTCTGACATATTTGATTTTTCTTTCCTTTTTCATACAATGCTTATCATGGTGTACAGACATTATAATAAAGTATAATCTTTCACATTTATGGGAATGGGGTTGAAGAAGGATTCAGAACTGATGAAAAAGAGTAAGTGTTAGTTAAGTGATATGAGTTGGTTAAAGCAAAGAGAAGTTAACCTTTAGGGTTTGCATGTAGAGAAACGGCAGATCCTTTTGGGAGGAATGTTTTGCTGCACGTCTGAGTTAAAACAAAAGTATTACAGAATTCGTCTCTTCCTTCCGAAAAATTCATGCGAATTTTTGTTCAGATATGTTTCAAGCAGGCCTTCGAACATTGGGATTCTTGTTTTGTACATCTTATGAAATCAGTCTAATATTACCAGAAACCAAATGTGCTCGCCACTTCACTCACTTTGATTTGAAATTAGATTCTTGTTCTCACCATAGTAAAGATGCTGGCAGGTCGAAACTTGGAGTAGCCTTACACCTGTATGGAAGAGCCATAGCTATCACATAATCATAGTTCAATTCATTTTGAACTAAGTAGTTTTCCTGTATTTCACTTTTTTCCTCCAGTGTAGGGTCAAAGCTCCCCCCTTCGAAGTGGTTCAAACAGAGCATGCCCAACACGGTCTACAGTCGTCTTATTCAACTGATGACTTTATTCAAACAGAGGGCTCATTGATACAGGTAAGGCAGCAAACGTTTTGGTGCAAATTTAAAACCTTCACAGTGGAAAGAGATTTATCATGAACTTCCAGTGGAGATTTTAGCATTAGCCCAGTTTCTTTTAATTTTTATGCTTTCCTCTTTTCCTCCTACCTAACAGCTCAAACTTCAACATCCACTATTGTTCACTATATCCACTATCCCTCCTCTGCACATATCCAGACCATCTCAGCCTTCCCTCTCCGTTTGTCACAGGTTCTGTGGCCTCAGAACTGATTACTGTCTACAACACAGATCATCAGTTTCTACCTACCGTTGTGTAGTTTGTTCTCAAAACAACTACAGGAATACAGAGTTGTAACTAAAATAATACATAGCTTTCAAACATAACTCCTACACACCAGAAGTTCCTGGGTGATGTTTAAACACAAAGATAAAGTGACAAGCAGCAGAATCCTCTGGGTTACAGCTGGTGTAAACCAGATTTCTGCTAAAAAGTGAATTGGAGAGATGATTTGTCATAAAATTATCTTGTGAATTTTATCACTCTCTCTCTTCATTCACCACGAGTCTGATGATCAGCAGTCTCCCAAGAACTGCCGATCAATTTGTTGGTAATGTTTGGAGTGATCTGTGCACTACAGTTGTCCCAAAGGACTGAACAACACCGTATTCATTCAGAGTTCAGCAGTTTGAGAACCTTTTTTCATTTTTTAGCAATAACTAAGAAATTTATAATGGTCATTGTTTTTGAATATGAATGTTAACCAAGCAGCTGTTGAAAAATAAGAGAACCAGGGCAGTGGTGTAGTATATGTAAATGTTACAATTTTTAGAGTGATCGTTAGTGATCCCATATGTGTCAGGAGTATCAGAAAGCTGAGACACATTTTTTTCTAAACACTGGGTCTCTGTGGCTTTTAAACCCTAAAACACACTGTGCCAAAAAATGGTCCACCCCAAGGATCAGGTCTCCCGACACAAACAGAGTAATATACTGTATGCTGTTAAGTGCCAGGAGAATTGTGATGATTTATACATCGGGGAAACCAAACAACCCACAGAAGAGCTACCTCGTCAGGCCACTCATCGAATGATAAGGATGTACACATCCTGTACAGGGAGGAATGCTGGTTTGAGTGGGGAGTCAAGGAGGCCATTTACGTGAAAAGGGAAAGACCATCTCTGAATCGAGGAGGGGGCCTAACGGTACATCTGTCACCTTCTTACAATGCTGTGATTGCAGCCATTCCCCAACTCTATGTAAATGGCACTCATAGCCATTGATCAGTTGTCTTCGATCAATGGTCATGAGAATTTGCATATTAATAATCAAGGAACTGACCTCACAGCCCATTGTTAGTGGTGCTAGTTTCAGTTATTGTGCAAATGTACTGTTTTTAAGGTTGGAAACCTGCAGTCAGCTGAGACTGAAGAAGTCACCTGATGATGATGAAACATTTCACTGAAAAGATGAACAGAGTCATCTTGTTGGGATTTCCTTACCTGGAAGATTGAGCGTGCATCAACACACATTACAGTGTTAAAGTTTCAGCAGTTTATGGTGTAGTTAATCAAATCTGCTATTCACAGATTCAAAAGTGTATATTGCCTTTAACATTTACTTTTTATAAAATGATTTATTGTAATATTTGTTGAACTTTAACAGTGCAGTGTGTTATTGGTGGAGGCCAAGGAAATACTGTTGAACTGCAGAAATGTACCGAAGCTGTTAAATTTACCAGGGCTCGATGTGACTCAGGCAGTCGGTCAGTGATGGGGGGGTTCTGATCTTTCTGGCTGATGTGAGGTGAGTATTACGGCATTAACTCATGACTGGAGTTACACGCTGCTGCTGCTGTGGGAATATCGTGTGTTTTGCTGTGAATTCAATTTTATTCTTATCACTTTTGTGTGGAGCGAGGGAACAACATCCAGTGGGAATAGAGAGAGAAATGTGGGATGAAGGAGAGCAGGAATTTAACTTGTGTTAGCGCAGACACACAGAGGTGTGGGCGGATTGTGACCTGCGTGTGTGCTGAAGCAGAAAGCTTTTCTATTTCTGTTCTTGTAAGCGCTGCTCAGGTTCTGGGCTCATTTCTGAACCTAGTCGATCCATTAGCTGCATTCATGCAGGTGCGATGATCTGACGAGAGAGCAGACCGAGGATGGAAGATCTGTGCAGCTCACTGCTGCTGTACGGACGTCTGTGCCGAGTCTAGAGAGAGGAAAGGCGGAGTCTAAACACCGACCACAGCCGTGCTCTTAGTGATGGCGCGGCCACGTGTGCACCAGTTAATGAAAGACACGTTTCCTACTTTATCTTCTGCTTGTCGTTCCATCCTGGCCATTTGAATCCAACCCTGACCTCCGAGGTCAGACAGGTTTTATGGATGATGTAACGATACCTGCTGACTACACACAAAAGACACTGTTACAGTGTCAGAACCTGCCGGCCTTTCAAAAAGCGAGCGTGGCAAAGAGGTCCTACGTGGAGCTGAAGGTCAGCCTGCTGCGCTGAAAGCTCAGAGGACTTCTGACTTTGTGAAAGTGGTAAACACTTTGAGGGTTTGCTGTGAGTGTGAACATGAGGCATCTTGTTATCTCGCTATGGTTCCCTCCTGCTTTCTCGCGTGTGTCATCGAAGGACTATGATATGATGATATGAGAGGAATGGTGTGTGATTGAAATGCAGGATGGTGGAGGGGAGTTGGCTGTGAGGAGATCACTCAGGTGGGTGCTGTGTGGCTTGTAGCTGACCCTGCAGTCCAACCTGGTTTCATGTTTTCTGCTTGTTGACTCGCTGTGAGATGATCTTATGTAATCCATGACTCTGTGGTTGTTTCCCTAAACACGAAGCCCTTCCTGTGTTTGCTTTGTGGCCATTTGGATGATGCTCTGGTATCACACACCTGTGATTTGCCCACAGGTGGGATGTGATGGCATTTAAAGCAAACCTCAGTGAGCTATAAGCAGCGCGTTTAGTAATAAGGCCTCTCTACCTGACCCACTTTCACTCTTGTGTAACCCTGTTGCATACTGACCACGCCCCCTGCTCAAATGGCAGCTTCCTGTTCAGTAGGTGTCTCCAGGAACATGTTTTGACACACACACACACACACACCTGGGATCATCTCAGGTGTTAACCTGTGGAGCTTGCAGAGTGACTAAAACATGAATGAATGAATTCAAACACCCCACTGCAGTGGAAACATGGCTCAGGTCCTGGTATTGATTGATTGGCTGAAATCCCATCTTCACACGGCCGCCATCTTTACTCCATGTTATTTCTCTCAGCATGGGGATATAGTGCTTTAAAAACACTGCAGAGGGGCTCATGTCCACTCGCCGGTCGTATCAATGGCAGCGCTCAAAGGCCGCAGCACGCTCACGTCCTGCAGATGTGTCCTGATGCCACAGAACGGTGTGTATGTGTCTTTACCTTTGACAATGCAGCATCTCACACTGAACGAGTGGGCTGGTTTCCTGTCTGAAGCCACTCGTGCAGGACGCTCAGTGGAAACACGTTTCTGAACATTGCTTTGACAGCGTGTCGTCTGTTTGTGTTTTACCTGCTTGTCAGAGCACATCATGGCGACGCTGTGGGCCGAAAACAGAATGTCACCTTGGCCGTTGCTAATAATCTGCTGGCGTGGACTTACTGGCACTCACAGTTGGCTAAAGCAGGGCTGCTCTGAGCCGACTGTGGAATGACTTAGAGAGTCATAGAAAGACAAAGAACACACTGCTGCTGGATTGGAAGGTCAAAGGTCAAAGAGGGCTGTTGAGTGACCATAAGGAGGCAAAACATTAGACACACAGGTGTGACCAGCAGGCAGACCAGGGCGACTCCTCTGGCTGATTAAACTGGCTGATTGATTGAGCCTACTGATCAGCTGACCTCTAAGTCACTGCTCACTGGTCTGATGATGGTCCTGTTAGAGCCACGGAGGAGCGTTTCGGGAGGAGCTACCTGTGATTGTCTGGTAAATGGTAGCGTCTCGCTACGAGCCTCGTTCCAACTCAAGTTATACTGACTTCGACTTGCAGCTTGGAGTAGAGGGGAATTGAACCATCAGCCTTCTGACTGGTAGTTGATCCGCTCTTCCTCCAGAGCAGCGTGCTCTGGAGGAAGAGCACACTGCCGAGTTTGACACAAACTCGGCATAAAATGATCTCACTGAGATGACATTGTGATGGCTCCGCCCATGTGGAAGCATCTACTGACACTAACATCCACAGCTGTGGAAATCTTGTCTCAATCACTTTATCCTTCACCTTTCATGACATAATGTCTCAAGTTGCATTTATTCTTTTCACACACTTGTTTTTGGGTGTTTGTGCGACGTTTGCAGTGATTGCAGAGCAGAAGCAGAACCACCAACCTTCCAACAGGTTGACAGCCCGCTCTTCCACCAGACCCACAGAGTTTAAATGATCTGCAGCTGTGTGTGAATACTTGTGGACAGGTTTGTTTCCTCAGCGATATATGATGCCAAAGGATCAATCCTAACTTTTCTTTAAATGTTCCTTAATTATCAAATCCACATTTAAATCAGAGTGATCTCTGAGCTATAACATTTCCTTGAGTGCTGGTGAGAAGGTTGTTGTCAGAAAATTATTAATGGTGTGCAGCTGCATCAGTCCATTAAGAGTTTCTTTCCACGGAGGTGACACCAAGTTTCCACTCGGTAACGCTCGGCTCTCAGGCCTGTCTGACTCAGGGCTGCCTTTAAAGGAGCACCGAGCCTGGGCTGGATCCGCACGCCAGCGTGACTGCGGTGCGTGATCCTGACATGCAGCATTGATGTGAGGCCTCAGCAGAAATAAGAAATGGTGACAGGTAACTCAGCGTTACCAGCATGCATGTTTTTACTTACTGTTCATGTACTGCTTCTACACGATCAATCCATACTGATGATTGTAGTCTCTGATGGTTCTGCAGAGAGCCACAGAGATCTGCTCAGAACAGCAGCACAGTAACCTGCACTCTTTGTAACATGAATGGCTATGGAATAACTACAGAAACACAAAACCTTATATTCTCGGTTAATCTGATAAAAAATCTGTAAATGAAAGTGGTGTCGGTGTGAAGCCATCTCCCTGATAGCCGAGGCTGTCACCGGGTGACATGCTGTACTTGTCCCTGAGGTCACCTGCCACAGCACAGACCCGCTGGTGACAGTTTGACCTTACAGATCAGCCTTTCTTTGGATCAGTGAGCGCTCCATGAGGAATACTCAAATGTGAACGCACACACACACACACGCACACGTCTCTGCTTACAGGATTGTGCTTAGTGCCTGTGCAGCTCACTGGGGCCCATTCGGGCCCTTACAGCCCCTCTGCCGTCCCGAGTCGTTGCCTGGCTCCACAGGCTTCTGTTTTCTAACCCTCAACAGCTCTTCCTTGTTTCTCTGGCTCCTTTTGTCTTATTCAGTCTTCACTGCTTGTACTCAAGGATAACAAAATCCGAAAGGAGCTGCGGGCTGTTTATGGTTGCGACATATTTCCCCAGAGAATCAGCACTTTTAAAAATGGTGTAGTTTGGAGCATACACTCTTGTTCTGTTATGATGTATCTCGGTCTGTTCACTGAGCTGGCTGAAGGCCTGAAATATGATTATAAAATTCACTAACATAAGAAGAGGACAGCAATGGAATGCAGCTTGGAAAGTTTGTTGGTATCTCAGTCACGCTGGCTGATTCTTCTGAGGACACCACCGACAGAAACAGTGTGCAGACATGGCAGCTCTGTAAATTATGGCAAACACTATTTTTACCAGTTGGCACAGCGGGTGCAATAACTAAAATAGTTTTACTCCTGCAGGAGGAAACAGGCCGGCCGTTCAGGACGCAGGGACAGAAACTGTTCGTCACCTGGGGTTGTGTTAGTCAGGCGTCACTTATCCTAACAGTATCATCAGGTGGTCGTCACCTCCCTCAGTCTGCCAATCAGAAACCTGCACAGGTCTTCTGGCAGCAGAGCGGCTGATGGACAGAGGAAGAAAGAAAAATCTGAGGAGGTTAAACAGATGAGAGCTGAGCTGTGCCCCACTCAGAGACAGAGCTTAACAGTGATCAGCATCAGAGCACAGGAGCTGACTCTGTCCTGCAGCCTGGGGAGGCTTTAAAGTTGTGTCTGAGTTTGGGCTCAGGGCTGAGTGAGGATCACAGAAAAATAGAGCAGAAATACGTTTCTATAAAATTTGCTATTTTTAATGATGCTCCTCACACAAAATCCAATCCTGTGACCCTCTGAGCAGCCCCAACCCATCCTCCAGGAAATGTGGCGCTACCGTCCAGAGATCTGATTGGTCTGCACCAGAGCAGGTTAGGTGTGTCTATTACCTTGGTAACAGATGCTCTGTGCCTGCTCAGTAATCATTACCTTTGAAAATGAAATGCTGGCGTAGCCTCACAGAGAGCAGCTCCATCAAACATGACCCGGCGCTATGAACTGTGGGTGTTTTACTCAGGTAAAGCCTGCAAGTGTTTGTAAAGCTGTGGAGACTGGACCAGAACCAAATGCAGGATATGAAATCGGAGCTTCAGGTGCTGCTACAGACTTTGGAAACGTTCCTTAAACATTGTCTGAGCATCACTCACGATTCTTTTTAGGCATTGGCCTCTTCTTCAGTGGATCAGACAGATGTTTAAACCAGTACTACTACCCGTCCCCCCTCACGGGGTGTGGGCCATTCTTTTCAGTTGGGCCCAGGTGTAGCCCATCGTTTTTGCTTCTGCTTCGAGGTCTTGTTGCCGGGTGTTTCTTGGGTGGCCTCTCTTTCACTTGCCTTCCACCTGAGAGCCTACCTGGTGATGTTGGTTGGCGGTTTGCTTAGAGCGTGCCCTACCTAGCACCATCTCCCTCTACTGGGAATTGACGGGTTCTTTTCCGTAGTTTGATGTTTCTGATGGTGGGGTGTTTAAACCAGTGACCTGCTGGAAACACAGAACCAAAGAAACCTGCAGGCCTGGATGGATCAGTCTGTTTAATCCATCTTCACTGGTATTGGCTGAAGTGGCTCATGTGACACACACATAAATAAGATATGCAGAATTATTCAGACATGTTTCCCTTTTTGTTGCAGTCACTTCCTCTCTTTTATGACACTCGCTGTATGCATACTTTGCATACTTCTAACACTCGGTCTCTGCCTCGTGCTTGTGCACTCCTCACTGACATAATGCATAACTCGGCCCCGCGTTCATGCATTAAAGCACAGAAAAGACCAGAACTGTTGAGAAACATGAACATTCAGACCCTCAAACAGGTGGCGCGGATGCTTCCCACAGACGTGCTGCTGTCCCAAACATCATCAGTCACAACTACAAAATAAGACTTGGATCGAGGAGCACGTTTCTGTGACCGACAGCAAAATGAGAGCAAAAACTTGGCTCTGCAGTAATCACATTACAATCACTGTGTGCGTCTCCATTTTCCCGCTGCTTTCTATCTGGAACAGCTGCCATTACACAGACTCACAGCAGTCACAGCACATTCTGCAGTCTGCATGTCAATGAAGCTTTGGATTGCATCATACAGCAATAATGGATCGTTATGTAATATTATGGGCAACGTATCCTGGAATGCATTTTCACAATAATCTGATAATGTTACAGTACATGAAACACGCAGTCACATTAAAGTTGATTTATTCTGCTCATTTCCATCTCCACTCTTTGTTCCTGGGCTCTATCAGGGCAGCTTTGCATGATTCACAATTCAGAATAAGCCTTCTGTATCCTCCCCCGTCAGTCCTCGGTCTGAAACGAGCTGTTTCTGTTCACACCTGGTGCTGCGTTAGTGAGATCCTCAATTTGTGACATCACACAGATCCCAGAGGAGAAACGCTGTGATAAACGAGTGTTTGAAGCAGCCTCACAGGGTTACTGTTTATATACTGACTCATCATTAGAAACTTTGCACCGGAGCACGAGATACACTCACCAGACACTTTATTGTGTACACCTGCTAATACCAGTTTGGACCTGCTTTTTTTTACTGAAAATCCCACCAGTAGCAGCCTGAACATGGACACAGGCAGGATGGATCCATGCTTTAAACTGTCAGACCAGGAAATGTTTCTCCAGCTTCTGTTGTCCAGGTTTGAGAGTCTGTGTTAGCCGTAGCCTCATTGTCCTGTTCTTACTGACAGCAGTGACACTGGTGTGGTCGTCTGCTGCTGGAGCCCATCTGCTTCAAGGTTCAGAGATGGTCTTCTGCAGACTTTGGTTGTAGCGAGTGGTTATTGGAGTTATTGCTGCCTTCCTATCTAAGCAGTCTGTCCATCTTCCTCTGACCTTAGCGAGTCATTTCCTCCCACAGAGCTGCTGCTGGCTGATTATTTCCTCTGAGCTCAGAGATGGTTGGAGATCAGTGTGTGAAATACTCAGACCAACAACCATGCCACATTCTTTCTTCATCATTCTGATGCTCAGTCTGAACTTCAGCTGCTCGTCTTGCCGTGTGATTGGCTGAGTAGGTATTTGTGTAATAATCAGATGAACAGGTATACCTAATAAAGTAGCCAGTGAGTGTATATGTTGGGGACGTTAAAGCATCTTTCTGGTATAACTTGGGGTAAAGTGAGTATGTGCTGACGTGGAGCTGACCCTGTGGGATGACTCAGGTCAGACACAGCCGGCTCTGTGTACAGCTCACACTTAATCCGCTGCTTCGATCTCACACAGAGAAATCAATCAATCAATCAATCAATCAATCAATCAATCAATCAATCAATCAATCAATCAATCGAGGCTTTATTCGCCACATGCAGGTTGCCCTGCAGTGAAATTGGACCCGACCTCCCCCCCGACCTTACACGCACAACACCGACATCACATGGGGATACAGGTCGGAGATCGGTAGCGTTACAGAAAACAAACACTGAAATATACACTACAATTGGAAAGTACAAGAGGAAAAAAAGAGACCTCTACTCATGCTTGGCTCCTAGGAGGACAGCATGAGAACAGGAAACAAAAAAACTCCTCTGCACAAAAAAGCACATAAATGTCCACAGCACAACATTATGGAACACGTGACAAGCCACAGGGTCGGGTGGGGGGTGAGGAGTAATCCGAAGCAAACACAGCAGTCATCCTGCCCAGCGCTACCATTCCAGCGCGGGCTCAAACCCGCCGTGTTCCCAGGAATCATGAAGTCTGGCTGTATCCAGTGAGCTGGGAGCAAAGCAGGCTCACCTGCCCGGCCTGACTGACCGATGCTGAGCCCACCTGGCTGATTTACTCATTTAAGAATAATTAATCAACATAATCTCAATTACAACAAAGAAAGACTAAAGTAAATACTGCAGGCTGATATCGGCCCTGCTGATCAGTTTATCAGACAAAACATGAAGTTTCAGTATTTCACAGCACCTGCAAACCTGCCCCTCTTCTCCACCCAAAGATGGAGGTGGGATTGATCCAAATATCGATAGTACTGATACAGTTATTGGTATTGGATCGATATGTTGTTTCTGTCCGCTAAGCTGACCCAACAGGCACGTCTACATTCAGGAATGCTAAAAGCTGTTTTGTTATTGCTGCTCATTCAGATGTTTTCAGGATTTGTAAATTGATGGTAATTCATCCTGTAAAAGTGACGCCGCGGCTCAGAAGCTGGAATTATTAAAAGTGTCGGTAACACCAGCCTGCAGCATCACTGGCACCAGGGCACAGCGCCGAGGCCCTCACCTGAATGCCTTCGGCCAATGGCAGCAGGCTGACTCAGTGACTGACAGAAGTTGGCTTTACAGTTGCCTGGCAACCGCCACAGGATGCTGTCCACACCTGTGCTTTTCAAAACAAAGTTATGAAGAGTCTAGAGTGAGGAGCAGGTGTGTTACCGTATGTGTGAGAGAGAGAGTGTGTATGTGTGTGTGAGGGAAAAGGAGAGAGAGAGAGAGAAGAGAGAGAGAGTGTGTTACTGTGTGTGTGTGTGTGTGTGAGAGAGAGTGTTACTGTGTGTGTATGGGTGTGTGTGAGAGAGAGGGAGAGAGAGAGTGTTACTGTGTGTGTGTTTGTGTGTGTGTGAGGGAGAGAGAGAGAGCAGCGGGGTCCGGGCAAATGACGCCACACAAATTAAGCCCCCCGGGGGCCGCCTCTGGGTCCCGGGCCTCATGTTTGTCCCTGTGTGGGCGCTCAGGTACGCCGATCCTGACGCTCGCGATCCGCGCACGTGTGGTGTGCGGGTGAGCAGAGGCGCCCCCTGCAGGCGCGCTCCCGCGCCGCTGCTCCTCCTCCCGCTATACTCTCCGCCCGGCTCCGCGGCTCCTCATTCAGTGGAAGATGGCGGACTGCGCGGCGCTGCTGGATGAGGAGCTGTCGTCCTTCGTCTTCAGTTACCTGACAGAGAGCTCGCGCAGCCAGGTGAGAGACCGTCCGTGCACATGCAGCTCTGCGGACCGGGGCGCGTGAAGGGAGCCAGCGGCGGCATCCCGACCCAGTCTGCATGCGCGTGGGTCCGGGTGTGTGTGTGTGTGACTTTGACGCAGTGTTGGAGGAAGTTTTCTTGTCGGCACGCAGACCGGGACACGTGTTGTGTCCTCACGCGTGAACTGTTCGTCATATTCGGGATTAAAACTGGTGTGTGTGTGCAAGATAGTGTCCGTGTTTGGGGACCTGTCTGTGTGCGTCCCGCTCCGGTCTGCCGGTCCCGGTGCCGAATCCGGTGCTGGTGCTGTGAGCGAGGAAGGGCGCGCGGCTCCGCTCAGGTGAACTCAGAGCGTTTTGTAAGGCTTTGCGTAACCGCGCGTTACAAAACGTTTGTTTGGGTCACGTGGTGTTTTTTTCCCCGTTAAACCGGTGTGTGTGTGTGTGAGGGGGAGAGGTCACCGGTGAATCGGGGTGAGGATGATGATGGTGATGCGTGGAGTGGACCCGCGTGTATCCGAGCAGCCTCGTGCTGTGCGCGGAGGGAACTCTGCTCGTGCACGCTCCTGAAATGAAAAATTCTCACGCGACACCGGAACTTATCGGCTCTGATCTCCATCTGCTGCGTGCGGGGCACACGCGCAAACTATTCCGTCTGTCCTTGTGCGTGTGCACGTGCGCGTGTGTGAGTGGAGATGATCAGGCTGAGGCTGGGGCGGTGGGGGGATTTGTCACAGCTGATTGGCAGCTTAAGCAGGTTACTGTGAGTGTGTGTGTGTATACAGGGGAGACTGTGGACTATTTATACACTTACATGTACTTTTACACACACACACTGTTACACACACACACACACAGTATAGTACGTTACAAACACACAGCCTGGGGCAACCCTCACACACATCATAGTAAATATAATCCCACACATCAAATCAAATCAAATCAAATCACTTTTATTGTCACATCACATGTGCAGGCACACTGGCACAGCACATGCGAGTGAAATTCTTGTGTGCGAGCCCCACAAGCAACAGAGATGTGCAAACACAACAACACAAACGAGCAAAATACAAGAATGGCCAACCTGAAACTAATAAATATATGTACAATATATAATAGTGTATGCATTTCTGGATGTGTATACTAAATATTTTCCTGTGTGTGTGTGTGTGTGTGTGTATACACATTTTTACAAATTAAATAGTAAAAAAATAAAATAAAATAATAATAATAATAATAAAATATATAAAATATACAGAGTTGAATATGTGCAAAACAAGTGGCAGTGTGTGTACTGGTGTGTGAGTGTCCATGCTGTGTGTATGACATGTTTACGTGTGTGTGTCTCCAGCTGGTACACACACTCTGCAGTCTTGAGCCGTGTTGTTGTGAGCAGCAACACGTCTCTGGTGCTTCTGAGCGTGTGCGGCTGAACTGAGAGTGAAACGTGCGATCAGAACATGAACAAGTTTGCTCTGAAACAAAATGGAGTCGAAGCTTGGCGTGGAGCGGCGGGGACAGCGATGTGGACGTGTGTCCTGCGAGGCTGGGCTGCAGAGTCCTTGGAGATAAAGAGCAGACGAACCAATCGGGTGGTTGTTGCTATCCCTACGTGGGTCCTGTACAGAGTGATAAGGTGCCGGTGCGCTGAGGTGCATGAACATGTTAATATTCACTGAGGTTATTGGAGCAGGCTGCTCTCTCTCTCACTGTGTGTGGATGGCTCTCGCCCCTGCCGGCTGCTCATTGTAATACTACTCTCTCCTCGTGACCGGAGTTACAGAACAGGCCCGCTGCAGTCATGTGAGCTGTAGTGGAGGAAGGGAGGGGGGGAGGGGGCGTCACCGTGACGTAGGCGAGTGCCAGCACCGCCTCCTCCCCTCCTCCACCTCCTCGTGCTTCTCTTCTTCTCTTTTCATACTCAAGCTTGTCATTTCCTTTTCCTGTCGCCTGTCTTAGACCTGCTCCCTGCCTGCTGCAGCCTCTGTGTGTGCTGTTTCACTAACTTTGACTGCTCCACAGCATTTCCCCAGTTTGCTTTGAGTTCTTGATGAGCAAAGCAGCAGACGGCTCAGTGTTTGAAAGGTCAGGCTGATGCCGTCCTTCAGTGTTTCCTCCCAGCGAGCGGCGTGCAGACAGGTCGCTCTCAGCTGGAAAAACGTTCACTGCAAAATGTGATTTTAGATCAAACGGAGTCAGCTGACGTGTGCTGGGAGAGCGCAACAAGCAGCTTGTTCAGAGCTTAAATGAACTGTGGACGCCCGGGCCAGCCAGCCAACCCCAATTGCAGGGGCTGAGCGCCATCAGGCTGCCGGCTGGATCAGGTGTGTAAAATGAGCAGCTGGCTGCAGCTGGACTCTGGGCAGGGCTGGCTCGAGGACACTCACCTTGTTTCACTGTAGCTGGTCAACGATTAGCTCGGCTTGGCGACTGTGACCTTGCAGCCACAGAGAGTCATGTGTGTCGACTGATGTCAGGAAACGGGGGGACACATAGGCAGACGTTCCCGTCTTCACTGCATGTGTCTTGAGGTCACGGGGCACTGAAGTGGCTGCACCTGTTTGTGGGCGTCGTAAAAACCGTTCTGTGCTCCTGAAATAAATCCTGAAGCATGCAGAAAAGTCTGAACGCGCTCAGTTTAGGGTTGGAGCAGACGTGCCCCACCAGCCTCACCGCTGTGTTTGCGCTGGGTGAGACGCTCCACTCAGACTCCAGATATTTGAAGCTCGAGGACGCGGAGCGTCAGGACGTCCTCTCAGGTATCCACTCCAACCAGCAGCACACTCGTGGCTGACCTGGTGCTGTGCAGGAAGCAGCTCAGACAGTCTCTCAGCTGAAGTTTGGACCATTCTTGGTGTGAAGGCTTTCAATTGTGTGGTTAACATCATGAAAAGGATCAGAGGCTGCTCACAGCTGAGTTTAAAAAGGCCCCACACACACTCTGTGAAGCACTCTGGGCCTCCTCTGGGCCCAAAGCCACATGAGAGCTGTGATGAAGCTGAAAATCGCTCTGTGCTGTTTATCGTGTTCATTTCATGGAGATTTAGCCCATTGCCACCATGCCTCTGAGTTCGTGTGTGGCGTCAGTGCACAAATAGCTGACAGGAGCAGTGATGAAGGGTGGAGATCATGAGAACCAGAGCAGGTGTGTTCCTCCTGTGATGCTCGGCCTACCTGACATAAACCACATCAGTCTGCAGGTGGACTCTGACAGAGGTGAGCTTTGAAGTTCCAGGGCAGCGATGGATGCAGGCATCACATCCAGAAGCAGACAGGATCTACATCTCTGAAGGTTTTCTCCATTTCTCCTGGCCATTCTCCTTCTTTTATCTGTCTGTGGGAGTCGTGATGTGCAGTGCTGCAGTGCAGTGTGTTCAGCTTGCAGCCCTGCAGTGACTCACCTGTCACACACACACACACACACACGCGCGCACACACACACACACACGCGCACACACACACACACACACAGCGGCAGTTTTAGATGCAACGTGTGTCCAGAAGCGATGTGTGTGTTTACCATGCTGCTAATATACACTGCAGTAACTCGGTGTGGCTATTGGAACACCTGCCAGACCGAGTTCAGGGCACAGGAAATGAGCGGTAAGTGGGCAGGTTCCGAGCCAATGAGAGCAGACCTGCTGATGGTGGTGTGGATCGTGTTTCCTGTTGTGTGTGTGTGTTGGGAATTTGGTTTCTTCCTCTCAAATCCCTCCGAGGTTCATCAAGAATCCGCCTCAGAGCCTGGCCACCTTCAACGACTGTGTGTGTGTGCATGTGTGTGTGCGCGCGCTCTGCAGGTGAGCGGTCTCTCTGTAATGAAGGATTCAGCATCACAGATGAGATTTTGGTGATTTTAATGCTGCGTAAGCCTCACCTGAGTGTTCAGGTGCTCTGATCCTCACGGTCATTCAGTGGTGTCACATATTCCTGCAGATAATCAGCACTGACCTCCAGATTCAGGCCGGGCGAGCGTACCTCCTCATAATGTGCCGTTTTGTGTTTCTGCTCTGGAGTAGCTGAGGCAGCGTCACCTTTAGCCCAGTTTCCATAAACGGGGCTAGCAGAGGCTTACTGACCTCACAGCTGCTCAGAGCTTCTTCTTTAACCACTTGAGTCCGCTGTCTTCGTGCGCATCGTTTTCCTCCTGAAGCTGTGGCTGAGAGCCGTTGGTCGTGCTGTGGGTTGCTTTGGTCACTTTGAGCTCTCCGGAGGATCTCGTAGTGGAATAAATGTGTCAGCAATCCTCTCTCACATGCACATGTTCAGCGTGTAAATCTGTTCATTGGGGCCAGGTTCCAGGTTGTTGCTTTAATGCAGATGATCTGCCTTACAGGCTGTGCCATAGCTCACACTTTTCTCAGCTTTTCTGTTTTTCTGGCTCCTTCAGAGCTTCAGCTCACATCACTCCATTTAAATCATCACAAGCCATCAAAACAGTAACCACGGGACTGCAGCAGGTCAAGCAGGGATGTCCTTTGGGACTGGAGCTTTGTTCTGACTTCTAGTTTGAACCAGTTTTGGCTTCACTCTGTCACTTCAGAGTCAGCTGATGCTGATGCTGAGTGTAACCGTGAATGAGGCGAGCTGAATTATGGGCACACAGGACCCTGGTGTCATTATGAGGTTTGAGCGGGGCAGGTTTGCAGGTCTTTGGCTGTGAAGTTGTGTGCTTGTGGTGGCGGCGGGGGTCCTGCGGCGTGCAGAGAGGAAGAAGATGCTCCGCAGCTGTTCGTTGGTTCTGTGAGCCGTGCGCTGTGCGGTCCACAATCAGCCTGATGAGGATCTGATTGTGGTGTTGTGGTCCTTACTTAATGCCAGGAACAGGACGTTTCCTGTGGTAAAGTAAGGCGTGCGTATGTCTTTCCTCGTAAAATCAGAGGTTTTTTCCTAAATTTTCCTGAGCGTGGATGCTTCCACATGAACGTCCTTATCTAACCTGTACAGGTGATTTGTATTCTTCCCACGGACTCTGTGTCGGGATTGATAGTGTCAACATGAGTGTGAGGCTGGTTTTCTTTGTGCACCTGCTCCTGCTGTGGCTTTGTGTAGCAGGCTGATAGGAAGGTGAAGCAGAGGGAATCCAGCCTCCAGCTCAGGGCTGCGGAGGGAAACATGGAGGACCGGAGGTCGCAGAGTTCACCGCCTGCCCTACTTCCTTCAACTTCTCTGTGTCTCTTACCTGATTTATCACGGCCGAGGCCTGTCTGTTTTTAAAATGAAGGCAGTTAGGTGACGAGAACAGTGTGAAGCCTGCCGTCTGTACAGGAGGAAGCATGTGACACATTTAGGAAACAGATTCTGCTGCCGGGCCGAGTGGACCTTCATGCAGCGTGAGCACTGCAGAGGCTTTGACGATGCTTGGGTTTGGGTTTGAGCTCAGACTTGTGGTGGGTGAGGCTCTGTCTGTGAAATGTGTCTGCTGCTGATCGGCGAGGCCTGGGCGCCTCTCTCTCTCTCTTGTTGTCACGCTGCCAATGTTTTGGCTGGGCTGGCGTCGACTCGGAGGTATGGAGCTGTAAAAATGTCTGCGATGGGAGGACACAAACATCAGCTGCACCCTGGTACCCGAGTGTCGCGCCGTCCTGTAATCCAGCAGGATTACTGGCTGAGATTACAACAACAGGTCTTCTCCTTAGTTCAAGCATCACCGCGCTTGTACTTTCACACACATGTGCATCCGATTATAGGACGAGAAGGCCTTGCGAGCATCAGAGAAGAAGAGTAGAGGGCGAGCCGCTTTGTGTGATAAAAAGTACGTCTCTCTGAAACCCCGGGCTTCAAACACTGTATTCATACCTGAGCCAACGTGTCATCGGAAGCATGATCAGCGCTTCTTTAATTCTGAGCGTCTGGACCGAGTTAAAGCTGCACCTCCTCGCCGTCACTCGTGTCGTAGTGCTCGCAGTAATAACTTTCGGCACTTCTGGACTAGCCTCGGCACATCTTTTCCCAGCCGGCGGCAGCTGCGTATGATGGGAAGTTTCAAGTATTCTGTGCCGAGGCGTACCACAGGGCATGCCACAATCTCACCTGTACACACCTGTATTCATACCTGTGCGAGGCAGCCTGTCATACGCTCTCCTTGTAGCAGAGGACATTCAGGGCGCACGGCAGCGTTCAGCTCCGTTCAATCACACGTGTCTGCATCCAGTGCTCGCTCACTCCTCACTGAACCACGCTGTAGCACCGGCACCACCCAGCAGCTGCTCCACCTTACTGAACCTTCTCATGGGATAAAAGTCACCTCACTGCTGCTAACAAGTACCTACAAAATACTGCAGTAGTTCTGCAGCGGCATAGTATAAATATAATACTATACTGCAGCACACGAAGTACAACTGATACAAGTTGTGGCAACTGAAACAAGTACTGGCAATAGTATAGTAAACAGCAAGAGCAAGAGTACTCCACTGAGTAGTAGAAGCTTTAGAAGCTGCTTTCTAGTAGTAGTAAATGGTGAATGGCCTGTATTTGTATAGCGCTTTACTAGTCACTAAGGACCCCAAAGTGCTTTACACATCCAGTCATCCACCCATTCACACACTGGTGATGGCAAGCTACATTGTAGCCACAGCCACCCTGGGGCGCACTGACAGAGGCGAGGCTGCCGGACACTGGCACCACCGGGCCCTCTGACCAGCACCAGTAGGCAACGGGTGAAGTGTCTTGCCAAAAGACACAACGACCGACACTGTCCAAGCCGGGGCTCGAACCGGCAACCTTCCGATTACAAGGTGAACTCCCAACTCTTGAGCCGTGATTGTAATATAAGTACTTGTTTGATGTAGCTGTTGTAAAGTGTGAAGCACTGGTTTGTGTTGTTTTGGTCAGACACACAGCAGCAGGAGGCCGAGTACTTGTGTGCTTGTAGTAATTGTAAGCAGGAGGCTGATAGTACTGTGACTAGTAGTAGTATTTGTAGTAATAATCATCTGACTGATAAGCAGATTTGATGGTTTTATGAGCTAAGCACACACAGTTTATAGTATCAACAGAAGGACGGCTGGGCCCTCTATCGCCACGTAGGCTGTGTGTGTGTGTGTGTGACAACTCTCAAGGGCACTGGTGTAAACGAGAGAAAAGGTTAAAGGAAATTTCCATGCCATGGTGTAAACGAGCACGGAGAGAGAGCTCACACACAAACACACACACACGCTTGCATGGCATATAGCCGTAGTAACCATGTGCCAGGGGAAGGCGTGCTCAGGCTGATGTGAACATGCACACTGTTTATCAGCTCAGTTACTGAGGAACTCAAGCCATCACAGTCAGCACACAGATATGGTTCAGTACACACACACGCACTTTGGTGCCTTTTATCCAAGAAGGAAACAACAATTAAAAATAACTATAAAAGGACTAGGTTTTAAAGTAGAGTAATAGAGAGGAGTGTGTGTGTACGTGTGTGTGTGTGTTATAAATAGGTTTGGTGCGACAGATGCGTGTCCTTGCTGTCACCTCACAGGACAGATATCGGCCTCATTCAGAGCCGTCAGCTCGACTTCCTGTGAGTACGACCTCACAGATGCCGGCTAGCCGCCCGATGCAGGAACTCATCACGAACTAGAAACGCGGCGCTCTGGCAGTCCAGATGTGATGCAACTGTGACGCAGTCTCACCATAGTGTGATGTAACATAATAGGTCATAAACACCCACTGCTTTCACTGAAGGGCTCAGGACAGTGATGGAAACTTTAGGTGTGTGTGTGTGTGTGTGTGTGCGCGCGTGTGTGTGTGTGTGTGTGTGTGTGTGGGTTGTAAGTGAGCAGGCTCTTACCTGCATGCGGCAAGGAGAGAGAGAGTAGGGTGAGGCCTTCAGTGTTCTTTGGGATGCAAAGACACACACACACACACACACACACACACACACACACACACACACACACACACACACACACACACACACACAACGTTAGCATGCGTGTGTAACGTGTGAGCACATGCTCCCAGTAAAACAGGATTGTTTTCCACAGGGAAACGTTCCAGTCTCTTCTCCTTCGTACTTCATGTTCTGCTCACATTTGTACCCCAACATGCTCCCTCCTTTCCTAACTAACCTCCTCACCACTCCTCCCTCCCTGCCTCTCTCACTGACCCACTTCCTGAACGCTGCTCAGGCTTGCGTGACCGCAGAGCTCAGTGCTCCAGTGCTATGTTACACACACACACACTGCAGTGAGGAGTGAGGAGCAGCTGACTCAGTAACAGCTGTCGCTGATCGTGATTAAAATCAATAAAGTATCGGTAACACGTGTAAGTGATTTTGTTACATGTTTATATTGAGAGTTTGTGGTGACATCATTACTGCTACAGTGTTACAGTTGGCACATACAAACCAGCACCACGCCAACGCTGTCTGTACCTGAAACCTTTGCCTTTGTGAGTCTTGCACAATCAGGCGGGCGTGCTATTGGCACAAGCCTGGTTATTGGTATGAAGCAATGGAGTAATGGGCCACATTCCTGTTTGTCCGAATATGTGTCGAAACACGCGTGAGCGAGTAGCTGTGCGTGTCTTCGTGTCCTGAGTTTACTCAGCTGGGTTTACCTGAGCCAGGCTATGATCAAGTGGTGATCAAAGTTTGGAGGCTGATTTTATTTTTGGATTTGTGCAGCCAGAAACTGAAACATGCACATTATTATTCCTGTGAGAACGCCGTTAGCCTCCTGATCTAAAAACACATAAATCAGTCACACTGGGCTAAATCTCATCCTCTTGTTTTGAATGAAATCATACATATATCACCATGGTGACCGTGGGAGTTGGACATAAAGCTGAGTGTGTGTGTGTGTGTGTGTGTGTGTGTGTGTGTGTGTGTGTGTGTGTGTGTGTGTGTGTGTGGGGTGATGGTGATCATTCGTCCTGATGCCGAATGGGGCGGGTCAGCCCATCGGACTCTCGGTGGTGATTGGCTGGTGCACGTGAATAAACGTGATCTGATTGACTAACTAATAATTTGAAGTTTAGCAGAAACGAAACGAAGCATCACGCAACTTCACAGTGAACGCTCGTCCTGACACTGACCACCTGGACTTCTGGAGCGCAAGTGGAGCAGGGCGGGCCGGGGCCTCCTGGGTGGAGCTGCCTTTCATTATTTCCTCTCTTTCCTGTATACCACTTCCACACACACTCTCTTACCATGACACATACGTGTGTGTGTGTGATGGATGTTTAGTCAATCAAATGTGGGCTTTAGCTTGACTATATGCGCTCAAAAGCACTCAAATTTATTGCACGCTCTGTCTGCTCGTTACTGGGACACCAGAGCTGTAGGAAGGCCTGCTGCCGAGCGGGTCCCATATTTAATCATTTGACCTGGTTAGTCCACAGGCTCTGCAGCACTTCTGTTTAACA
This sequence comes from Rhamphochromis sp. 'chilingali', assembly GCF_963969265.1. Classification (NCBI taxonomy): domain Eukaryota; kingdom Metazoa; phylum Chordata; class Actinopteri; order Cichliformes; family Cichlidae; genus Rhamphochromis; species Rhamphochromis sp. 'chilingali'. Next base: position 14,205,167 of record NC_137940.1, on the reverse strand, counting down.
CGGATCGATGAGTGGGTGCTGGAGTACTGGTCTGGCCCAGTCTGGCTCTCTGCTGCCTTCCTGCTCTCTTTGTGGCGTGTGTGTGTTTGGATGTTGTTATTCCCATACTGTGTGTTTGTGTGTGTTCTGGTGCAATCAAAAAGCAGTGGCCGTGGTCCGGGTCTTTATTCAGTGTGTGAACTCCTCGGAAACCATCGGAGAAAAGCCTTCTGGAGTTTTCTGTGCTCGCCCTGCTCGCTGGCGGTGTGCCTCCTCGATTGTAGCCACCAGCGCACCAGAACCTCCACTCGTACAGATTTTAGCTTTCTTGGAAACTGCCCTCGCCTTCATTTAAGGTCTCCTGCAGAAGTCCTTTCAAATCCAGGGTCTGTTTCTGCATGGCTGCCTGCACGTTAGTATGCAGAGCATACAGCAGCAGCATACAGAGCTCTGAGGTGATGTAATGCTCTCTTTGGCAGCCATGTTGGAGCCGGTGAAGTGCTGGATGTGTCCGACTGAGGTCGAGGAAGCACTGTTGGGGGGGGTATGCAATGACTCCAGGTGGCATAGATGTCGCTGAGCTGTAGCTTAGGTGGAACCTCAGTCGTTTCTCTGTTAAAAACTCTGTGATAGACTGCAGGGGGTCACAGTGTGGAGTGGGATGTTTAAACAGCTGCAGAGAAAAGTGCAGGTTTGCCGGATGATTCCAGATTCTGGGAAGTTAGCGACACGGCCCTGAAGTTCTCTCTGAACTCTGAGGTAACACAGCAACTCGCCAGCTGTCAATCAATCCCTGCATTAGTACTAGGAGTACCTACTGCAGTACTGCAGTAAGTACTCCTGCTGTGTATGATTGACTGGAGGCAGATCTGCTCCCGTACTCTGGTACAGAGACTGCAGGGATGACTAACGCTTGCATAAGAACATCCTACACACACTCACACACTGACACACAAACACACACTCACACATCAAACACCCACAAATGTGCAAATTCACAGAGTGACATGCCGCACAGCCACAGTCCATCCCACGGGTCAAAGTGTGCGTTTCCGCAGGTGACGGTGAGATTTATATGTGTGTATATAAAACAGAGGAATCAGGGTAGTGTAGTAATAGTGTGAGCTGGTGCCGTGAAGGTCGCTCTGACACTATGAACAACACATACACACACACACACACAGAGGTAGCTCTGAAAGTGCTGCAGTAAATAAATTCATATTTAAATTCATATTTAAATATAATACACTTCTTCAACACACACACGCTGGACAGGTGTGTGTGTGTGTGTGTGTGTGTGTGTGTGTGTGTGTGTGTGTGTGTGTGTGTGTGAAGGCCAGGTGACGGGTGTCTGAAGACACTGACAGTCTGTTTTCCACAGTGTCTGTTTGAGTCATGAATAATTTTCCCGAATATGAACAATGCAATCTCTGTTTGTTGCACAAGCAGCTCATTAGTGATGTCAGTAACCATGACATCACCCTTTGGTTTGTGACGTCTCCTTTTGCAGCTTTGATTTGAGCTTTTTGGACACCATGATGTTTCTTTTTTAAGAGACCACATTTGAATGAGAGTTATCCGATAACACGAACACAGTCTTTAGGTCAGGTGAAGCCTGGCATGACAGCTAGCAGCTACAGCTGCCTGCATCGCCATCTGCCTGTCAGTCAAAGAGGCCATGCCCCTAATACTTGAAACGCATACAGCCGTTATAAATAGGGAAATTATCTATACAGGCTAAAACCCTCTGTGTCCGGCTGTAAACATGTTTATTTTAACGTGGTAGTCTGTGGGACTGACTCACTGCTGCCTCTGCTGGACACCCGAGGAACTGCAGTGGTTGGTGCTCCTGGTTTAGAAGGTTGTTGAAGAAGAGTATTATATTTAAATATGAATTTAATTCTGCAGTGAAAAGAAAAAATCTAATGATCATTTTAACGTCTCGGTGTATGCTGCTGTTGTGCATCCTGCTGGGATCATTAAAGCTTCATATTTATTCTCTCCTACTTTAATTGAATCTGTAGTTTACCTGTCGAAGGATTAAAAATACTTGTTTCATAACAGCAGAACCGGTAGAGGAGATGTGACAGGAACAGATGCAGAAAAAAAAAAGATCTCTCTGTGTGTGTGTGTGTGTGTGTGTGTGTGTGTGTCAGACACAGAGAGGAAGCAGATCTTTTGATGGGACAGCTGGGAAGTTCAAAGCTCTGCAGCTTTACGCCTGATGATGAGCACACATGTACACACTAACACTTTCTGCTTTCTGTGCTTGGTACAGCTGCAGTGACACACACCCACCCATGCGCGCGCACACACACACACACACACACACACACACACACACACACACACACACACACACACACACACACACACACTTGTTGGGTCAGCCTCATAGAAGCAGGTTCACCTCTGCAGAGCCGAATTTAGAGATAAACCAGGTCAAAGGTCACAGAAAGTCTGTCTTTGGTTCTCTCTTTCTTTTCTACCTTATATGGCTTTGCTGCTGCTGCTGCTGTTGCATGAGACCCTCCGTCACGTGCACCGTGCAACACACCACACACACACAGGTCACAAACCAGCTTCTCTCACACACTCTGATTCTCGTTCATAACGGAAGTTACGGATGGAGGGAAGCTGTAGTGTTAGTATGGACACTGACTGATGTGCCCGTTAACAGCGTTAAACCTTCACCAGTGGCTGATGGGTCCATGGTTAGGGTTAGGCAGGAACAAGGTCAAAGGTCCAAGCCCTGTACCTTATGTGTGTGTGTGTGTGTGCTGAGTCAACATTAAAGCAGCGGTACGTTAATGCTTAGCTCTGTTTTTATTTTTCCTCTCTTTGCATTTCACCGTGCACGTGATGCTACATGTACACGCTCCTGACAGTGACGGATGGAGCTCGCTGCAGAGCCACATCTGCTGCTATGTTACACACACACACACACACACACACACACACACACACACACACACACACACAGGCTATTTATAGCTGAGCTCTTGCATGTGTGTGATTGTCTCTCTGTTCTATTTCAGTGTGGGAGCACTTGGCATGCACAAAAGACGTGCCTGAAAAGCGGTGGTTGTTTTCGTGCTTGCGAGGTCACTGTCTGACCTACGTGCGTGTGTGTGCAAGAGCGATCTTATGAAACCCGATCAAAGGTGAAAAAGGTAAAGCAGTAGCACCAGACAAATGGTCTTTCACTTTTGTGTTGCACAACAGCATCACCGTTGCACAGTGATTGTGTGAGCTGGAGGCAGAGCCAGAGGCTGTGATTGGCTGATGTGTAAATCCAGTCTGAATTTTCTGAAGTCAGTGTTTTAGTGTGGACGCAGTGAGCGCTGACCGTCATACACGTATTCATGTTGTTGCTGATCTCTGAGTGGAAGCTTGTTCCTGGCTGCTTGGTGCAGATGAGCTCTTGAAGGAGAATATGCCAGCAGCTCAACGGGCTTCAGCTCCGCAGTGGAAAGTAGAATTAAGCATTCATGAAGGTACAGTGGGTTAGGGTTAAGTGGACTGGCAGTCTGTAACCCCACAACCGCTCAGCATGAGAAGGACACGTAGAGCTGCTGCATCATCCACATCAGTGACTGTAAACACAGCTCCTCCATCACTCTGCACTTACAGTTTGGGTTGTCTGTGGGCGGAGCAATCTTCTTTTAATTAACTGTAATCACCTGCTCATGGACTCACAAACTTTTAAAGCTGCGCGGTCATGCAAGATGGCTTGGAGCCCCTCCCCCAAGGGGAGGCGTATACACCTGCTGCTCAGACGTATGTGAGGATGCAGAACACAAGTAAAGATTACACAGGAACAGATTTGAGCACCAGTCAGCTGAGTTCTCCCAACGGCACTCAGAAAAGGAGGCCGAGCTTTTTGTTGGCGCAACTGAGCATAGAATTTGAGAGTTTGGGGTGAGAGAAGTCATTGGACATATTATGATAAAAAGATTTTATTACCATTACTTTTTTGTGGGTGGCTTTAGCTCAGGAGGTCGAGGAGTCCAATTAGAAGGTCTGAGAGATACTGGACCATGATCCGAGTGTGAATGTTGGAAAGCACATCTGTGAGGGTCTGTGTTGGTCTGTGTGAGTCTGTGTTGGTCTGTGTGAGTCTGGCTGCAGTAACAGGGACTGTGTGGCTCTTTCTAATACTGTGTAGCGCTGTCTCAGTCTGGTCTGTGATTGGCTGAAGTATTAACTGAAAACTGAAGTAAATCGTTTCAAAACCAGCTGTCAGGACAGGTGAGGTCACGAGCTGCTTTGCTGTTGATGGCGGTCTATAAATAAAAGACGGGCACAGAGAGCCTTCAGCTGACTCCAGGCCCTCTGACATGCTCAGTGAAGTCTGCTACACCTGCGGGTGGTGCAGGGGAAGGCTGCATGCTGTATTTATAGCTGCACTGTTTCCATGCTAAGCTCTTACATGTTTTACTGCATAGCAGCACACGCTGCATCCACTGACAGCATGTCCTTCAGGCAAAGAGCTCACTGACCTTCATGACTGCTGCATATCAGCAGAATGGACAGCTGAGGGGTGGAGGTGGGGGTTACTCTGGGGAAAGGGCACCACAGCTGAAACGAGTGGGGAGAGGAGCGGGAGGAAGTAAGGCCACAGGAGAGGAAAGGAAGGTTAGAAGGAGAGAGACAGAGAGAAAGAGGAACTCTGCTTTTAATTCTGTAGAGAGCAGTGAAGGTCTGCCTCAGTGCACACACACACGCACACACACACACAGTAGTTTTTTGTTCGTCTTCATCACTTCGGCCGCTTCCTTGGAGACGATTCACAGATTTGAAAGCGAGGGGAGATAATTAATAGTGCTTATGCGTGTGTGTTTGTGTGTGTGTGTGGCGACCAACTCTGCAACACTGACCGTCTCCAAGGAGACGCAGAAGGCGAGAGAAGCAGCCAAGATGGCGTAGTAAACCCAAGAAGTGTCCCCCTCTCTGTGTGTGTGTGTGTGTGTACCTGTACCTGCTCGTTTGTTTCCTAGCAGCTCTGTGTTTGACCCAGGTGCGTCTAATTCATCCTTCCTCCCTTCTTTGGTTCCTTCCCTGCTCACAGCTCATGTTGATGTTACCTTTGCTTCTCCAGTTTTCCTTCATTCCGCCTCTGATTATCTGCTGTTCTTCTCTTTCTTTCATCCGTCATTCTGTTGGCACCCTTTTTACTTACCTTTCCTTCTTCCTGTCCTTGCTTCCTTCTGTCCTCGACTGTATGTGGACAGAGTGAGCACAATGGTGTTACAGGCCGAGAATGACCCCATCCTCCCATCCTTCCTCTTCCACTTCAGGGGGTGGTTTGGTTGGAGCCTTTGTGAACTGTCATTGGCAGAGAGGCGGGGCACCTGGACAGGTTGCAGGTCTGTCACAAGGTTAACACATAGAGACACGATTCACACGGACTCCCACAGCCAATTAGAAGTCTCCATTTGACCTAATGAGCATGTGTTTGAAATCAGGACCTCTTTCCTGTGAGGTGACAGGGCCAGCCTCTGCATTAGGGCTGCCACAAACGATTATTTTGATAGTCGACTAGTCACCGATTATTTTTGTGATTAGTCGACTAATCAGATCATCATCCATTGGACGTAAAACGTACAGCTTATTGCACCAGCAGCATCTGCTCTTATATAACTATCATTAGCTTTTAGCTTTAAGTGTTTAAGGTCTGTACTAACTAAAAATAAAGACAAGATGATAGTTTATTAAATTTTAATGAAGTTTGCAGATTGTTTCGGTGAAGTTTAATAAACTCAGCCGTCTGCTCCTTGCTATCTAAAATATAACAGGACACCGGAGTATATTCTCGAGCATCTCACAGTTCTGATAATCAGCTGTCTGCTTGACGTTTGTTCAGCTGTGTAAAAACTTTAATCTCAGCCAAACCGATTTACTCAGGAACAAATAAAATACGGAAAAAAGCCAAACAATAACATTTTAAGTTATCTAAGTGACTTATATATCATGTTTAACCTGAGTAGCGAAAGACGGCGGTGGGTTTGAAAACGATTTGCCGGGAGTCCGGTGTTCTCACCGGCTCTAATGGGTAACAGACGTCTCCGAAAACGTCTCCGAAAACGTCGGAGCGCTTTTGAAAATATGTGGTGTCCTGATAAACTGAGCAGATGTTTGAAGTTTACACAGCTACATTCTCGTCTGAAAATATGTTAAACGTTTATTTTGCGATCCAGAAAGAATAATAAGAGTAACATTAAAACTAACTAACTGCCGCCATTGTTGGAAACTGAGCAGGGCCGCGCTATGAATTCTGGGACACGGTTTCTTCTTCTTCGGGGTTTAATGGCAGCTGGCATCCTTGTACATGCAGTGCTGCCATCTTCTGTTTCAGTGCGTTATACACTCTTAAATCCTACTACTTATTCCTGCGTCTTTTACGCTCTTACAAAGCTTCAAATGACGCGTCGACTATTAAATTAGTCGTTGACGATTTTGATAGTCGACGTAATCGTGACTAGTCGACTAATCGTGGCAGCCCCACTCTGCACCACCATGGCGCCAGCTTTCGTTCAGCTCAGCTTCACACATGAACTCAGTGATTCTCGGGTGGAGGCTGCTGCGGCACATGGCTGCCCCTCCCTTAGCCTGCTTCAGCTGGATGTTTCTTCCTGTTAAAAGGGAGTTTTTCCTTTCCAATGCCGCCAATTGCCTGGTGATATGATTATTAAGACTGCTGGGTCTGGGTCTAACCCTAACCCCTACAGTATGAAGAGGCTCGAGCCTGCAAGTGCTGAATAAATACACCTAGACAGGTGAGAATAATTAGCAGAACGCAACGATCGAGGATCGTTTCCTTTATATTTGTTGTGATGTGCCGAGACAAACGGTGTCTTCCCAGCCATCTGATTTGAGGCCGTGGTTTCAGACTTTATGGATTTCCTTTGAGCTTCACCTAAAGACGATTCCTTCCTGCTCTTTATGAAGCGTTCCAGACATTTTTCCCTCTTGGATCTTTGTGTGTTTTTGGTTAAACAAAAGCACAAAAGGCTCCAGACTCACAACAGCACACATTAGCTTTGCTGCCTCCAGGTAACCGGCCTGCTTTATCCTGAGAAATGCAGCAAATTACTCATCAAACAGCCGACTTCTGCTTTAGCTGTCACTGTGTGTGTGTGTGTGTGGGGGGGGGGGGGGGTTGAATGAAGCTTTGTGTTGGCGGCCGGCCAGCGGTGGGAATTACAGGTTATTTGTCAGAATAATGTTGTTGGCTGACTGCAGGAGTGTGTGAAGCCCCGTGGCTTTGGATCGTATATTTGGAGCTTTGGTAATTATGAGTGTGAGTGTATGTGTGTGTGTGTTTACATGACAGTGGCAGAAAGATGGACGTGCATGATGAATGTTGTCAGCTCTGGGTTTGCAACAGATCGTCTGCTCCTGAAAGGTGAAAGGTCATCACTATGAAGCTCAGCGGACTGACCCTGTGTGTGTGTGCGTGCGTGTGTGTGAACATTACGTTACCACACACTTAGAGTCACCCCCCCCTCCACACACACACACACTAGAGATGGACCGATCCGATATTACGTATCGGTATCGGTCCGATACTGACCTAAATTACTGGATCGGATATCGGAGAAAAATAAAAAATGTAATCCGATCCATTAAATATCACGAAAGCACCTCACAAAACTTGCAACACGCCGTAACTCATCTCAGAACGTTAGCACGTCGGAGCAGTATGCATCACGTGATAGAGCGGCTGTGGCATGCGGGACCTGTCGGTGGTCTGGATAGCATGTGGAGCTTCGCTAGCAACCCGGCATTTCATCTCCGACAAAGTTATCCCCGAGAGAAGTAAAGCAAGTGTGTAAGTCCATCTCTGAATGTTTGTAAAGCATTCCTGCGTTAAGCTTAACAAGCCATATATGGAGCGACTGCCTCTTCTTGCTGCTACTTCAATCATGAAACTGCTTAATGATCAGTTGATCGGCTTTTCTGTCGCGAGTCCATCTCTCTGGTTTGTTTTTGGCCCACTTTGCACCAGAAAGAGGAAACCAGCGGCTGAACAACAGCAGCACGTTTAAGCTTGATAAGCTGTTGTTAGAATTTATTTATTATTACTTTCTACTCGAGGATCTTTTTCTACGTAGCTGACGGCTGGTAACTGTGCAGGGGCGGATCTAGCAAAGTTTAGCCAGGGGGGCCGATAGGGCATTAACAGGGAAAAGGGGGCACAAAGACATACTTTTCTTTCTTATTCTCATTTAAAATGTCTAGCTTTTAATAAATAATTATCCGAATCTTACACCCAAAGTTTTAATTTGATGTAAAATGAATAGAAGTCAATTACTGTATATAGTAACTATTAAGTCTAATATATATACCCTAGTAAGCTATAGTACTTTTTCCTTTGGGAAGGTACCATCTGTGCAGTCTGCAATTTTGTTGAAGAAAGATGTTGAATCTATTTAATATTTCTTGAAAAATAATTGATTTCTGTGCTTTTTTTTTCCACACTGCATCAAATTAAGGTTGATTACGTTGATTAAGCATCATGAGGTGGAGCGTGAGGGGTGGTTCCCTATTTTTTATTTATTTATTTTTGTTGTTGCTGGGAGTTGGAACCCTATTAGTTAGGTTGCTTAATATTTATGCTAAGTACTCTTTAAAATACCAGAATAGGGAGGATGGTGTAGGTTTAAGTTTATTAGATTGATCAGTATTGCTGAACTATGAAACATTTTTTTTTTTTTGCATACAGGTATAACAGAATAGCTTTAGTGTAGTTGTTGTTTTAAACTTGAGTATGAACTTATACAAAATGCAGCAAGATATTAAAAAAAAAACAAAACAGTTTTGTTGATTAAAAAACACTATATCGGATTCATATCGGTATCGGCAAATATCCAAATTTATGATATCGGTATCGGTATCGGACATAAAAAAGTGGTATCGTGCCATCTCTAACACACACACACACACACACACACACACACACACACACACACACACACACACACACACACACACACACACACACACACTTTTTTGGTGTTAAAGCTGCAAATCTCTCACCTCACCCAAACAAGGTCTGGTCTGGGTATAATCCTGTCGTACTGACGGGTAGATGCATTCTGGGATATCGGTAAAGGACAGGGCCTGCACAGAGGTGATAGCTGCAGATCGCTCCCATTAGCTCAGTTTGGTCGTATTTGTTAAATCAGATTTGGAAGCCAGGCTGAGTTTAAACCTGATCTCAGTGGGTCATATGATGAGTGCGGAAGATCTTGTGGTGTTTGTGAGGCAGACTGAGAAAGGGAACTGGAATCCTTATATTACACTGGCTTCACTGGTCTGTAACCCAAGATATAAATTACCCAGATTCTGAGGAGGTTTGAGCCCTGACACTGCAGCTGCGACGCTCTAAGAATTAGGGCTGCACAATTAATCGTTAGAAAATTGCGATCTCAATTCCTACTTTTGTGTGATCTCATTTCCAAATGACAACGATTTTAAGAAAAAAGAAAAAAAGATGACGATTGTACGGCATTTTGATCGGGGACATAATCTGCATGAAAACAAGCGCTCAATCTTCCTGCTCAGCAAATGACAAGGGCGGAGCCTTATACCACGTGATACAGAAGCCGGCTGGCAGAGAAAAAACTACGGAGAGCACGTGAGAGATGACGAAGCTGTAAAGGCCAAGAAAGTGACACCGTCTTAATGATGCAGCGTGATTACTCTGGATTTCCTCTCTTGTGTAGTGCGAGTTGGTCCTGATTGGTCGGTGGCACCACATTTACAACATTTAAAGTCTGAATCCACCAAACAGAGTCTGAGTCAGTGATATTCAGGTCCAGCTTCTGCCAGCCAATCACGCGGCTTGCTGAGAGCAATGTTGCTGGGAAAAGTCACTGATTTGTTGTTGCCTTGTGAGCAGATGGCTCGGTCGTCTGTCTCCAAGTTAGCAGGATACAGATGATATGAGTCAGCTAACACACACACACACACACACACACACACACACACACACACACACACACACACACACACACACTCTCTGTGGGGACTTTAGTCTCTTTTTCCTGATAGAAAATCAAAGTGTTTTTGACTGAAAGTTTAATGTTTTCTGAGTGCTGAGTCAAAACCAATCAGAGTGTGCATGCTCGCTCGCTCAGGTCTTGAAAACACACCGTTCTCAGTAGAATGTGCTGCTGCTCTGACAGCAGCGTGTGTGTTACGGCCGATGAGGATGGATCTGGAGGATGTGTGAGGAATGAAGCACTGAAGACAGCCAATCAGAGCAGAGACAGGCGTTCCATGTGACCTGCAGCAGTGTGGGTCAGTGATCAGACTCAAATTATTCTCTTTACAGTTTGGGTTGTTGTCCATCTTCTGGCTGAGCTGCCTTAGTGCCGACCCACAGGAACTCTTTCCTCTGTGTGAGGTCACATGACACCATGTGATGGTCGGACTGCAGAACAGTGTTAGCTGCAGGCAATTAGCCATTGTTTTGCATTGCACTAGTGACCCTGAGCCAAAGCCTCCTGATCCTTGCACTGCTTCAGGTGTTTCATGTAAAACAGCTCTGAGGTATTTCTGTGCATTTAATCATGATGCTGCTTGGCCATCAGCTGAAATAACACACACAAACACACACACAGCTCTGCAGTGAGAGTCTGACATGTTTACTTCCGGGACTTTGTAGCCATTGGTTGCAAGTTTATTACAACTTTACATAATTCCATAATTGGCCGAGTGTGACTGGGCTGGCTCGTCGTTGCCCTCTATGCCGTGATATGGATGCGCGTAGAGGTGTGCGGGGAGGAAGGGGTCAGGTGAGCTTCAGTAGGGATCAGGTCACATGGTACATGGATGAGGTCACTGTCAACCTGTGTTTCTGTTTCTCCACATAGGGTTCCTGATTGGAGGGATCAGCTGGCTGATGGCTGAAGAACGCTGAGCTTTCCGTGATGCGTGCAAATATAACACACTTATTCTATGTGCGTGAAACCTGCTGGATCATCTTTACGGTGTGAGAAGCACACTGCAGAATCAGCAGCTGTGCAGCTTAGCATGTGTCACATCTGCACTGTTTTGAAATGGTGTGTGTGAAAGGCTGGAAGGCCTTTTGTTTTGCTCAGGGCATGTCCGCTGCTGGGATCGAACCTGCGACCTTTCTGTTAGACGTGGAGTGGGCTCAGAGGCAGTGGGAGGCGTGTGGAGCAGCCCCAGGCCTTTTTCTGTCTGTGTGTTTTTATTTACTGTCTAGTATGTGCCGCTCTTTGGCACAGCTGTTTCTCACTGTGCCCTTTTTAACCCCACAACACCAGCGCCCCAACACACACACACACACACACACACACACACACACACACACACACACACACACACACACACACACACACACCAACAGTCCAGGATAAAGGTCAGAGTGCCCCCCGTCCAAGCTGCTAGAGTTACAAAACAAATTGTGGGGTGGCCTGGCGAGGAGGGGTGGAGGATACAGTGACAGCCCCATACTTCACACACGCCCACACATGCGCACAAACAGACACACACCAAGGATAAAGTGACACTGGAACATTGAACTTTGAACCTTTTCTCCCAAGAGCTGCTCACCTCCTCCTTTTCTTCCTTCAGTTTTATGTCTGTAGGTGTCTATGGGTGTGTGGGTGTCTATGGGTGTGTGGGTGTCTATGGGGGTGCATGGGTTTCTGTGATGGAGAAGGCAGGAGGCTCTGCTGATGTTTGCAGGTCTGCCTGCGTCTCTCTCACTGCATTAGAGCTGCTCCCTGGGGAGAGAGGGGAGAGATGGATGACGAGCGTGGCTGCAAAAATAACTTCCATATTTAGACTCGGAGAGGAGAGATCAGGAGCGGCGTGGGTTTCAGGGCTGCTCGGAGAGCTGAGGCATCCTCGGGAAAGCTGCTGGTCCTGATCCATCTGTAGTTTCAGGGATGTCAGTGGAATGAGCGCCTGCGAATCGGTCCTCTGTGGAACTGATGTTTGCACGTGAGCTCTGATAATTGATGCTTATGGCTGGTTTGGGACGATGCCGCTTTTTGCTCTTGGCTGCACTCTGACCTTTCAGCCACGTGCCCCGATCCTCCTAAGGTTTAAAAATCTTAGATGAAGTATTCAAATCATCGTCTTTTACAGCGTGTCTGTCTGCCACTTAACATGTTTATGGGTGACCCACAGCTCTGTGGGTTTTACTGTGTTGATGGTGAAACTCGGGGGTCACTGGGTGATTAAGCTTTCTTTAATGTGAGCGGATCGTTGGGTCTCAGGAGCAGGTGCGTCAACACATATTAGACAGAAACTGGCTTCATTAGTCAGCATCTGGAACGAGTTGAGAGTGGTAAAGGTGACTAGTGGCCGCGGTCTTGGAAAGAAGCTGATTGATTATTTGTTGTTGATCGATGGGATGTATTTGGCTCATGGGCAGCTGTTAGTCTGTTTGTGTCAGAGTGAAATGTACAGAAAGGTACTCCATCATATCTTAATTTTGCCGTCGCATTGTGATTCAGCCTGGGTAAAAAGGTCCCATTGTTGCATTCAGGTGCTTTCAGGAAAGCAGGAAAAAAGATTCATCAGCTGTTTCCTCCATGTTGCCATCTCCTCCGCCTCAGCTGCCCTTCTCGCACCATTAAGGAGTCGTGACTCTGTAGATGCAGGGAAGCATTGACTGAGAGGGAGGGGCGGGGTGTGTCGTGATGCTCGGCTTCACCTTTCTGCTCTGCTACAGCGAGACAAGGTGGAGGCAATGGAGGGGTGGGGATCTGTGGGTGGTTGAGGAGAAGTGAAAGAGCACAGAAACAGAGTGAGGGGAAAGGATGATGGAAAGAGAGAGGATGCGCACGCACACATACTGCACACACACAAACAGAAGGAGGAATTTAAAAGCTTGAATTCGTTTGACCCCTTAATGAGCTGGCTGCACTCACACCTGTGTGTGTGTGTGTGTGTGTGTGTGTGATTGAAGGGGAGGCAGAGGTGTTGTCTGTATGATCAGTGCTTGTGTGCCATGATGTTTCTGATGCTCCTGAAGCTTTCACTGCTGTCTGTCCTCCTGCAGATCACACACTCAAACACACACACTTCCTACGAGTATCAGAACAACCTTGAGAAAGCAGCCGTGTGTGTGCGTATGTGAGAGATGTCCAGCAGTGATAAGATTTTTCTATTAGTTACACACGACACGTTCCATTAGAAGAGAAGTGAGAGTGCCCTGCAGACGAACTCTGGATCACTGTGTGTGTGTGTGTGTGTGTGTGTGTGTGTGTGTGTGTGTGTGTGTGTGTGTGTGTGTGTGTGTGTGTGTACTGCGCGCACAGTAGGTGTTGTTAACTGACCAAGAACTGATGCAGCTCCACACTGTAACCTGCAGCCTGCAGAAACACACACACACACACACAGATTTGTTTATGTTTGTACGAGTGCAAACAGGATGTGATTAGGCGTGTAATTAGCTTTGAGTGTTCACGGTTTCATGAGGTTTACACGTCTGAGCTGCGCTACAGACACACACTACAGACGGGTGCAGGTTGAATTTGGTTCTGGACTCAGATGCATGTGCTGTGGCCGCTCCTGTTATTGACCGTGCCAGGAAGTAAAGGCTGATCGATTGGCTGTTGTGATTGATTGACAAGCAGATAAAGAAGTCCAGAGTGCGTGGATGTCACGGTAGCAGAGGGCAGCAGGGCCTGCAAGCCTCCAGCTCGTTACTTCACCTTCTCCGCCCTCAGCCCGCTCCGTGAGCTCGCCACCTTCCTGTCTGTGGTGTTTTAGGGTCAGGGAAGTGATGCCTTACACCTCTGTGAGTTTGAGTTCACCTGTAGGGGCTTTGTGTGCAATCAGGTGGTTCCACACGCTGAGCCATTATCTAATTTGACTCTTGATGATTGATTAAAGCCCACCGCTGCCGCTGCTGCTGCCGCTGCTGCAACTCGCCATATCGTATTGCGAGGCAAAAGGATCGTATTTCCTCCCGGCGTCCTTGCTCTGTTTGTCTGAGGTGTTCCTGAGCCTCAGCAGTTCTTTAGTCACAATAAGTTGAAGGCGTGTGCTCTGCTGCGGCGTGCTGCAGTTTTGCTGACGGCGTGGTTATGAAGCAGGAAGGACGGCAGCGAGGCTGAGGAGGTGCAGACTCCGTTTGGTCCGGAGGCTGAAAATGAGATCTTTAAGTTTAGATTTGAAACAAGTTTGTGAACAAGTTTGACCAGCTGGGATTCACATATAGTTGGCCTCGATTAATGAAATCTGATCAGCTGACGGGTCAAAAAGGCGTGACCGTGAGTTTAAATGAAAGTGAAGTAATCTGATTGGCTGACCTGTCACACTTGAATTAAGGTCAGGGGGAAGTGCTGTAGTTTCAGAATGAGCGGGTGTGGCGCCATGCAGGCATCTGAGATTTGGTGAAAACGGTTTCGATGCATTGGTCAAACGTAAGGCGAGGCTCCTGCTGCGCTCCTGCTTCTGTCTTGGAGAACCTGCCGCCGTCCTTCGGATGGTTTAGGCTGTCTGAGTCTTCCTCATTTAATCCCAGATCGACTCAATGATGTCAGGGCACTGTGGCGACCTCACCATCTGCTGCAGGACTCCTTCTTGTCACTGATGGTCAGGAAACCTCTGACCATCAGATTCCCACAGAATCCACCTGCTGGCGATGAAGCCTTTATCCTTCTTTGTTAGTTTCATCCTCCTTTACACACACACACGCACTCATTATCCCCTGCCCTGCTGACCTGATGAGGTTCTCTCTGATTTTCTCAATCCTGTTAAGAGATTACAAACTGTGTCTGACTGAAAATATAGATTAACAGGGTGGAGGTGGAGGTGGGTGGAGCTGGGGGGGCTGTGATAGATGTGGATTACTGGAGGGTGGTTGGATGCACATTAGTGGGATCAGTGCGAGCGATGTGAGGTTGAAGTTCACAGGAATAATTTGGGGCAGTAATAAAATTCAGAACGTGTCACAGGATGAAGAGGAGGAGCAGAAAGGCATGATGGGTACTCCTGCTCCTTTAACAAGTACCTCAGTGCAAAAACAAGCATGTGGACTGCATGAAGTAAGAGGAGGAGGAGGGGTGGAGGCAATGCTGTAGGAGCACAGGGAGGTGGATGAGCTTGGGTCGGGTGTGTTTGTATGGCAGGGATCAGCTCCACTAATGGCTAGCACAGCTTTGAGGAGCCTGTCAGATCCTCTGATCCCTGAAGACCTCGCAGACATGATGGAAGCAGGTGCAGGTACAGCTTCACAGGTGAGAGGTTAAATAATGAGCTGTAGGAAACTAGGTGAGAGGAGACCGGGGCGGGGCTCAGAAACAGGGCAGGTAAAATATACAGCTGCTGTTGTGTATATTTCACAGTAAAACCCTGAGGTATAAGATTAAATAAAGTAATTTCATCTGGAAAACTGAATTCCAGTTTTCATCTTGAAAACTGGTTGGGCTGATGGATGGAGAGCAGCTAAAGGGCGAGCTACAGCGCTCTGGAATGAGATACTGGGATGGCCGGACACCTGAGACTAGAAGTGCGTAGACACTGAGGGATAAAGCGTGCTCAGTGGCACTTCAATCAGCACAGGTCTCTGAAAGGGAAACTGTGGAGGATACAGAGGACACTCGGTCTAAGCTTAACTTCATGTTTCTTTAATTTATCACGATGAGGCCTTCCTCTCCATGTTTAGCTGTGCCGACGGTCCATTGGAGCGTCTCTGTGTGTTCAACTGGAAGTGAAACCAGTCCAGTTCAGTGTGGCCGACTCTCCTCTTTCATCACCAATTTTTATATACACTGCAGGAAAAACGAAAAAACAATCCTATGATGCAAATTTGCAAAGAAAACAGCAGGTGCATCAAAATAAGCTATTTCCAGCAGTGCAATACGAGTTCTAAGTATCCCAGAAACTATTCAGAAAAGTCAAACATGACCAGTATAGGCTTTTAAGGCCTACAAGTAAAAAACTACATTTCCGCGAAAATGATGTCACTTCCGGTTTCGGGGAGGAAATGGCGGACATTTGATAGTTCGCGCTGACGTCTGTTTCACTGTGGGAAGTGTTACGAACAGCTGATCGGATCGGCAAAGCGTGTTTCTGGGATATTATGTTTTTGTTCCTGCAAGCGCTTTCTATGCAATTTTTGCAAAGCTTTATGTGGAAGGAAACCGTGACCGAGGACAAGCTGATGGCATAAGATGTAAGTACAACTCCTCCGGTTTCATATGCAAAACAAATTATTGCGCTAGCTTACGTGGTTCAGATTCTACAGGGATTTAAAAATAGTTACACAAAACGGAGCGTGCTGCTCTGACCGGCTTCAATGACTTTAAAAAATAATATAAAATAGTGTGCAACACCACTGAAGTTTTTTTTTTTAACCTCTCTTTTCAACCAATGGCAGTCACTCTCCTCTCCAAATAACTTCTGCTTAGCTTTCCGAGCTTCCCTCGGGTCCTCTTAATCAGCGGTCTCCAACCTTTTTTGCGCCACGGACCGGTTTATGCCCGACAATATTTTCACGGACCGGCCTTTAAGGTGTCGCGGATGAATGAGGGAGGGGCTAATAATCGGCTCAGTCATTTTTAATGATCGTTGAAAGCCCAGATCATAATCGTGATTAAAATTCGATTAATTGAGCAGCCCTACTCGGCCTCCATGCTATCTCAGCTGCCACCAACACTCTTATACCTGAGCTTTAAATCGGCCCTCCCCCTCAGATCCCATTACCCAGCAGCCCCGCAGAGCCAACTCCGCCAGCCGCTCGCCTTCGTTTTCCTCGCTCCATCACCGTTCTGCACCTCGCTGTCACTCCACACTGTCTGAATGTTCACACTTTGGGTCCAGGTGTTTTCTACTGTTGCAGGGCTTTGATTTTCTGTTTATGGGTGTAATTAAAAAACACCTGCCCCCCCCCCCGTCTCAGACTTGTACCCATCAGCCCCAAGAATAGTCGGATTTAGCCTTTACTGCTAATCTGAAGTCTTACTGGATCTGCCTACATCCCAGGAAGCCCAGTCAATAAGTCCAGCGACTGCCAGGCTGTGTCTCAAGGATGGCTCTTCAGCTCAGGTGGATATAATTTACCTGAGGGCAGGACGGGACAACAGGAAGAGTGTTAGCACAGCTCCGGCCTGTCGAGTCTGGTAAAGACTGGTCAGCTTAACGTGCGTATTTCCATCCTTGCATCATTAGCCTCTTATACTCAGGCTAGATTTAGCCCCACGCCTCTGCTGCTCTCCCTGCCTGAGAGGTGGAGGAGTCGTGAAGGCGGGGTGGTGTGGGGGGGGGTGGATGAAGCCAGATTAGGTTTCAGAGCGACAGAGGTTGGCTGGAGGTGAGATCAGTGTAACGGATCTGCCAGCAGGAAGAAAGAGAGACAGGTAGACGGGCCGGATTCCACGACGCACGAACCCAAAGAAACCCGGACTCTGTTTGTTAACCCTTGCGAGTCTGAGCCACGACGGACGGATGGACCCAAACCCTGCATACGGACAATGTTTGTCGCATTGTCAAGCTGGACAGGAAGTCTCTGACATGTGGCTCATTCAGCGAGCAGAAGAGACGCTCACAGAAATATTCCCTTAAAAACCAAAAACAGAAGTTTTGTTTCTCAACATTGAAACTGAAATGAATCAAAATGTTCTGATTGGCTGACTCGTGCCTGGGCTTCTGGTTTTAGACTTAAAGAGGGGGATGAAATGAGGATTTGGAACGAAGGGGAGGAAAAGAAGAAAGAAACAGAATCTAGAAGCGTACTTTTGGCTATGTCAAAACAGAACAGCCTGAGGTCGAGCACTTCCCCACGTCGCGCTCTTGACCACAATTTGTCTGGTCCTCACTTCATCTCTGCTAAGGTTGGGTCATTGCTCACATTTGAAGCTTGTGGCAGTAACGAGGGAGGGCGGAGCTTCACAGACGCACCAGAGACATAAAAGTATGACAGTTTCATGAACGCTGAGTGGGACTGAGTGTAATTCAGGATTCAGGAGTTTGTGGTGCCGAGCCTGCATGAACAATCTTAGAACCACAGCTAACAGATAGTTAGACGTGAGGTGGTGAGATGCTCACTCAGCTCAGCAGGAGGCTGTTATCAGTAGTGGTGCAACGGATCACGGTTGATCCGTAATCCGAACCGATCCCACTCCATGGTTCGGCACACACGTGAAAAGTATGTGTATGGTGGTCAGTCTGTCAAGCGGTAGTTATGGTCAGTGCTAGCGGTCCAAGTGGAGGAGCAGAGGACTTTGCGGCATTTAAGCAGCCCTTTGCTGCCCAATCCAACTGGGCTAAAGCTATTACAAAAGCTACTGAGGTGTTTAGCTGCAGACGTGAGGCCGTACTCCGTTGTGCATAACAAGGGGTTAAACTATGATGAACGTGCTTGAGCCACGCTGAGTGTCCACTTCTGTGACAAGATCGTTCCAAGCATGTATAAGCAGGAAAAGTTTAAAGTTACAGCTGAACTGTCCCAGGCATCTTCTGTTGCCCTAACTACAAATGGGTGGAGCTCCAGGGCAACGGAAAGCCACATGACTGTGACCACTCATTATATCACAGCGGAGTGGTAGATACAAAGCCCTGTACTGCCCTATAGATTAGATTAGATTAGGTGAAACTTTATTAATCCCATGGGTTCCTCTGGGAAATTCAGTTTCCAGTAGC
This sequence comes from Rhamphochromis sp. 'chilingali', assembly GCF_963969265.1. Classification (NCBI taxonomy): domain Eukaryota; kingdom Metazoa; phylum Chordata; class Actinopteri; order Cichliformes; family Cichlidae; genus Rhamphochromis; species Rhamphochromis sp. 'chilingali'. The sequence goes on along the minus strand of NC_137940.1, from coordinate 14,186,552 downwards.
ATAGTACAGACAGAAGTTGCAGAATGTGAGCAGAAATATACCACATATACACATACATAAATACAGAGTATACAAAAGGGATAAATAGGAATAAGAATACAAGGTAACGGCACATTTCAAGTATTGTGAGTCTATTACACCGTTGGATGTTAACAAAAACTATTGCACAGGGAAAAGGCACTACAGCTTACTTGTCCCCCCTCTCCTTTGTCCCCCTGTTTCCCCTCCCTCTCCCATCCAGCGAGGAGTTAAACAGTTTGATAGCGTGTGGGACAAAGGAGTTTTTAAGTCTGCTCATCCTTGACTTTGGGAGAAGCAACCTCTCGCTGAACAGACTCCTCTGGTTGTTTATGGCCGTGTGCAGAGGATGCCCAGTATTGTCCATAAAGTCCATATTGCACCTTAATTTATTTTTATATAAGTGCATGGAATGAGTCTTGAGCTGAATGTTTTTTAATAGGAAAAAATACTTAAATAAGTAAATGGTCTTTTTTTTCCTTTTTTTGCTGATCTGAAAATCCGATCCGTGACTTAAAACCGTTGATCCGATCCGAACCATGAGATATTTGATCCGTTGCACCACTAGTTATCAGTGTTCCTGACAGTTTCCTACAGCTGGGTTAGAACTCCAGTAACTCTGCAGCTGGATTAGATCATTAAACTGAGATTAATCACCTCTAGGGCTGAACGATTATGGAAAATAATCTAATTGCGATTTTTTTGCCCCAATATTGCGATTGCGATGCGATATGCGATTATTTTTTAAGGTCTTTGTCTTCTGTATTATTAAACAAAGACAAGCAATACATCATATAGTATGGCCAATACTATATTACATTAATTTTAAACTGTTCTTTCCTGGAAGACAGACCTCTGTTATGATGACATGAGGTGATGCATGAATTGATGACTGACATTTTTATTTAACTTCTTCAATCACAACAGTATATTTGAACATACACAATAGTTTATTTTTAGCTTACAAACATCTGAGCATAAAGTGCTGACAAGGAACCCTGGTGTAAACATTAAAATGAAAGTCAGTGCAATGTGCAGATTGCAGAAATATACATAAAAAAAAATCGGTGGCTTTACCACACTCAGTTTTTCGACATCTGTGAACTACTAGACAGTCATTAAATTAAAAAATAATATTAAATAAATAAAACTAATAAATAAAAAATGCACACATCTTACTGATCTCTGCAGTCAGTAACATTACACATAAAGTGCAAACATAATAGCAATTGTATAAACAATGAGTATGGCTCAGCTAGCCATAATCATCCTAGCTCACAGGTTTTTTGCTAGGAAGACCAGCATATCTACTTTTGCTGGCTTTAAGGATGAGCGAGTGCAGGTCACTATATTCCCTCCAGTGCTGAACAGACGCTCTGAGGGGGCACTTGTGGCTGGCACACACAGATATTTGCAGGCCATCTTGCACAGTCGTGGAAAGTGAATGTTGTGCACCTTCCACCAGGCTAAGGGATCATCCTCTCCGTCAATGACAGGGGTCAACAGGTAACTATTCAACTCTGCCTCCACGACATCTTCAAGTGGCAGAGGCAAAGCTGAAGAGGCCGCACTGGTCCTCAGAAGGTCGGGTAGGCCGGAAGTAAACGGCCGTGAAATTGGACGGTCTAGCCTTCTGATTAGCGTCACCGCTGTCTCGGTGGAGCTTAATAAACTCGGCCGTCTGCTTCTTGCTATCTAAAATATAACCAGACACTGGTGTAAATTCTCGACTGTCTCATACTTCTGTTTAATAAGTTTTCTGTTTGACGTTTAGTCAGCTGTGTGAAAACCAAGGAGGAACCCACCCGGGGGATTAATAAAGTTTTATTTTATCTAATCTAATAACTTTAATCTCAGCCAAACCGATTTACTCACGAACAAACAAAACACTGAAAAAAGCCCAACAATAACATTTTTAGGTTGTCTAAGTGACTTATATATTACGTTTAACCCGAGCAGCGAAACTCCGCGGTGATCTGAAAATGATGTGCCGGGAGTTGTGCCGTTCTCGGCCGCATCAGTAACCCTCGAGCTCCCGGCTAGCTGTCGAGCTGGTGGGTAGCAGACGCCTCCGAAAACGTCGAAGCACTTTTGCAAATATGCGATATCTTGATAAACCAAGCAGATATTTGATGTTTACACAGCTACTTTCTCGCCTGAAAATATGTTAAAAGTTTATTTTGTGACCCAGAAAAATTAGTATGAGTAATTTTAAAACTTAGTAGCGGCCGCCATTGTTGGAAACTGGAGTTTGGCTGGGCCGTGCTATGAATTCTGGGATATGGTAGGCCACGAAGGACACACCCAACCCATCCTTCAAATTCGGGGAAAAGGAGGACGCATTTGTCGGCTACATTCGGAGGAGTCTACGAATTTGGACAGCCTTCGGCGCGTCGCTGTGACGTAATCGGTCTACAAATGCGGCCTCAGGAGGATGCAGCCCATGAATTTGGACACGTCCAGAGTATAATCGCAGCCTTTGCGGTTAGAAAATTGCACTTGATCATGTCGCGATATTATCGCAAATGCGATATATCGTTCAGCCCTAATCACCTCACAGGTGAAAGATGCTTCACCTGTGACGTCTTTGGGCAGAGCTCTCACACAGAGCATCCACCAGAGTTTTGGTCTGATCACACTGAAGGTCATGACCTTTGGTGCAGGCTGACACACAGACATAGTCTTGGCCGGCCGTGGCTCTTTATGACATCTCATCACCACCCAGAAATGAAAATCATGTTGAAGGACGGTTTCCCACTGCTGGAGGAGGTCCAGGGTTCCTACTGGGAGATTTAAGAACGGACACCTGTGTGAAGCCGGAGGAGAGGGTGGGGCTGTTCTCAGATCTGTGATCACACATTGTTTCAGTCCTGCTTTAAATATACAACATAAAAATGGCACCTCAGCAGGACAAGTCATTATACCCCACTACACACACACACACACACACACACACACACACACACACACACACACACACACACACACACACACACACACACCCTGAAGCAGCAGCAGTGATGGGAACAGCCAGTACTTCACAGCACTCTGGTTTAGCAGCATCTCACTTCCTCCTTCAGTTGGCCTCAGTTTTACTCATCACTATACACACACACGCGCACACACACAGACACACACTCCTGTTTGTCTGGCAGCAGCTCCTCGAGTCAGCAGCACTCTGTGGAAGAACTGGTCATGAGACCAGGATAAGAGCTAAAGATAGTAACAAACACACTATGACAGGACACACACATATACACCTATTACAAGTGTGTGTGGTTTACACACACACACACACTGTAATAGCACATTTACGTTGTGTAAAGTTTCTTCTTTCTTCTCTCAGACAGAAAAGAGTAAGTCCAGAATCCAGACCCTGTTCCAGCTCTGAGCTGTTTGTCTTTGTAAGGAAACAGAGATCTGGGGGCGGGGCTTTCTCTTGTGCACAGACACACCTGTGACCCCTGTCCCATCAGTGCCTTGGAAATTCTGATGGACAAACGTCCCGTGGCTCTGTCTGAATGAGTGTGAAGAGCTCGGTGTGGTAGAGCAGGTCGTTTCCCTCCTGCTGCTGCTGCTGCTGCTGCTGAGCTCAGGCTCCACCATCCTGCTGTTAGCGAAGGGCAGCCAATCAACAAGGATGAACTGAAGTTCTGCACGGAGGCTCGGTATCAGAGAAAGGAGGATTATTTTGAGCTGTGAGTCATGCAGAGCTGCTCTGGGAGTCCCCATGCAGCAGAATGGATGGATCAGAGATCTCAGCAACCAAGCTATGTTACAGCAGCCTGACGGAACCATGTTTGCATGTTTGTGGCATCATCTGCATGTTATTGGTCAATCAGCAGATTAAAGTTGAGTTTACACGGTGAGCTGTCGCAGGAGGAGGCGAGGGAAAAACGCTGTGGCGCTCAGTCAAGCTTCTCGGGACAAATGGACTAAACGCTCAGCCTTGGCATATACCCCTGTGAGCTTTCACTGTCTCACTTTGTGCCTCAATAATCAAACGGCAGGTAATTGGCTCTTTGTGGGGGGAGGAGGGAGGGGCACTTTTTTGTCTGCTGTGATTAAGCTCATCCTTTCTTTACCGGCTGCGTGGAAGTTGAAATCCTTCCACCGCTCGCAGGTGTGTCGCAGTGAACCTTCAAACAGACCCTGTGACTGCGATCAGCTGCAGGTATCACTGCGTCAGCTTGTGTTCTCCTGCTGTGGTTCTGTGGGCCGTCAGATTCCTGCACCAAGCACTTCCTGTCAAAGTGACTTACAACAAAGTGTGCATTAAAGGCCTTATCTCCTCCATGTCAGTTCTTTATGCGGAGCTTGGATGTGATTACACCTTCTTCATCCGCCGCCTCTCATCACCATTTTTCAGCTCTATGGGAGCGTCCGTCACCTCACCTTCACGTCTGTGCCACGCCTCCTTTTCCTTATTACTGAGCTTGGGTCATTTCAAGTCCCGATAAAATATGTTCATGATCGCACTAAAGCCACGGGGAGCAGACTAATCGTGGATTCGCTGCTCAGAGGATCAGGAGTTTGGGAAAGGTGTCGATCGAAGCATCGATTACTTCCTTTTGTGTTCCGGGATTATTTCAGTGATTCTGCAGTGAGTGCTGTTGCAACATCAGCTGTTTGGTAATCTCAGCTGATCTGGAGCTGCAGGCCCTGAGGGCAGCCCGGTCTCTGAAACTCGCTAACCTGGAAACACCACCCAGTGCTCCGCTCTCAGCCTCCTGCGGTGTGCAGTCTAGAGAGCCTGACCTTGTGTGTGTGTGTGTGTGTGTGTGTGTGTGTGTGTGTGTGTGTGTGTGTGTGTGTGTGTGTGTGTGTGTGTGTGTGTGTGTGTTTGAGGGAAGTTGGGACAGCTCTCACATGACCGGACTTGTGACTGACCTTGCGCAACATTACAACAGGCCTGCGTCCAGCTGCCAGGACAGCAGCCGAGCTTTGATTCCTGCGTGTGGATCAATAAAGTTACACGTTATTATCAACGCTCCGCTATTTTTATTGTCGTGATTTTTGGCACAAAGTTTGGAGGAGGTGTGATGCATGTACAAAAATATGACAGCCTAATTTCACTCAAGTTATGAATCACCAGAGAAGCTAATGTTTGTACCAGTTGTGTGTGGCCTCCTTGCTCCTCGTGATTGGCTTGTGTCCTTTCTGGACCCGTCTGCAGATAGTTGTGTGTTCTTTGAGATTTTTCTTGCTTCATATTTTTCTTAAAGAGTTAAAAAAGCGTTCACCTTTGAAGGGTGACCTCAGCTAACGAGATGATTTCAGCTTGTGTAACTCTGAGTCCAGTGGAAAGACGCGGCGCTCGCGCTTAGCCAACCCAGAGATAAGCTTTGAGGAATCTGAGTGTTTAAAGATAGAAACGAAGGATGCTGGAGCTCCACCGCAGAGCCTCGCTGGCCTTTCCACATCCACTCTCTCCTTTTAGCCCAGATAGCTCTCCCACGTGCAGGCGTGCTATAAATAGCCCAGGTTTAATGCACGATTGTCCCGGCGGACTCTTCGTGTTGGTAGCGTCTCGCTGCTTTCGCTCAGGCACACATTAACCACAAATGGGTCCCACCACACCTCCACCCCCCAAAACAGCAGAATTACACAGTGAGGGCCTTCTGAAGGAGCTGATAGTGAGCAGATCTCAGAGGTCAGGCTCATTCAATTGCACATTACCTCTGCTGTTCCAGCACGAGGCGGAGGCTCAGCGCAGAGCCTTCGTCTCTTGTCTGTCAGTAACTTCAAAGATGTGAGTATTCTGCATTAATTTCATGCTCATTTGTTTAATCTGCCCGTTCGAGCAGTAACGGCTTCAGAGACACTCTGAGTGATGCTGACGGGCTGTGGTGTCAGGGAGGAATAAACCCGCCTCTGCTGCCGTTTGCTTTCAGAGAGGGGATGACGGAGCGCCGTGCGGTCACTCAGCAAAACCTCTCATTTAAAGTCACATCTCAGGCTCTTTGGCACAAGTCAGGACCTGCTTTGTGCAAAAGCGGGCACGTACGTGCTGCTCTCACCTTCTGGTCGCTTCCACTTCTCCCTCAACTGATGCTTGATGACTGCAAAAATTTGAGCCCTGACTTCGATCGGCAGGAGTCAAAGCTCCGCCTCCTCGCGCTCACCTGAACTCGACCCGATATGGGGTCAGAGTGTCAGAGCCGGTGTACATTCGCAGCAGTTGGAATAAACGTGGGGAGCGACAGAAAGGCTTCAATGAAACACGAGCAAACATCTGCTCTCAATCACACGCAGGTCAGCAGTAAATCACTGCATCAATGCCTTAAATGGGCGTCTGGAGGCTCTGAGAGCCTTCCTGTAAATGCTCTGACGCAGTTTGACTTTTGGACCTGCAGTGAATCCCCTCACCTGATTGGATGCTGCACACGTGTTTATGTTTGGTTTGTATCTTTGCAGAGACGGTTAACACAATCCTTCCTGGAAACAGGAGCAGAATTGCTCCTCGCCGAGCTGCTTCCTCCTCCCGGCGTCTGATTCATGTCGAGAAGCTTACAGTCTTTGTCGCTATTCAGAGTCAGTGCAGTACTACAAGCACGCCGCAGCCTCGTATCGCCTTCCGCTGCTGCAGCGTCACGTGTGCACTGATGTTCTGGGACATGTTCTACATACGTGGGATGTCCTCATGTGTGTGCCTGTGCATGCGTGTCATGTTCAGGGATGGTTTTATTGATTGATGGCTGTGGTGGAGGGAAGGGAGGATGATGGAGGGAGGAGTGGTAACATTCAATCAGACTGTCCTCTGATGGACGAGGGTAAAAAGAGTATACGAGGAAACTGTAAGTGGAGAAAAGGGCAGAGTGGCCAACGAGGGAAGGCTGCATGATGGTAGGAATGAAGAAAGGATGGGGATGAGTCAGAGCCACGTGAGGAGGATGTGAGCTGCATGCTGAGGGAGGTTCACACTCAGTTAGGTGAAACACACCTGCATCAGCAGCGGGGGGAGGGTCTTACCAAGGGCGCCCTCTCCTCTGTCACTCCACCTTTCCTCCTCCTCCTCCTGCTCAGTGAAGTCATGACCGCTCTCCCCCCCTTTTCCCTTCGCTGACGTTATTCTGACCTACATCTTCCTTCCTGTGTCCTTCTTCTTCTTCTCTCCTTCAGCGCGTCTTCTGTTTCCGGCTCCGTTCATCAGCTTGTCCACCGCTCCGGTTCCTATGCTCTCTGCTGATTGGCTCTTTGATCATGTCTCATGAGTCGTTTATGAAACCGTAAACGCTATCAGCTGATCTTATCTCTTCCATGACCCAAATAAACACGCTGAATAAACACTCATAAACCGAGACGCACAGTGAGGCGGTGAGCTGAGGTTGGAGATCACTGAAGGTGTGTTTGTGTGTGTGTGATGTAACTATGCTTTGATTTAAAAGTGGGATAAAACACGCAGTCCAAAAACAGCCAAATATTAAAATGATGGGGCAGCGGGATGGGGAGAGGAGCGATGAGGCTTTTATCATTTCTGTGTTCTGGCTGTCGATCGAACAGCTGATTGGGAGAAATATACTAATACTGTTAATTGCTTTTATGAAAAATGTGTTGATTCATGGTGACCGTGAAGTAGAAGACGGCTCAGAGCTGCTTTGTTGTAGCTGGTGGTGGTCTGTCAGCTGGACAAGTTGCCGATGTGGACTGTGTTATGTGTTACAAACAGAAGCTCCTGCACAGTTCCAGAGATTCCCAGAGCTGATCTGAATGGCTCAGCATTGGGTCTGATGTAGAATAATGGATAATAATAATGGATTGGATTTATATAGCGCTTTTCAAGGCACCCAAAGCGCTTTACAATGCCACTATTCATTCACACACACTGGTGGAAGCAAGCTACGGTTGTAGCCACAGCTGCCCTGGGGCAGACTGACAGAGGCGAGGCTGCCATATCACGCCATCGGCCCCTCTGGCCAACACCAGTAGGGTAAAGTGTCTTGCCCAAGGACACAAAGCGACCAAGAGCCAGGACAGAGAGCCCGGGGATCGAACCGGCGACCTTCCGGTTACAGATACGCTTCCCAACCCCCTGAGCCACGGTCGCCCCAAGTGTGCTATATATACTTGATGTATTGCGAGTTTTTCCACATACGGTGGTTAAAATATCTTCTAGAAGAAGTTGCCGTGGAAATATAAATATAAATATTTCTGAAACATGCCGTAAAGCTGTTGCTGCAGTGCCATGAATTTATTCCAGCAGCTGAAAAGTCGTCCTCTGCAAAACAAACAAAGACTGTTTTAAACTTTGCATGTGAGCATCTCCATGTTATAAGCACAAAAGAGAACCTTTGCAAGTAAAGTCTCATTAATTCTTGTTTGTGATCGTTTGTTTGTCGAGTGTTGACCACAGAGACAGTCGTACTGTCACTGGTGAAAAAGCCTCTGTGTGCAGATGATGCTTCAAATAAAACATTTAAATTGAACGAGTGCAATTTTAGGCCATATGTGGTTAAATATAACATTAAAACATGTAACATAGTCTGACAGTGGGTCCAAGGGTTTCACCCTGATACCTAATGACAGGATACGCCTCCTCAGAGATGGTGGGTCTCTGAACTCGGAATAAAAAGTGTTCCTTTCATTGTGTGAGCAGAGAGCACTGCTCGTGTTGAACGTGTTAATTTGGTTAATTTCATCATCACATCAGTGGTCTCAGCTATGCTAGCTGAAACCTGATAGAAACGTGACAGTTGCTGCTGGGACAGAGTGTTCTGCACGCTCAGACACAAACGGCAGAGGACGAGTCGGCTACAAGCTGAGCTGCTTTGTGTTTGAGGAAAGCTGATCTGTTTGAATCAGTTAAATACGTTTAACTGGTCGACCCAGTGTGTGTGTTGTCGTTTCCTCATCATTCATAAAACAGGACATTGATTCTGTGTGTCGTCTTCATGCAGACGTTAAGGAAGGAATGTTTCCTCCTCCCTTCAGAGACCACGCAGTCATTTCCCATCACGGCGAGTCACGCACACACACTTCCTGCTCTTCGCAGTGACGTGGCTCAGTGTGTGTGAGAGGCTCGGCCTGCTGTGACTGTGAGCCACATGGTAAAGAATTTAGAGATGTGATCTTGAGGGTAAAACACAAACTGAGCACAGTTTCCCTTTTCACATGTTCCTGAGAGCATTTCAGGAATTGTTGATTAGGAAGCGGGATCTGAAATCGTCTTGTATGGGCAACGGACATTTTCAGGGAGTGAGTTTTTCAGAGTTGGGCAAGCCATCGCTGAGGTTTTAGAGAAGTGTTTGGCAGTTCCTGACTTTATGAAGGGTGAAGGCTCTTGTTCCTTCAGGCAGAGGCTTCGTGTAGGTGTCGAGTGATTTGGTAATGGGAAATGATTCTTGAGGTCTTGTTACCTCAGATGTTGCGAGGGGTCAGAGGGTGCCTGCTGAGGTCCTTTATGTCCATAAGAGTTCATGTGGAGGTTCCTGTGATTTCATGTGATCGTAGGAGATCCTCGTTGTTGATTACTGCCTGGAAATAATCTCCATTCCTCTGCTGTGTGTCTAAGCCTAGGTCTCCTTTTTTTTTCTCTTTCGGTGTTTGCAGTGAGTGACGCGCAGAGCTCGAACAACTTTGAGATATTTGTCACTAAAGAACATCAGAAAACAAAGTTATAAGCACTCTCAGCACTGGAGCCCCCCAGGGGTGTGTTCTGAGCCCCCTGCTGTACTCTTTGTACACATATGACTGTGTGGCCACTACCAGCTCCACCACCATCATCAAGTTTGCTGACGACACCGTCGTGGTGGGCCTGATCTCTGATAACAACGAGACGGCCTACCTGAAGGAGATTAGGAATCTGGAGAACTGGTGCCAGAGGAACAACCTCCTTCTAAACGTCAGTAAGACAAAGGAGCTGATAGTGGACTTCAGCACTAAGCAGGAGAGGAACTACCAGACCCCCGTCATCAACGAGTGCCCAGTGGAGAGAGTGGACAGCTTCAAATACCTCGGAGTTCACATCACGCAGGACCTGTCATGGTCCTGTCACATCAACACCGTGGTGAAAAAGGCCCGACAGCGTCTCTACCACCTCAGACGCTTGAGAGACTTCCAACTGCCCTCCAAGGTGCTCAGGAACTTTTACTCGTGCACCATAGAGAGCATCCTGGCGGGAAACATCTTAACCTGGTTCGGGAACAGCACCATGCAGGACAGACGAGCTCTACAGAGGGTTGTGCGGTCAGCTGAGCGCACCATCCGCTCCGAGCTCCCTGACCTGCACTCAATCTACAGCAGGCGGTGCTGGACCAAGGCCAGGAAGATCGTGAAGGACCTCAGCCATCCCAACAACAGACTGTTCTCTCTGTTGAGGTCAGGAAAGCGATTCCGCTCCCGGAAGACCAACACAGAGAGACTGAGGAGGAGCTTCTTCCCGCAGGCGATACGGTCTCTCAATCACACCACCACACAGTACTGACCCACACATATGGTTCTTACACACACACTGGACTTTCTGGACTTTGGTTTTGCACAACACTGGTCACTATATTCTTCATTTCCGGTTAATACTTGTACAGCTGCTGTTATTGTGTATATATTTATTTATATTTAGATTTCTTCATACATTCTTATATAGTTCTATATTGTGTATTTTGTTGTACAGTTATTTTATTTTCAACTTTAATTTATATATTTATCTTTATCTTATTCTTCCCAGTTAAATTTACCCTTCATTCTAATTTGTGTTGTACAGTTATTTCATTTTTAACCTTAATTTATATTTTATTCCTTCCTAGTTAAATTTACCCTTTTTAATTTTTCATATTTATTTCCTTTCTTATTCATAGCCTTTTCCTTTTTTGTTTTCTTTAGGTCACGAGCAGTTGTCCAAGCATTTCACTACATATCGTACTGTGTATGACTGTGTACGTGACAAATAAAATTTGAATTTGAATTTTTATATCAACCATCCACCTCCTCAGTCAGAATACACATGCAGCTCAGTAAAACCAGCACTCATCACATGTGTCACTGTGACCACAGTGAGACGTGCATTAATAGATGATGACCGTCCACACTGGGCGACTGTACATGTGACAGACAGTCTGTGCGATCCTGGTGTTGAACCTCCTCTAATGTGGAAGCCTTATTACATCTAATGAGCAGCTGTTGATGAGAGCTCCTTGTGATGCTGACAGCGAACAGTGATTTACAGTGCAGACTTTTATCCAAAGTGCCTCTCACTTTGAGAAAGGGCGGCTTGATTGGAACTGAAGCTCTGACAGTACAACCACACAGAAACATTCAGACTCATCGGAGTCGTGGAAGGAGAACCATCTCCACGTTTGTGTTTCAGAGAGCACAGATAGCATCATCCACTGCTTAAGGCAAAGCAGAACAAAAACACTTTTACCCAGCTGTGATCTTTGTGACTTGTGCTATTTTTTTGTATCCCGAAAGAACCCAGGCTCCTGGGAATGCTGCTTTGATCTCAATGTTTAACTAACGTGACCTCTCCTTCTCTTTTTCCGTCCTGAGTATGGGGAGGAGGAGGTGTGTTCGGACCGTCTGGACACCGACTTCCCGGACATTGACCTCTCCCAGCTGGACACCAGCGACTTTGACAGCGTCAACTGCCTCAGCGAGCTGCAGTGGTGCAACGATCAGTCGGCCAACGCGTCGCCGGCCTCCATTCACTACAGCACAGCAGACGAGCTGTTCGAGGTGAGGTTTCTGTCCTGAAGCCGGCGCCTCTTCTCGAAAATACGTCTCCTTTTTCGGCGTCTTTCTTTCTCATACCTATGCTCGTTATCTTTCTATTCTTGGAAGAGCTGGTGGTCAGAGGGAAATGAATCTTCGTCTGTTGTTTAGTGTTGAGACAAAGTTGGTGTTGTGTGAAGGACTTCCCAAATACTCCCTGCTGACTCCTTTAGCTGCACAGTGTACAAAATATATGCTCTGATATTATTTTAGTGAACTGAGGCGAGCACGAGGTGTTAGGCCGGAATCAGCTGGCAAACATGTCCACGCGCTGCAGGCTTGTCTCAGCACTTCACACCAAACAGAGGCTGAATCTGTGCTTTTTGTTTTGGCACCTTCTTGTTTTTTCAGACCTTTTGACCAAAGCTGTTGTTTTATGAATTAATTCAGCTGTTAATTGAATCTCACACGTGCCTTTCGTGGAATTGGGTCTCAGAAGCATGTTGTTAGAGAGCCAAAGTTTCCTATGCTGAAGTGGGTGTAAAACCCAAACCCCTGTCTTGACCCTTGTGCTTAGATGTGGACATGCAGCGTGTCTCTGTGGGCCCAGCCAAGAAAGTAGTTCCCAGTTATGCTGCGTGTAACACGATGATGCAAGCAGCACATCTGCTGGGCCGCTGAAAGCCCGAGGCTCCGGTGTCTGGTGCCCTTCCGGGATGAATTCAAGGAATACCCTTCTAATCTTTCTTTATCTGCGAGCCGGCCCTGGATCATTGATCGTCCATAGGTTTGCAGTCCCTGCAAAGTCTTGCAGTCCCATTATGGAGGCTAAATTGAGAGCACCTCGAGAATAAAAAGACAATAACGGAGAGATAAAGTAGCATTTAGGTCCACATCATCTGCTGTGTAATGCAAGTCTGCTGATGGAAATTGCTTTGATGCTGCAATGTGCCACAGAGAGTATTGGTTAAATGAAGACAGGCAAAGCATTATGGGAATTCAGGTAAATAAACACCCACAGCCCCTGTCTGCACTCTGAGCGCCTCAGTTTTATTCTTACTTCGATGCACATTAGCTGACGCCTGAGCGACTCTTTGACTTCCTGTTGCTGACACGAAACTAAACTTCACAAGATCACAGACGCACAACACAGACAGTTACAGACACAATCATACAGCACAGACAAAATCACACACACAGTCGCAAAGACACAATCATGGACACAGGTGTATTCATACTGAGAAGTTACAGCAGTGAGATTCTTCATGTCTAACAGCAGCCGACTAATAAGAAAATACACGAAGAGGAAACGGGCGCGTTAATCTCACCGTTTTTCTGGTTCTTTGTCTCGATCAAACACTGCAGCTGCTTTACTTCCCGGCCTTTGTGGTATCGGGAGCTCTTTGATGGCTTCATGGCACTTTTTCCTTTCTGTGTTTGTCACCAGTAACTGCTCCTCCTGATGCGTTCTGGTCTGTGTTCACTCATTTTTCTGTTTCTGCAAACTCACTCTGCACATGTACAGCTTTGAAAAACACAGCACCCCCCTTCATTCCTCTGATATGTTATATTTCAGTCAATACTATATTGATCAGATTAAAACAGCAGTGTAGATGGTCAGACCGCGTTTGATTATGAATACGAATAATGAATAGAGTGATAAGCAGGCACATGAAGCCCTCCCAGTGTCTCTGCCCCTCTGCTATCAGTCAATATGGTGCTTATTTACGGTCGCGTGTCGCAATCTCATCCCCAGCTGGAGGTTATCGATCGTGTTTGTGTGACTTAATTTAACCTCAGAGTGCAGAGATCAGGAAAGGAAAGAGCAAATTGATTTAGAATTATGATTTTAGCAATAAAAGCCCACACATGCTCAGTGGACATCTATTCAGCTGTTCGTGTGTCAGCCAATCACACGGCAAGACAAGCTGCTGAAGCTCAGACCGAGCATCAGAATGATGAAGAAAGAATGTGGCATGGTTGTTGGTCTGAGTGTTTCACACACTGATCTCCAACCATCTCTGAGCTCAGAGGAAATAACCAGCCAGCAGCAGCTCTGTGGGAGGAAATGACTCGCTAAGGTCAGAGGAGGATGGACAGTCTACTTAGAGCTGATAGGAAGGCAGCAATAACTCCAGTAAGCACTCGCTACAACCAAAGGTCGTGTCCAAATTCATGGGCTGCATCCTCCTGAGGCCGCATTTGTAGACCGATTACGTCACAGCGACGCGCCGAAGGCTGTCCAAATTCGTAGACTCCTCCGAATGCAGCCGACAAATGCGTCCTCCTTTTCTCCGAATTTGAAGGATGGGTCGGATGTGTCCTTCGTGGCCTACCATATCCCAGAATTCATAGCGCGGCCCAGCCAAACTCCAGTTTCCAACAATGGCGGCCGCTACTAAGTTTTAAAATTACTCATACTAATCTTTCTGGGTCACAAAATAAACTTTTAACATATTTTCAGGCGAGAAAGTAGCTGTGTAAACATCAAATATCTGCTCGGTTTATCAAGATATCGCATATTTGCAAAAGTGCTTCGACATTTTCGGAGGCGTCTGCTACCCACCAGCTCGACAGCTAGCCGGGAGCTCGAGGGTTACTGATGCGGCCGAGAACGGCACAACTCCCGGCACATCATTTTCAGATCACCGCGGACTTTCGCTGCTCAGGTTAAACGTAATATATAAGTCACTTAGACAACCTAAAAATGTTATTGTTGGGCTTTTTTCAGTGTTTTGTTTGTTCGTGAGTAAATCGGTTTGGCTGAGATTAAAGTTATTAGATTAGATTAGATAAAATAAAACTTTATTAATCCCCCGGGTGGGTTCCTCCTTGGTTTTCACACAGCTGACTAAACGTCAAACAGAAACCTGATTAAACAGAAGTATGAGACAGTCGAGAATTTACGCCAGTGTCCTGTTATATTTTAGATAGCAAGGAGCAGACGGCTGAGTTTATTAAACTCCACCGAGACAGCGGTGACGCTAATCAGAAGGCTAGACCGTCCAATTTCACGGCCGTTTACTTCCGGCCTACCCAACCTTCTGAGGACCTGGCCCACGTAGACTGCGAAGGCCGGGTCCTCAGGAGGATGCAGCCCATGAATTTGGACACGACCAAAGTCTGCAGAAGAGCGTCTCTGAACCTTGAAGCAGATGGGCTCCAGAAGCAGACGACCACACCAGTGTCACTGCTGTCAGTAAGAACAGGAAACTGAGTCTATGGCTAACACAGACTCTCAAACCTGGACAACAGAAGCTGGAGAAACGTCTCCTGGTCTGACGAGTTTAAAGCATGGATCCATCCTGCCTGTGTCCGTGTTCAGGCTGCTGCTGGTGTGACTCTCAGTACCAGCTGAGCATCGTTTAAACTCCGTAGCCTGGCCGAGTGCTGCCGCTGACCACGCCTATCCTTTATGACCTCATTCCACCGTCTTTAGCAGGATAACAAAGCTCCGTGTCTCAAAGCTCAGATCATGTCAGACTGGTTTCTAGAACATGACTGTGAGTTCACTGCACTCAGGCAGCCTCCACAGACACAGATCTCAGTCCTGCAGAGCAGCTTTGAGATGCAGGAGACACATCTGCATCAGCTGTGTGATGATGTCATAATGATGTCAGTCTCTGAGCAGCTTGTTGAATCTGAGCCATGAAGAGTTAAACTCAGTACTAGCAGATGTACCTAACAAAGTGTAAGTAAGTAAGTGTCTGTATTTTGATTGTCAGGTAAATGTAAATCTGTTTTTCTGTGACTGTTAAATTAAGTATTGCTTTTAGCCAATCAAAGGCTTTCCTCTGCTGATATAGCACTGTGTAGATTCCCGCAGAGAAGACGTGAGCTGGCCTGAAGATGGAGAATAAATGTAGGAATAAATAGTTTTGGCAGCTGGGGACAGATGGATCTGGATGATAAAAGAGAGAGACAGATGAATGAAGCTCGCTGGCTTCCCGTAGGCCAGCCGTGCTATCGCCTCTCCACCAGACTCTGCTCTCAGCAAGATGGCAGCTCATCAACAGTAAACAACTCCTGTGTGGATGTCACAGGAGGGCCAGCGGTGGAAAGAGAGCTGAGCTTGGACTGAAATTACACATAAACATTATTTTCTTCAAACGAGACAATGTTCATGCTGAAACATTACAGAAGTGCACATGCAGCATTGCAGAGAACTCAGTGTCGTACTGACGGAGATAACAAGGTCAAAGGTCAGAGTGGAGTCACCTGACCTGTGATGTTATTGTGATAAATGACACAAACAAGAAGAAAGAGTGATCAGAATGTATGGGGCATTGTTTGAGGAGTGATTCAGCTCCCGAAGAGTCCTTCAGTCTGAGAACCAAGACATCTGTCTATACATCCAAGCATCCATCCATCCACCCATGTATACATCCATCCATCCACCCATGTATACATCCATCCATCCATCCAAACATACATCTATACATCCATCCATCCACCCATGTATACATCCATCCATCCATCCAAACATACATCTATACATCCATGCATCCATCCAAACATCCATCCATTCATATGAATGTGGTGATGGTGATAGATCTGGTGTGGTGGATTAATAGTGGGTCTCTGAGGTTTGTATCGGTGTTCCTGATCCCGCCCATGTTCTCTTCCTGCAGATAGAAGAGGAGAACGCGGCTCTGCTCGCCGCTCTCACCGACAGTTTGGATGGGATTGTGGATGCCGAGGTGGGTGGACTCTCTGTGTTCCCCGCCCTGGGGGAGGAGCCCAGCCAAGAAGAGGAAGATGGTCTTTCTCTCAGCGCCGAGGACTTCAGCCAGCCTCTGGGGTCCGAGACCGAGGACCCGTCTCTGGTAAGAACACAGAGCGGCGTGAAGCAGCATCAGAACTGTTTCTTTTGTCTCTATTCTGGGTCTGGACCTCAATTTTCCACATCTCCCTCTGTTATGTTTGGTATACAAAAGAGAAACAGGAGATGAATATACCAAACATAACAGAGGGCTGTTATGTTTGGTATTCATCTCCTGTTTCTCTTTTGTCATTGGTCTGCAAATCAAACGTCTCTCACAGCCCAACAGACAGAGATCCTTTAATGCGAGCTTCAAACCCTATCCAGCCCTCGTCACCCCGACGTGCTGAGCCTCTCCTTTCCCATGCTCTCCCTGCAGCTTTCTCCCCCGTATCTCCATCTGTGTCGCGTTCACTAACCTTCATGATCCCCTCATCGGCCTGCGAGGTTCAAAGTCTGCCTTTAACTGCAGGAAAACAGAGCAGCACAAAGTAACCTTTCATCCTGTGTGTGTGTGGGGGTGGGGGTCCCGTTTCTGGGAACCAGGCATTATTTCAGTCACACAAATAGGGTGAAATGCTTCAGAGAGAGCGCCTTGTAGAGGTTTGTGTGAGAATGAGATCTGGTCATAAATGATGAAATCCTGAAAAAGAATAAAGTCTGAGATGTGTTGAGAACGGCGATACAACAGTTTCTTACAGCGAGCTGCTGACTTCAGACTTTTAGGAAACTTTCAAAGTTGTGTGAGTGATTTGACGATTCTGCAGACCTACACAGTCTCAGGACCATGAGTGAGGTGGTCTGTGTTGGTCTTTGTGCTGAAGTGTGTGTGTGTCTGTTCTCCCCCCCCCCCGGGCCTCTTCCTTGTTCCCTGAATCACTCTTCCTGGAACAAATCCTGTTCTCTCCCCACTTGCCCCTCCCCCCGTTATCAGCCCTTGTGTGCACCTGAGCCCGTCGCCTCCTTACCAAAAACTCTGAAACCTGTTGAGCCCCCCCTGCTGGGCTCAGCCTGGAGGTAATTGAAGCAGGAAGTTATTTGACTGCTCATGCGATTACCTCCAATGCGGTCTTGTTGCTCTCGTCACAAACACAAATCCACCCGCTTCCTCAGCGCACGGTGCTCGCAGGCTTTACTTGTGTGCTCTGATTTAGCGGCAGCTGACAAAGATGCTATTGTTTGGCAGTCGTGAGTCATGGCGGATGTCTGAATACCTGCAGTGTAAATGTTTACCAGCATGCTCTGACTTCTTTTTGTACTGACACGATGAGGCCATCTATAAAACCACCCTGTTGAGCCACATTTGCTGGGCTCTAAAATGAATGCAGTGATAGACTGTGAGATAAGAACAGGTCAATATCCTTTATGGAACAATAAAATATGTTCTTACAGTGAAAGAAGACACCATTGAGTCTCCTTGGATTGAACTGCTCCGCAGAATTATACCAGCAAATGAATGATGGAGCCTTACAGTGAATGCAGCTGTGCTGCAGTGTGTAAGCCGTGAGGAAGCAGACTGAGCGATGGCAGCATATCAGCCGTTGCTCTTCTCTGGTACAGGTGCACTGTAGTAACTGCTTTGGTCTCAAGCCGCTTTATACTTTATACTGGAGTAATAGAGAGAAAACCCCAACAATGAGACAACCCCCTAGGAGCAAGCACTTGGTAACAGTGGAAAGGAAAAACTGTTTGAACAAAAAGAAACCTCCAACAGAACCAGGCTCAGGGTGGGAGCCTGCCTGCTGTTACCTCTTCAAACCGCTTTGCAACCCACCCCACCCCAGCACCTCCACTTCATGCTTTTACTAACTTAATGTAACTGACACCTGCTCATATCTGTGCTGGGGTCAGAGGTTGGAGCTGGGGTCAGAGGTCGGTGCGGTGCAGTATAAAAGAAGGAATCTGTGCATTTTTATGCCTCATGCTTCTCACGTATGTATACAAAAGGACCAAGAGGTCAAGGAGCGCCAAATATAAATGATGAGAGGTTCTGTTCCCCACCTAAATAATATCTGAACACTAAGACTACAGAACCACAGACACTAACAGACACGTAGGTGGAGCCTTGACAGTGTTGGTGTAATCATGTCCAGTGTCCAGGGCCCCATCATCGTTATCCCTGTTCATTTAAAGCTACACTGTAAAGTGTGTGCACCCACTGCGAGCTGTTTTAGTGACACCACTGGGATTGAGTGTTCAGTTTGACAACATGCAGAACACATCACCAACGACACGTTTAGGAATAATACTTATATACACGGTAGTAAGACAGAGGTTTTACTGTATGACTGGAGTACTCTAGTGTACTAACAGTAGTGGGGACGGATCTGAGAGGCATTAGCAGGAAAATAGGGCATTCCTTCCAAATTGGTGGAAATTGCAGTGACGGTAAATGTTTCAGTAATCAGGACAGTTTGGCTGTTGAGGAAGCCAAAAAAGAAGCAGTCAAGCCTGTGAGCGCTAACGGTGAGTGTGTGCCGGCAGGAAGTCGGGCATCGCTGCAGGCGGTTAAATGCAATGAAGCTTTTGTTTGGTGCAAAACAGGCCAAAGATAGTGAGCTGTCACGCCACGACATGCCGTCGTCTCTGCTGTCTCACACGTTTGTCCTTGAAGCTTCGGCGGTCATCAGTCAGCCAGAACTCAGGTTGTAAGTACGAGACCCCGAAGGTCACAGAAACGCCAGCTCAGACTTCATGACTGTCGCCGTCGTTTATTCTTGAAGTTTTGGTGCACTTTTGATAATATTGATCCCAAAGGTCCACATGTAGAAAACTCCAGAGCAGTTTGATTGTGACAGATGCAACTCTGAGACTCTTTAAATAGCTTTAAATTATTACACTGCACAGGGCTGCGTTTGACTTGAGAAACAATTTTAAAAAGTGAAGGTGTTCTCACAGGTGCAGCAGCCGGACATCCATGCAGGCAGAGCAGCCTCCTAACAACATTATTCTCTTTACTCTGCGTGCTGTCACATGACTGCTGTCACTGTGTTCAGGCTTAAATGAGGTGGCGGCCTCTACTGATAAATCCTAGAATCCTAAATTTTGTTCCAAAGTCTTCTAAAAGTCGTGTCTGTGTGGCGTGATTATAATTACATGACATATACGTATAAAGCTGCATAAACAGTGACAAGTTCAGTTTCCTCAGAGCTAAAAGAGCCGTGCAGAAGCTTTTAACATGTGTTTTCTCTGCACCGTGTCCCCCTCTTTCGGTGCTTGTGCACACTCTTGCAGTTTGTTCACATGTGATTGGCCCTTGGCTCTTTCTTCATGACTATTTGTCCCAGTGTAGAACAAGGCCTCCATTGATGAGGCCACTGAAGCTGTGGGAGGTGTCCAGAGTAGAGTAGAGCGAAGAAGAGTAAACTGTGTGTTTGAGGGCCCCGGATGCTTTCAGTGGTCCAAACAGACACAAACCTTCAGTTGCCACTTTCACGCCCCTCAATGGGACTCTGAGCGGAGCATCAGCACGCGCTCAGAGCCAAGTTGGCTCGCCCACAAAGAGCCGCTGTGGCCCATTAACGATGTGGGCGACCGGCCCACTCACCCCGACCCAGATAGTATCTGTGCTTGCAGCCAGTGCTGACGGCTGGTGATGATGTGCAGCGTCGCTCACAGGTACACAGCTGCTGACCTCCAGAGAGTCAGCCGCAGCATCACGCCATCATAAACGCTCTGCACGCCCTGCAGTAGGTCTTCATATAATGTTGCTTACCTGTGACGGCCCCAATCAGAAACAGAGTTTTTATAAAGCGGCAACATCCGTGAGTTTCTACCAGCGATTCAGAGAGACTGAAAAAGGAGCTGATGGAGCTGACATGAAGCTCAGACCTGCACTGAATGGGCGACGAGGACAGTGGGCGGGGCTTGGGGGGTGCTAGTGTTAATATTCAGCTGAAGGGTAATACTGGGGGATGATGAAGGACAGGTTGGCTTCATGCCTGTAAGAAGACTGTGATGGAGGGATGAAGGAGCAGTCGTGCTCGGTTATTATAGAAAGAGAGAGTTTTTAATGGGAACGTGAGCGTGCCGTGTCGCTGTCAGCTTTAGTCGAGTGATAAATGTACAGTATGTTGACCCGGCCTGCATGTTACTCTTGTACAAACATCCATCAGCAAAGTGTTAACAGCTGACAGAACGTAGATTAAAAACTGGCGCATTCATCTCTCTGTGAGCCCTCTCCCGTGTTTGTGTTTTTACTACATTTGTACATCCGCCTCGCCGTCGTGCACGCGCACAAAGCGGCGCTCTATGTCTACGTCATGAAGACACTTCTGAAACCTTTTGATTTTCTTCCTCCTCAGCTGAAGAAGCTGCTGCTGACGCCTCCCAACATGCCTGCAGGCATGGACGTGCACAAAGAGGGCGTGAATGGCCATCGCTACTGCAACAGAAGCTTGCGCCTTCGTCCGGTCAGGCCTCTGCTGAAGGTGAGACACTTCCTGTCAGTACGTGCTGTTTAAAAGTTCACTACTTGTTGAATTAGGTTTTCAACAGAGCAACGAATTATCAAAATTAAATTCTCCAGTCTCTGGATTTTTACAATGAGTCGACGCAGTACTCGTGGCTGCGTAGGTAGTAGTACATCAGCAGTAAATGGTACAGTACGAAGCAGTTTTTACAGATTGTTAAGCTGTAGAATAAAAGCTTGCCGAGACCTTCCCGAGGAGAGGATGCTGTTGATGCTGGACGGAGTTCACAGAGCTGTGGCTTTAGCTTTAGAGCCGCGTAGCTGTGCTGTGGCAGATGGTGTGAGGGCAGCAGTGAGTTATGTGGATAATCCACAGCTGCACGCAGCACAGACATTAAACGTGAGCCTCTGTGCAGGGCAGGAAACCGCTTCCATGTTTTGTTGTGTGGGGCTTCATTTTTCATTTCCAGGAACAGCTGCAGACAGGAGAATGAAACAAAACAGTTCATCTGAAGCATCAGGATGTAGTGGAAGACTACAGGCTGCTGTAGTTGCATCCTTCATTACTGCATAGCAGGCCTGAACTGTGTTAGCTCACAGCACCGATGCTACAAGGGCTGCAGACCAAAAAGTTGTTCCACAAGCTTTTAAATATCTAGGCACAGAAAGGCCTTTTGACTTTTCCTTTCTTGTCCTTCAGATCGTGTTTTTGTTTCGTCCCGATGGCTTGTTTTCTTTAAAATCCAGCTTCCAAATTCCATCAGATTCTCTGAGCCACCTGAACATGCCGTCTACCAGCACACTGGCGTCAAACACAAAGCAATTCTGAGAATTGTTGTAGAATTTGAGTCTAATTACACTGATCCTTATCATCTGTTGTGATAACAATCACAACAGACTACAGCTACTCAGTAGCATTGTGAGGTAGTATGGCTTCAAAATCATTTATGGCACTGATACTGCCTCCTGCAGAGGGAAACAACATCTATTGCCATGGATACTTAATAAAGTTACGTTATAGTACATTTTTACAGTGAGCCGAGCTGTTTTTGCTCAGCGGTGCACACACAGAGCTGAGCATCATCATATTTCCCTCGCATGTTATTTTTTCCTACATGCTCACCTTGTTTCTCACCCTCTGGTTTATGCTCTTGGTAGACTGTGGTGCTCATTTGGGCAGTGCTTTTTGCAGGTTGTTGGTAGACACGCCCCCACTGCCATGTTTTTTATCCTGTAATGCAGAGCACTTCCTGTTCTAACCGCTTGTTTGTCTCCATCTTCAGAGTGACGTCCCTCAGGAGAGGAAGCCCCGGGCGGTGCGTCCCGCTGGGCGTCTGTGCACAGAGCTTCACCGCCACCTCACCACCACGGAGGACACTGCGGCTCCTGACACGGAGGAGGAGGACGAGGAAGAGGAGGACGAGGACAGTGAGTCTGAGGAGGAAGAAGAGGAGGAGGAGTCCTCCAGCAGTGAAGCAGAGGGAGCGGCAAGCGTGGCCGCTGCCCCCGTTGAGGCACCGAAGCCTCAGTTCAGCTCAGAGAAGGAGCTGCAGTCTGTGGTGGAGTTGATCAGGTACATGCACACCTACTGCCTGCCCTCGCGCAAGCAGCAGGGCTGGGATCGTAAGGACCGTGACCTGCTGCGGTCCCGGGCCCGACCTGAGGCCCCCCGCTCACCTGCCACAACTTCTCACAGTAGAGTGGTACTGGTGGCTGGTCCCGGGACCGGCGGGGGCTCGACTGGGTCAGCCAGCACCGCCACCAGGAAGCTCCCCTTCGCTCGGCGAAGGGAGATGAAGGCAGACTCCCTTCTCCGCACGCTCTTGCAGCAGAGCAGCTCTTTTGACGTGAGCAAGCCTTACAGACTGCACCGCCCACCCTACTCTCTCAGCCCCGACCGAACGGGAGAACCCGCTCCCTCAGGCCCGGCCCAAATCCCCACCTCCGCCAACCCCAAGCCAGACCTTGAGACCCCTGAGAGGAGAAGCCACTCCTCTGAGCCACCACGAAGCCTGGAGAAGACTGCAGACTGCAGCGGCTCCTTCTCAGTTCGGCGCTCACGCCGGCTGGCATCGTTTCCCAGCCGCTTTGCCAAAAGGCTGCGGCCTGAACGGGCCAGGGAAGAAGACAGGAAGGAGGGACGGGTGGGGCTCAAACTGCCGCCCACCCAAGCTGGAGGGGAAAGCACGACGGAGACGTTGAGGGGAAAGCTAACGTCCAGTGAGCTGAGTCACCCCTGCTGCCACGGTACGTCACGCACGTCCTCCTTCGTTCGTGAAGGCGGGGCCTGCGAGTGTGACCTCGTCACAGCAATACTGACCTACATGCTGATGAGTTTGTACATGGCAGTGAGAGGATTTTTGTTGTGGTTGCAGAAAAGCCAGCCTGCCTGTGTCTGCCTCTCAACACAAAGTCTGCAGGGTGAGTATTCACAGCTCAGAGTACCTGTAGGTTTCATCATGCAGGTGCACCATAGTTATTTAGGCCGGAAACTTCACTTTAGGTTTACTAACGTTGAGCTGACAGCAGTGCAGAGGTGACTCAGCAGGCGCTCCACGCTGAACATACTTCAGATTATGATGCTGAGAGGATTGTTTCAGCTGTGCTAATCTAAAGCCTGTAAACATGCAAATGACTGTTAATCACTTGGAAACCATAAAAACCTCCATTCATTCGTTTCTTCCTGTTTGGGTATTTGCTTAATGATCTTAATTATAAAAATTTGAATGGTTGGCAGTTTGTCAGTGTGTGCACTGTTTGGGCTGACACTAAATTTAAGGCTCCGTGCAGGAACACAGGGACATCACTTACCCTGCAGTGAAACGGTCTCTCTCCAGTTGAGCTCACTTTTACTTCAGTATAAAAGACGCTCATGTTCATCAGAAGTTCTAGCATAAGGTAACCAAAACAGGAAGAACCATCACATTCCGGCTGCTCACCTGTGGGTCTGATGAGATTTCAGGATAAAAGGCTTCAGCACCATCCATGGGGCCATTTCTGAACTTTTAAGCCAGACCCAGATTCATCAGGACCCTGGCTGGTTTCTCAGAATTTAATTTGGGCAGACAGAGTACTTTTTTGAACATTATTGAATGGTGATTGTGTTCAGGGCTCTAACGTGTCCTCTGCTTTGATCCGGCAGAGAGTCCCAGTACAGCACCAAGGCCTTTGAGCAGACGCTCAGCGTGGACCTGTGCGGAACGGCGGGTAAGCCTCTTGCTGCTGGGGCCCCACGCGATGACATCATAGCTGCACATGCTGTTTCTCGCTCATGTACTCAAGCCTTTGTCGTCCCCACTCAGGTCTCACCCCTCCCACGACTCCGCCTCACAAGCCCGTGGAAGACGAGCTGTTCAAGCCGGCAGACGGAGGAAAAGGTGGAGGTGGCGGAAGCGAGCCCGCCCACCTGGCTTCAAACAGCAGTGCTGCCGTAAAGACCTCGTCCTGGGCGAGCCGGGCACACCACCAGCGGAAGCTGCCAGAGCAGACGGAGCTATACGCTCAGCTGAGGCGCATGGGCCAGGCCAGCGAGACTGACGCCCACCGTGGCTTTGGTGACCATGACTACTGTCTGCTGAGCCTCGGCGAGAGCCGCAAGCGTAGCGCTGCCATCTTTGGCGCCATGTTACAGGGACGAGCAGAGAGCGAGAGAGTCGGTGCTCCAACTCCCAGAGTGGCCGAGGAGGAGCGGGAAGGGAAGGAGAGCGAAGACGGGCTGGTGCACCCGGAGGCTGCAGAGCCGCGGGAGCAGCTGACATCGTCATCGTCACCCCCATCAGACCGCCAGTCGGACGCTGCCACGCCGCCAGCTTCTGAAGAAGAGGCAGAGGGCTCGTCGGTGTCTCGCTCGCCCTCGCCCATCCCCCACCTGTGCCCCAACTCCCCCTCCAGCAAGAAAGACTCCAGGTAAGATGGACACTTGGGGGGGTAGAAGCAGAATCCCAGTGAGTCTTACATTGTCAAAGATCAGAGGTCATTATTTCTGGAACACAGGTTTTTTTCTTTGCCGCAGTCACCTGTTACCTGCTCGTGTCTTTCATTTTCACCTCGTGTTTGTCCTAATCTCGCATTCAACCACCCCTGCTCTTTCAGTGAGAACTCGGAGATTTGTCCTGACGACACGCAGGGGATCAAAGCCAATCCTGACGAGGTACGTTCGTCGTTCCAGAGCCTGAGTGCTGATGTAGCCACAGTCAGGTGTGCCTCTGCGTACCTGAGAGCAGCTCTGCGCTCGGCCTCCCCTCGCTTTAGTTCACACATCTTTCAGTATTCTGTATTGTCCTTTGTCCTGACTGTTGCCATGGTTTCCCTGTTGCCAGGACAACTGCCAGGTGTTTTACATCCACAACCTGCCGAGCAGCGTGACCCAGAACATGCTGAGGAAACGCTTTCAGATTTTCGGCAAAGCAGAGGACTGCAAAGTCATCATCTGCAACGAGTAAGTGTGTGTGTGTGTGTGTGTGTCATTGAGTCTGTCCCGTGATTGGCCACAGCCCCTAAAGGTCAGAGAGGGTCACTTCCTGAGGGGCTCATTAAATGTGACTTTGAAATTTTAATTTAATGATGGCGCCCGCTCCTGTTGTTGCAGACAAACCCAAACATTTGGTGGTGTTGATGTAATAGTTTTGTTTTGGGGTCAGAGGCGAAGTCACTGCTTCATTGTATCCAGGATGTCACGTGTCTGCACCACGCCTTAAAGCACCAGTAAGCTAATGCACCGCCTGTCCTCTGCCGGCCTGTAGGGAGCGTTGCGGGGTGATAAAGATCCGCTCATCGGGCGTTCAGAAGCACTGGAGAGAGCGGGAAGGTGTTTTCCAGAACGGACCGGTGAGCCCGCGGAGGCTGACGAGGAAGCGCTACATAGACCTCGGTAATGAACGCACACAGCAGCACTCACAGGTGCACTCAGTAACCTGGACAGGTGTGTCAGTCATTAGTGCTGCAGAGGAAGAGCGCTTCAGCTACCGCAGAGCATCCTCCCGCCTGTAGAGGCGGGGCACGCACCCAGCTGTGGTTTGTTTCCCAGCAGCACGCCTGACCTGAAGCTTTGCTCTGTGTGTTTCAGATGAGGCAGGTCCCGGCCCGGTCAAGAGCAAGTACGACGCAATGGACTTTGACACTTTGCTGAAGGAGGCCCAAAAGTCCCTGCACCGCTGACAGTAGAGGTCCACCGTCTGGCCAGCCTTAGTAAAGAGCATCAGCCCTGCAGCGACGCGGCTCTGCCCTCAGACTGACTCCTGGTTCCTCCTCACAAGACGACCTCGCGAAATGTTTACATTTTTACCGTTGGAATAAACAATGAGGACCTTGTTTTTTTAAGTTCTTTCACCGGAGGACACTGCTCATAAACGAGGCGCCGCTGGGACCGCAGAGCGGTGCAGGGTCACTTCAGAGAGATCGCTTCTGTGCTGCTTTCTTGTCTGCACTGGGATGCCGTCGCCTCGCTGTGGACAAGCGGGCGTGAGAGACCCAGTAGCAGATCCTTGCTATCCCTGCGTGGCGTTGGTTGTTGTGGTGTGTGTCCCCATGTGTTCGTTGTTCTGTTTGTTTTGTAAAAAAAGAGAAATGCCCCTCTGAGGTCACGACAGGCGACTACGAGCTGCATTTGCTCGTGCAGTCGCATAACCCCAAAAAAGAACCTGCTTTGTTTCAGCGACAAATTGTGGATGTTATTAATTTTAAAATTACTGTGTGTGTGTGTTATGGACAAAGAATATAAGAAAACGTTTAATGTAATTATTTTATGACTGAGAAAGTTTACAAATCTAATATGAAGAAAAAAAAATCATGTTTTTTCCTTTTTGTAATTGTAGTGCTTCCTTGATTTGATCTATGCACTGTAAGGACGCACCTGTTTCTGCTGTCCCTCCCTCCGATCTCCGCCATGCTGACGTTACGGCTGCTGCTGCTGCTGCTTCACACACGAAGGCTTTCGGGATTTGGGAAAAGTGTTCCCGCACTCGTTCACACGCACTGAAATAAGATGTGAGTTTACTTGAACGCCTGGAGGCGTGGCCTGAGATGGAGGCATAGGCACAGATTAGTTTGCCCACATCCATCAGAACCAGGACGAAAGTTGGAAACACTTTTCCCAGATCTTAGAGCCTCCCTGTCTCCCTGATGGGAGCCCCCCAACCGCCAATGCAACCGTTACTGTTTACATCTGGACAGCAGCAAGCGTGAGGAAAATGGAGAGCGCTCTGTACAAATCCAGCACTTTGTCCAGTATTCACCCCTTGAAGCTGCTCATCAGCCCTGTGGGGCCAAGAGCTGCCCGCGGGTCACGTGTGTGGGCCGGCCGCGGCGCGAGCCTTGCCCTCGACAGCACGCAGAAGGATCGGCTGGTCTCGTGGAATGTATTCGAGGACCTGAATGTAATCGTGGCGTTTTCCCCGTTTCTGCTCGCCCAAAGATTGTGGAGCTCTCCGGTGCTTTAAAAGGCTACACTGGCAGGGCTGCGTGAGCCGCTCCGGCCTCAGCGGTCGTCCGCTTGCGGCCGATTTACATTCCCTGCGCAGCTAGCAGCAGCAGCACCCCGTCAAAGGGAGAGAGCCTCCACAGCTGACGGCGAGGTGGCATGATATGGCCCGAGGACGAGCAAGGGGCCGGCCGAAAGGGAAGGAACAGAGCGGGGGTTTCCCGCCTGCTTCAGATGAGCATCTCTACCTCACATCCATCCGCCCCCGCCCTTTGTCTGTGTACGCTCTCCCCCTCCTCTTTTATAAGTGTCTGTCACTGGTTTCTTTGCTCTGTGTTTTCGGTGTGGGGCTTTTCTTTGCTGATGGGCAGTGTGGGTGGGTTTCTTTTAATACTGCGACTCCTACCACTACTAGCCACGATGGGGGGCTACTCTCTGTGTCCGGGGCCGCCTCACGGCGGTCCTCGGCGTGTCTGTTTCTTCGAGTCTCGACCGTGTCCTCGTGTAGCTGAGTGTTTCGTCTTCGTCTCGTGTTTAAGTTGGACACTACTGATGCTAACCCTAACCTGGGCCGGGCCAGGGGGGCGGAGCAGGTCAGGTTACCCGTCTTTCCCTCGTTCTTCCTCGGGAATGCGCCCAATCCTGATCTGCTCATCCTCGCTCCCGGCCCGACTCTCTCTCTCTCGCTCTCTCTCTTTGGGTTTGAGGGTTCCGGGCCTTCCCCAGACTCCTCCCACTTCTTTCCCCTTCCTCTTCCTTTCTCTATCTAATCGACTTGTTGGTAACACACAAAAAATTGAATGTTTACATCACTTGATTCTTGTCTGACTTTATTAGGAACGCACACTAAGTACAAAGGCGCCTTATTCAGTGTTTCAAACTAAAACAACAGCAAGCAAAGTGTCCCGGGGGGGCCGCACCCCTCCCCCAAGGCTCACTGATGTCCAAAACGTATACATACTGATGGAGGAACAAGAACCCCTGAATGAGTATTTGTGCTTAGTATGTATACTACTCAAAAGTGAGAGAATGTGCTGGTTTACATGTTAAAAAGAAATATATGAGTATATAATGTGTACATAGCACTATGCCTCATTGTAAACATAAAATGTATTGTGTGTTTTTGTAAAGGTGGTGGGTCACTGTTGATTCTGAATCAGGCGGGAGGTGCTGGTTTGGGTCGGGGAGGAAATCCAACACTGTAGTTCCCTTTAGTCCGTCACACTAGCACGTCCCATTTCTTTGCTGTTTATGAAACGATTCGTTTTGTTTTCAGTTTTCTGAAAAAGCAATTTAAGATGCAATACGTAATAATCTTCTGATTACAGCCATCCTCACATCCTGAGGAAATAATGTGTGTGGGTGGTGCTGAGGTGTACTGCCGGATGCTCTGTGCGCAGACCGCAGCGGGAGGAAAGCGGTGCGTCGTGAATGGCCATCTGAATTTACTCTTGCACAAAATTGTCACAAACGGTGAAACGGCGTTTCCCATCAAAGAGCCAATGGGAAGGAGTTTCTGTCGTGTGTCAGCAGCAGCCGATCCACACCGCGACCAGAACACGGGATGTGAGAGGGGGGAAACAAAAGGAAGCTGTCGCCGGTTTGACCCTGTTAAATATCTGCACCCCCCCCCCTCCCCCCGCAGAGGCACAGGTGTGTGGGCGGAGTTTCTGGCTGAGGTTTCCGCCCTGCTTTTAATTTGAAAATCTGAGACCGAGAGGGGTTTCTGCAGTCAGTCCTCCAGGTGAACGACATCAGCTACCCCCGTCTCCAAACGGCAAGCCTTAAAAACCAGCCGGGGGAACCACTAGCTTTTATTATTACTGTTTAACCTCCTTTCCAATCCAATGTGGTTTATTATTAAATAATTACTGACGTAATTACAACTTTTTTTCAATAGCCATATTATAAAAAATATATACATATATATGAATATATATTTGTGTGTTTGTGTAGATATCTAGATGATTATATACTTTCTTATAGAAAACTTTGATGTTGATCATTCTCCTGAGTGTTTTGAGAACACATTTCAGCATACATACATATATATATATATAAAAGTGCTGTCTGCCTGGTCTAGGTCCTAGGTCAGCAGGCAGCAAATCCAAATAATTTAAAAAAAAAACCTTCCAAAGGGAATACCCTCGTCACAATGCAATACCTTTCTTTCCACTCTTCCTTTCAGAAAAATGGGAAATGGCAAGAAAATCATTTGTTAGGCAGGTTAACCAAAAAAATTTTAAAAAATCTTCAGTAATAAAGAGCTTGGCTCGCAGCTCGTGGAAAAACACGTAACGTCTTGGGTTTTCTACGTTGGCGACGCCGTGGCCATTTAAAAAAAAAAAAAAAAAAAAAAAAAAAAGCGCGTCCGATCACGCCTCGTTTCACATCTTGTCGGGTTTTTGGTTTGAGAATGGAGCCCAGCATCGACGCGTCTTTATCTGCTAAATGTGAGTTTGGAAACTCGACAAAGGGCATACTCATTTCATCGTTTCTCATTTCTATTGATTTCCTGTCTATTTACATCTAATGACTATCAGATTCACAAATTCTTATTTTTTCTTTTTTAACTTAGTTTTTGGTAAAAGACAAAAAGGTAAATACTGCTAGTGAGATTTTATATTTTTACATATGTTGGTTTTATTTTGCGTGTCTTCTTTTTTATTTATATGCCACTTAGTTTGGACGTCTTTGGTTTTGTGTGAATTCATATGTCTGCAGAATGTGGAGACAAAGGCATTTCAGTATTTTTGAATTGTTAAAATCTAGTTTCATAGAAGCGGAGTATCTGATGTTATAAATTATATTTTAATTCATGTAAATAGTTTAAAACAGAAGATTATGGCTTCCTTTTAAACTGAATACATTTCTCTTCAGAGATTGTTTACATTATTAAACTGTAGAGATGTGCTCCTCATATACTGTATAAAGTACATATATTCATTGATTTGCCTCCAAAAATAAAATCCTAATGAACAAACCTTCAGTGCACGTGCTGCTTTTTGGCACAAACGGGCGAAGCCACCGGAAGACCACCCAGGTCTCCAGCCGTTTGTCAAGGCCGAAAATTGAAGCCACTGACTCTGTCCCACGTAAACAAGCTTTTTCTGCTGTTTTAATGCAGCAGTCTGTGGTTCACCAGCTTCAGCCCACAGTATGTTCAGTTTTCATGCTGTCACCACCTGTCATACAGCACCAATCGCAGCAGTAGTCGTCTAAAGGTGCTTTACACAATCAGACCTCCCCTGTAAACAACGTTTGGCGACGGTGGGAATGAAGAACTCCCTTTTAACCGGGAGAAATCTCCAACCAAACTGGGGTAAGGGAGGCCTCCTGGCTCTGTACAAATCCATCACTTCTGCACTTTGTCCAGTATTCACCCCTCGAAGCTGCTCATCAGACCTGCAGGGCCAAGAGCTGCCCACAGGTCACGAGTGCAGGCCGGAGGCGAGTGTGGAGGGAATGGCTGGTTTCTGATACAGGGACGTTGTTAGCAGAGTGGAAGTGCTTTCTTTATAGGCGGATTTTCAGAATAATACTCATGTTGTGTTGAAGTACGAAGGAGAACTGCAATACTGCATCCAATACTTCCACTGCTAGAGACGGCCAGTTTCCTGTAAATAGGATCAAATAAGAACTCAGTGTTGCTGGATCCAGTCCTGAGAGTAAATGTCACTTCTGAAAAATTACTGCATCTCATATTTCCAAAATCGTCTCCGGAGCCAAAAGTGTTTAAGACTAAACTCTGTGACTTGGTACGTCGTGCACGGGGATGTTGAGTGCATGTCACAGTAAACTACGCTGACGCAAATAAATTTTAGTCACTGTGCCGTCTGTTTGACTGACGAGACACGGTGTCTGTCTCCTGAATGGAAGATTGAACTGAACTGGAAGCTGGTTCCACACAAGAGGGGCCTGAAAACTGAAGGCTCTCCCTCCCATTCTACTTTTAAATACTCTAGGAACAACAAATAAGCCTGCAGTGTGAGAGTGAAGCGCTCTAATGGAGTGATTTGGTACTATAAAGTCATTAAGATAAGATGGGGCCTGATTATTTATGTGAGGAGCAGGATTTTGAATTTCAGAGCTGAAAAATGAGGTTGGCTTTAAACCACCAACCACTGCAGTTCCTCTAGCATCCAGCAGAGGCAGTAGTGAGTCACTCCCATAGAGTCCCATGTTAAAATAAACATGTTTCCAGCCTGATACACAGCCTGTTCTGATCTCTATAGATAACTTCCCCCTTCACAACGGCAGGGGGCGGGGGTTCTGTAAGTCACATTACGTGTTAAAGTTTGCACATTTAGGGCGTGTGTCCTCTTTAACTGACAGGCTGATGGTGACAGGTCACTGTAACTGGATTGTTGTCACTTTGGTTTCATTTTGAGGATGGGGCGGAGTCACACCGGTCCAGATCTGGAGGATGGTGCATGCTGAGTGGGATTCGATGCAGATGAGCTGCCTGTGGGGGTGTGTTTGTGCTGCAGCCCTGCGAGTGCAGGAAAAACGGTAAAACCTTAATGAGCGTGTGCCTGGCCATGGCCTGACCTGCTCTCTCATACAGAGGAGGACATGCCCTCTCTCCAGTCTTCCCCTGGTTAAACAGCATACTATTAACAGGCCGCTGGCGAGTTTCCGGCTGGCTGGGCCGTGATTCGCACGTCACTGAGTGCACTGATGATTGTGCACGAGGCAGCACTACACCAGCACTGCTGCACTCGTGCTCTTGACTCTGCTGCGATTCCCACGCCAGCAAAAACACAGAAGAACATCCCAGAACCTGATCCTGAAGCGTGGGGAGCGTGGAGGCAAGAAAGGAAGGACTAAAGATACGAATATCTTCAGTTTGATGTTCTGATTGTCCAATTCCACAGAGGTGTCATCGATCCTCTTGGTTGAGATCGCAGTCTGTCTGTGAGCTCTATGGTGAGCCAAAGTTCAGAATTACATTCTAATTTCAAATCAAATATATTGAATATTGAAGTTGGAAATTACGTAGTGTTACCCAACAAACCACGACCACAGGTTTACGCTCCAAGCAGTGTTGGGAAGGTTACTTTTAAAATGTATTCCAGTACAGATTACAGAATGCATGCCTCAAAATGTATTTTGTAATGTATTCCGTTAAGTTACTCAATGTTAGTAACATATTCTGAATACTTTGGATTACTTAATATATTGTCATGCTTTTTACAACTACACAAATGTCGCTATCACATCCTGCAAATCCTTGTTTGTTTTTCTTTACCAATTAACTGTTAAGCCCAACTTAAGATAATATATGTAATGTAGAGGAGCAAAGACTTGGGTATGTTTGTATAAGCTGTTTTGTCTTCTTAAAGATAATAAAAAAGCACAGTCTTTCCTTAACATTTTTTTTATATATAAACCTGACAAGTGGAAGACAAACATAAAATATGCCATTGAAAAGTATTTACTGTTATGGTCACCAACATCACTTAGTTCAAATAAAAAGTAGCCTTGCAGAAGGAGAAAAAATATCAGCATTTTCAATGACTGTTTTCTTATTAGGACAAGAAAGGATATATATAAAATTATACTCAAAAATTAAAAATATCTTATTTTGGCATTTACTGTCAATATTATTCTTCCACCAATAATTTTAAATTACAAAAGATTTTTCAATACAACTCAGATATTCAAACTCAATGTAACAATGAGAAATTAAATTTTAAACCTTACCCCTATAATTTTTAAAACAAGACAATATATGTTTTATGCAACTCAGCAACATTACCTTATGGCCATTTAACAAAGGCATGCAACAAAGAACTGTCCAAGGTGTCAGTGCTGAACTGCTTGGTTGAAAACCTTAATTGGCCCCAAAAATCAAATAATTGGCGAACAATTGCAGTAAACATATGAGGTGCTGCTTTTTGAATGCATGCCAAAAACAAATACTAAAGACTACAAAATACTGAGGTTGCAAGCCCTATCTGTGAACAATACCAAGATAGTTTCAGCAGACTACCTACATCTGTTTCGCCTAGTCTACAGTCCAGTAAAGGCGGTTGTAACGCAGCAAGAGCACCTGTTCAAAGTGTTTGTCTGTCATGCAGTTACGGTGTGGGGTGAAAACAAGTCCTCTGTGGCTAAAGAGACGCTCGACAGGAGCACTTGATGGCAGAGTTGTATTGTACTTTAAGAAGAGGGCTCTGATCAATGGATATCTCTTTAATGAGGTCAGTGTCTTATCTGAATCTTGAAGATACCTCTGTACCTCATCCTCCGCTGTAGAACAGGTCACCTGTGTACTCTGAAAACTGAAGAAGCTGTCATCATCATCTTCTGGCTCATTTCCCACTGAGGCATGTCCAGTGGTGCTGGTGTCATTAGAAGGTTCTGTGTTGAGGAGACCATTGGACCATTGTTCTTCTCATGGATTCTCTTTCATCATCAGCAAGCCACCAGAGTCGAAATTTTGGGATGGTGGATGCTGCCATCCTTGCTTCATGGGAGGCTAATACAGCTGCAAATCGAGTGTCAATTGCTTTGATGATCGCTAAGAGGATGTGAGTTGAAAATTGCACTTGTGTCAACTTTTCAGATAACTTAGCTTTCAGACTGAGAAGGGTGGGAATCACATATCCGAAATAGCAGTTCTTTTCCCCCTGGAACAGGTTGACTGAGTAGGCAAGTGGTTTCAGAATGGCTGCTACTCTTTGAGAAACACTGTCTCTTGAGGATGCAGTTTTGCCACCTTCAGTTGTTCACAGATTTCATTGAGCTGACTTTCAGCTAGATTCATTAGCTTCTCGATTGCATGGTACTCTGAGCTCCACACCTGTGGGGATGGCGCCCAGGCCCAGAGCAGCGCCGCCAGCTCCCCAATCCTTTCCAGGTGGCGCTCGGACCGGTCCTGCAGCTCTTCCTGCTGGCGACACACCTCCGCCGCCTGCTCCCGCTGGGCGGCCGCCATTTCGGCCACCCTCTTGGCCAGCTCCTCCATTCCCTGGCTCCGATATGGACCCGCCGTGCTGCCTCCTGGGTTTCGGCACCAATGTGGCGTGAATAAGGCACGGCGGGACCACGGAGCAACGTTCAGAGCCATCTTTATTTAATTCACGTCACACCACAACACACCCAAACCCCTGAGTCCCCGTGTTTTTAACTAGGCGGGCGTGATTAAGGATGCCGTGCAGGTGCGTCCGCCCTCCCTGCACGGCACCGCAGACCACGCCCCACCACAACACATTTTGAGTATGTAGAAAAATTTCAGTTATTGCTTCCTTCATTTTTGGAAAAGTTTTCTCAATGTGAGTCATCAATGTTTTTCTGCAAACAGGACTCCTGCCCCCACTTAGTCCTTCAACCATCTTACGGAATGAGGTGTTCTCAACGGTAGAAAAGGGCTGCACTTCATTGACTATGAAGTCAGATACCAAGGAATTTACTCTCCTTTGGGTGATGGCTGGAGTGCTAAGGATAGCTTGTTTGAGAGGAGGAGGGGCTGTGTCTTTGCCACTTTGTTCATCACCATGATACGATGTATTTGCTTTGGGTAAACTGTGTATAACCCTGGGATGCATCCTCTGAAAAAAAAAAAAAGAGAGAGACCGACCAAAAGATAAAATATTACTGATGAAGAAATAGTTTTGTATTCAAGATCACTGCAAAAAAGTTGGGCAATTGGACGAATATCTCGACTATCAACAATAAGTTGAGCCTTTCACCGATTGTTTTTACAAGAGGAATTTTTTTTTTTTGCCAATGAGTAATTATAATAATAATGTTGGTTGAAGGTAAGAGAAGCAGTCAATGGAAAATATAATAGTGGTGTTTTAACGCCATGAACAAATGCAGCGATTCATTTACTCAAACTCATAACAGAATGAAAGAAAAGCAGTAGTCTATGTTCAAGAAAAAACAAAACATTTAATTTAAATAAACAAACCACAATGGTGGGGAGGGATAGAAGAAACTGACTTCTTTTTCCACTTTAACTGTGTTCCAGTGTTTATGTCTTAGATACTTGACCAAAAAACAAATAAGTTAAAAGCCAAAATGTCACTTCCAGCAACCATAAAAAATATCAGAGGTAAATTTACGTTTTTTGTGCACTTTGGTGCAACTCGAATAAATAAATGAATAATCCAAAGAGTAGATATGTTAATACAGAAACTTCAACAAGAAAAGAAGATAAAATATCCCCCCCAAACTAAACTTTCTATTTATGTTCTAAATGCGCAAATCAGTCCGTGCATTATTACATTGCTCTGCCCATTAACAAGTCACCTCCGCGATTATGTGTGAATGGGTTGACTGCGTGTGTGTGTAAATGGGTGGATGACTGATTGTGTAAAGCGCTTTTGGATCCTTAGGGACTAGAAAAGCGCTATACAAATACAGGCCATTTACCATTTACCATTATGTTGGTTATCGTTTGACTGACGATTGTCGGTTGGAAAAATTTTTAATCTCGCCCAACCTTAATGTCCACCCTACTGTTAATCATTTTGGGATTGCTTTCACAACTGCACACGATAATTTACAGCTCGTTAATGCTATCTATCAAGTTTAACAGTCTATGAACTAACGTTAACGCCAGCTAACAATGTTAGCTAAAATCACAGCAATATTATATCGAAGCTACTGAAGTGGCATATAGCCTAGGTAGCTACCACAACTAAAATAAGATATTTGCAGTATGTTAATGTTAGTTTTTTAAAAATAACTTACTTTCAGATGTTTTGTTAGATTGGAGGTGGAGTCTTTTGACACAGAGAGCATCTTCTTTGCTAGCAAGCAGAGTTTGCATTGCACTGTGAAATTCCGCCCACCCCTTTCTTCTTTGAATATAAAATGGTGTTGGAACTTCCAACTCTGAAACGCATTCCTGACTCTGTTGTGCTGGCTCCTCCGGCTCCATTGTTTGACTGACGCTATACCAACAGGACGATTTTTTATTTTTTATTTTTTTTAAACAGCCTCTTCTCGCGTGTTTTGTTTGGGTTTCCAGCCGCAATGTGCGGCATGGAATGACCAGAATTACAGAGGACCGCCATGTAATCCATTTATTTCAACAAAGTAATTGTATTCTAAATACCACCTTTTTAAACGGTAACTGTAACGGAATACAGTTACTCATATTTTGTATTTTAAATACGTAACGGCAGTACATGTATTCCGTTACTCCCCAACTCTGGCTCCAAGCTACGTACTCTGCATACTCTACAACCTACCAGAGACACTTGGGCTGACCAAGCAACTAAGTTACACAGCTTTGCATGCTTTTATTGATTAATTTGTTTGCATGCACTCTCTCTCGTGTGACGCAAATTCATCCGAAGGTCTATAACTGGTGATGACATCATTACTTCACTAGCACTGAGGCCGTACTGTGTGAGAAATAAAGAAATCCAACTTTTCCAACTAAAAAGCAATACAGTTTTTAAAAGTTAGAGCCTGGAGCCTCGGACACGAGGTGCAAACACAAGCAATCATCCCAATGTCGGTGATCTGGCCACGAGAAGAGGAACCTTGTGCCGTTCTCTCACCGTTACCAGCTCCTCTCTCTCTTGAGCTCAGGTCTGAGCTTCGTCACCCTGCGCTCAGGCTCACAGACCGATGTAGTGACTTGGGAAACTCTAACAGCAGAGTGTTAGAGCACAAATAGTATTTCTATAATTAATGAGGCCAAATATCAACCTGTCAATACAACAATTAAATCCAGCAGCAGCTTGTCCTCAGTGTATAAGAGTCCAAATACAGCTGATATATACATTAATGCGTGATTAAACAGTTAATACAGATGTTTGTTAAGCATCTGCCTGTTTAAAACGTTGGCGATTAATTGCACAGCCCAAAGCCAGAGGAGAAAGCATGCGACTGGAAATCATCCTGTCAGCCATTTCCTGTCACGCTGTCCTCTCTGTGGCTGTTTCTGTGGGGCAGTCGTGACTGCAGCAAACAGAGCTCTGCACTGCAGTTATCAGACACACGCTGTCATCCCCGAGCTTCAGCTACGCTCTGACGGGGACACCAGGACGGAGACGCTGCTGCTGAACCAAACCTCAGGACCATCCAACAGCCTCCCACGCTGATATACCTGGGTATGTTTATCCATTTGGGCCCAGCAGAGCTATGTGTTGGTACGTAAAGGAGGAGAAAGAACTCCTTTGTGTGGGCAGGAACGGGAACTCCATCAGGCTGCTCATGCATGTTTCCAAACTGTGATGACACACCAGCCTCATGTGGCTTGTAGGCGGATCATAGAAACCACTGACTGGACCTCATGTCAAATAGGTGATATAAATATAAACCATAGAAGTCTGAATACATCTATGAAAGACCCGACAGCCTTTATGCTTGTCTTTCGACACTTCACACTTTCTTTTGATGTCTTGGCCCCTACCCTGGTTAAATGAAGGTTTCATTACAGTTAATTATCCATCCTCTGTTCTTAAGTAATGTTGGACAGTGTCCTCTAACCTTGGCCCTACAAAAGACTGGAATCCTGTGCAGACTGGATCCTACCCCGAAGTCAGCTGTGATAGGCTCCACCCCCTGCGACCCTGAATGAGGTAAGTGGAAGAAGCTGGATGGATGATGTCTCAGAATATCCAGAGAACTACTGTAACATGGTGCAACATGAATGAAGAGATGCAGGAAAATTCGCTGAGTTGGATGTTATGTAGAGAGGTGGGACGAGTCTCCTTCCTGTTTGAATTCAATTCAATTCAGTTTTATTTATACAGCACCAAATCACAATAACAGTCATCTCAAGGTGTTTTATACTGTAAGGTAGACCCTACTATAATACATACAGAGAAAAACCCAACAATCCACATCTGCACCAAAGAGTAAAACGGTGAAATGTGGAATATTAAACATTAGGTCTCTCTCTTCTAAGCTTCTGTTAGTACATGAGTTAATAACTGATCAACAAATCGATTTACTCTGCCTTACAGAAACCTGGTTACAGGATGATTATGTTAGCTTAAATGAATCAACACCCCCGAGTCGATCAGAATCCTCGAAGCACAGATCGAGGGGGTGGCGTGGCACACCAGCCTATTAATCAACCAAATTTTTTTTCATTTTAAAAGTTTGATCTAAGCTCTGCTAATTCCTTTTTTTCTTCTTTTTTTTTGCCTGTCCCATTTGGTTCTTTAGCCGTCAGAATTGTTGTCTGAAGACCAACAAGGATACCCAATGGATTTATTTTGCCAAATGGATCATCATGGCATTGCCGTATTGGTCCATTTGATCGACCTTTGTTTTCATTATTTATTTTATATTATTTTCAGTTGTTACAGACGGGACAGACATGAGTGAGGGTTAGGAAAGGGAGAAAGAAAGAGGAAGGAAAAGAAAAACAGAAGGGGAGAGGGAAAGTGAGAAAGGGAAAAAAAATCTCCTGGATCACCTGTTGGGAGAAAAAGAATAGAAAACAAGCAAAAAAAACAAAACAAAGCAACATACTAAACACAACACCATCGCATTAATCTAGCTAAGTGTAAACAGCAGTAAATACTAAATATTGAATGTTGTTGTGCAGCACGCAGGACAGACAGCGCACAATGTGCTTTGAAGTAGCAGCCAAGAAAGGTGTGATTTAAGTCTATGAGCAGTGAACACCCGTGTGCATACCTGTGTGGATCAGCGCGCTTGTATTCAAATGGTTTCCCCACGTAATGGTCTGCAAGAGGATGTAGAGAGCCATAGCCCCGTCCCCCAGGGCATGAAGCAGGCATGGAGGAGATCCAGGCCCCAGACATCCAGAGGCCCCAGAGTGCGAGAGCCCAAGGAGGACCACCGGAGGGGCATCCGTGCCACCCTCATGGGAAGGGCTGAGGATCCCCAGACGAGGGGTCACCCAGTAGCCACCGAGCAGAAGCTAAAGGGGGCTGCACCGGCGTGCCCGCCAGCTCCGCCGGCAGCCAGCTGTGCCAGAGTGAACCGAGCCGCAGGCCCAGAGGCCCGAGGGCCCCCCGCGCCCCGGAAGAGGCCTGACCGAGCAACAGGCGCCAGGCCCCGCCAAGTAGCCACTGAGAGTGAGCTGGTACATACCTGTGCGCCCAGCCCCGGACACCAAGAACCACCAATGCACCGACCCCTGAGGGCATCAGTCACTGGCAGGGAGTGTGGTGAGGGGAGATAGGCCTCCACACTTTGGAGGGCCTGGGAGTTCCCAGAGAGGTGGAGTCTAAGACCCGACCTGACACACAGACACAGACAAACAGGCACACACAGACACAAACATGCATTCCCACCCTCATGCACACATATACAAACACTCAGCACTCACCCAATGTAAGGATTGAGCTCTGCTAATTCCTGATGTCATTCCAAATTCTTGTGCAGGACAAGCATTTGTTAATTGGCCACAGCCGCCAGCATGTTTCTGCTGCTGTTTGTGTAAAACATGTTTTTGAATCAAAAAGAATCATCTGATGTCAAAGTGCTTTAAATCTGCAGCCGCTTACCACATGAACCGTGAGACAGAGGGGATTTGTGATTATCTCATTGTTGCTGGGATGGACTGGTAAACGGACTGGTTCTTATGTAAAAACCCAACCTGCGCGCGAGCCTCCTACACCACGGACTCTGGGTGGTATTGGATTGGGCTCACAGTAGAAAGATGAGTCGGACAGAGGTGTTCAATTTGGCTGCGACGGCCGTTTATTCAGACACCCTGACGTAAACTACCACATCTCTGCTACTGGCCCTTGCAAAGCAATCACAGTAACCACTTTGCTTAATTATTAAAAGTACAACAAAGAAAACCAAATGTATAAAACATAGTCACGTAAACGAGGCCAGTTCCTGGGTCAAAGCTACCGGTATTAGCAAAGTGTAGCTTAACAGCTAATGCTTTGTCATGCATTACTTTGCATGAACACACGAGAACACAAACTCTTCGCATTCCATCAGCTGCCACATAAACATCTCATTAAACTCATTATCATTAGACTAAACTTAAAAAAAACACTGAGCGGCAGCACAAACTATAAACAGGGGCCTGTTAAGAGGGCATGCACAGCTCAACAGTAACACCCTCTGATTTATCCAAGTAACTACCCTAAACTTACTCCTGCACTCCTCCACGATTAGGTGGAGTGCAGTCTCTGTCACTACCCGATCCGTACCGGAAACCCGATCGGTACCCCACATGCGCGAAAGGTGTCTACTTTTTTTTACGATAGTTACAGGTCAGAGTATCTGTTAAGATGTTAAGAATAATAAGTATCTCTTAAAATGTTTCCAATAATGAAACATTTCAAAATAATGTAGACAAAAACGAAAAATAAAAAGATAGTTACGGATCAGGACTCACCGATCCTTACTGCGCATGTGCAAAGTTGGACCATACAAATCGGGTCTACCCGATCCGTACTGTGCATGTGCAGGGGTTTTCTTCTTCTGTTCGTTTAATGGCAGTTTACTCCCCAGTGTACGAGGATACTGCCACCTGCTGACAGAGTGAATGAACCCTATTGTAAACTGAATTAGCGTCATTACAAACGTGTGTTAAATTTGATTTAGTGATAGTCGAGTGTGTTTATGCTTGTCTGTGTGGAGAGGATTGATTAGAATAGTGATGATGATGTGCGCTATCACTGTCAATTGTCAGTAAACACTTCATCTGGCTGCTTAATCTACACGTGACATATTACAAAGTCTGTGTTATTAACTCTGTAATTAGGCGCCATTCTTCTTATTTTACGGCGCTGTTGTTCAATCGGGGAACGCTCTCTGTTGAGGAGAAAAGCGTGAATTTGTTTGTATACGGATTATCCATTGTTTACATGTCCCGGTAGTCGAAAAGGAGGCAGAGCTGTTGAGAAATGCTAGGAGCTAACTGGGCGCTAACCGTATCATTCAAATATATTGAATGTCGCAATGTTGGCAAAGAGAGGAAGTGACGTATGATTTGCGCATGCGGAGTACCGATCGGGTTTCCGGTACGGATCGGGTAGCGTCAATCTCTGCTATTGAATTCAAGATGGCGGGGGAACATGGTGGCATCCACAAACCGGCGCCCACACGCATTTTAATAGATTCATTCCAAGTTTGTGAGAATACATCAGTTTGCTGGAAGATTATTATAATTACACTATTGTGTACTATGATGTTCTCTATGAAATATGCTCACAGAAGCGACCGATGCAGATTTAAATGCACTTATTAATAAACAGAAGCGTGAGATCACCAGCATCCACTGTGGAAATGAAAACAGTGACAGCAAAGGGAGAACCACTGTGATCACAGCACAGGCTGCAGGCAACACTGCTGCTATAAATAGAGCCGGCTCCCTGCAGCTCTGCAGTCACCACGGCCCCCTAAGCCCCTCCCTCCGCCTGCGTCACAGCCCAGCGCTGCACGCTCTGCTGATCACCATCACCGTATACGGCAATCCTGCCAGCTCCCAGCATGCCTTTACGTCACAGCAGCTTACGTCATACACAAGTGACGCCATCCTTCAGATTGTGCATCGATGCTATTATTAGAAAACTACAGCAAGCATGCGAGGAAGGCAGGGAGGGGCGCATGATGAATACAGCTCCTGCTTCACCCCCCCCGCCCGACGGAGGCTCCAGCAGCTCTCAGCTTCCATTCTGCTGCTCACACACCAACACACACACACACACACACACACACACACACACACACACACACACACACACACACACACACACACACACACACACACATTCATATCTTAGTGAGGACATCTAATTGACATAATGCTAAGTCTTGTTTTAACATATGGCATAGAAACTGAACATTTGACAAAAACCCTCTCCTGTCTGATCATTTCCTGATAACATTCAAATTTACAATAATTGATTACACAGCAGTGGGGAGTAGACTTTATCAAAGTAGATGTCTTTCTGAAAGCGCTGTAACTAAGTTTAAGAATATAATCCACCCACTGTTATCATCTTCAATGCCCTGTACCAACATAGAGCAGAGCAGCTATCTGAACGCTACTCCAACAGAGGTCGATCATCTTGTTAATAATTTCACCTCCTCACTACGTACGACTCTGGATACTGTAGCTCCTGTGAAAACTAAGGTCTCAAATCAGAAGTACCTGACTCCGTGGTATAATTCTCAAACACGTATCTTAAAGCAGATAACTCGTAAGCTGGAGAGGAAATGGCGTGTCACAAATTTAGAGGATCATCATTTAGCCTGGAGAAATAGTTTGTTGCTTTATAAGAAAGCCCTCCGCAAAGCCAGAACATCTTACTATTCATCACTGATTGAAGTAAATAAGAACAACCCCAGGTTTCTCTTCAGCACTGTAGCCAGGCTGACAAAAAGTCAGAGC
The DNA here is from genome assembly GCF_963969265.1 of Rhamphochromis sp. 'chilingali'. Taxonomy (NCBI): domain Eukaryota; kingdom Metazoa; phylum Chordata; class Actinopteri; order Cichliformes; family Cichlidae; genus Rhamphochromis; species Rhamphochromis sp. 'chilingali'. The sequence continues at coordinate 14,143,993 of NC_137940.1, read as the reverse complement.
TCTGTTGAGCCAACCATCCCTTTAACGTTAACTAGTAATGATTTCATGAACTTCTTTACAAATAACATTTTAACCTTTAGAGAAAAAAATGACTTATAATCATCTCACAGATGTAATATTATCTACAGCTACTTTCAGTACCATTGATATTCATTTAGACTTAGGTAATCTGATCAAGATGGCGGCGCGCACAGACGCAGCGGCCCGGAGCTCCTACACTTTTGCACTTTTGGTGGTACTGTGTATCATTTCACACAGTCTGGGGTTACTTCAATATAATAGAGATGATCTACTACAACTAAGCCGTGGAGATCTTCAATTAACATCCGAGTATCTCATCCCCCCGGAGATCGTCAAGCAACCCCCGGGGCTACCCGCAACAGCAAGCCGCAGGAGGAGACGCTGCGAGCGGAGGCAGAAGAGAGGCAGGCGGGGAGGCCTGTGGGCACGGCTAAAGGCTAGTCCGTTTAAACCACCACTCCCGACCATATTCCTCTCCAATGCCCGTTCAATCCGTTACAAACTGGATGAAATACGACTGCAGATCGCCACTCGACGGACTTTCAACAACTGTTCGTGCATGATTTTTACTGAAACCTGGCTGGACAGCGCCATTCCCGATGCGGCTATTGATCTAGCAGGCCGCACCGCCTATCGAGCCGACAGGTCTGCGGACTCTACCCGAGTCCGCAGACCTGTCGGCTCGATAGAAGACCGGCGGGGGGCTGTGCATCTATATTAACAACTTCTGGTGCACGAACGTCACGGTAACGGAAAGACTGTGCAGTACAGAGGTAGAACTGTTGGTGTTAAAGTGCCGTCCATTCTATCTCCCTCGGGAATTTTCTGCCGTTTACATCTGCGCTGTTTACATTCCACCAGATGCTAATGCTAAGCTAGCGTTAGCACAACTGAGCAGCAGCATCAATAACAGCTTGGTAGCACACCCGGACAGTGTCTTTATTGCGGCTGGGGATTTTAATCACGCGGATCTGAAATCTGTACTTCACAATTTCCACCGAAATGTGAAGTGTGCTACCAGAGGAGATAGAACTTTGGACCAGGTGTACACCAACATGGCGAACGCATACAGAGCCCAGGCCTATCCCCACCTGGGTCTGTCAGACCATCTCTCCCTTCTGCTACACCCAATATACACACAAAAGATCAAGAGCACTGGGATTACAACCAAAACCGTGAGAACATGGCCGCAGGATGCTAATCCGATGCTTCAGGACTGTTTCCACTGCACAGACTGGGAGGTATTCAAGGTGCAGGACACTGACAATCGTGTCGCATTGGACAGTTACACCTCCACTGTCTTGGACTACATCTGTTTCTGTGTGGACAATGTAACAACTTGGAAACGACTCCGTGTGTTCCCTAATAATCCACCCTGGATGACACACAGAGTTCAACAACTTATTCGAACGAGGAACAACGCTTTCAACTCCGGGGACCAGGAGGCATACAGTGCTGCCAGGGCTAACCTGAGAAGAGGCATCAAGACTGCCAAGCAGCAGCACAGGAGGCGTATCGAGGCCAGGTTTGAGAACATCACAAACCCAAAGCAGGTCTGGGAGGGCATCAGGGCTATCACGGACTACAAAAGGAGAACACCATCACCCTCAGCCGATAGTCCTACTCTGGCTGAGGACCTAAACCTCTTTTATGCCCGCTTTGATAGGGAGAACACCGACCCTGTCCTGTCCCCTCTCCCCTCAACCGACCCTGCTCCGGTCCTGAGCACTCATGAGCTGAGGCGTGTGTTCCGGAGCATTAACACCAGGAAGGCGGCCGGGCCGGATGGAGTGCTGGGCCGGGTGCTAAAAGACTGTGCTGCGGACCTGGTGGACGTCTTCACCTCTATATATAACACCTCGCTGTCCTGTTCACTGGTACCATCCTGTTTCAAAGCAGCAACCATCGTTCCCATCCCAAAACAGTCAAATGTCACATGTCTGAACGATTTCAGACCTGTGGCACTCACCCCCATTCCCGCCAAATGCCTGGAGAGACTGGTCATTAAACACATCAGAGCTGCTTTTCCACCATCTCTGGACCCGCACCAGTTTGCATACAGGGAGAACCGGTCAACTGAGGATGCGATCGCCATAGTGCTGCACACATTATTGAAGCACTTGGAACACAGGAACACCTATGCACGGCTCCTCTTTGTAGACTACAGCTCGGCTTTTAATACCATCCGGCCATATAAACTCCGTCCCAAACTCCACCAACTGGGACTCAACTCCTCTCTGTGCAACTGGATTGTGGACTTCCTCACTAACCGCAGACAGAGTGTCAGAGTGGGTAAGAACACCTCTTCCACCCTTGTGGTCAACACCGGTGCCCCTCAGGGGTGTGTTCTGAGCCCTCTGCTATACACTCTCTTCACCCATGACTGTATTTCCTCCTGCGCGTCCAATCTCATTGTTAAGTTTGCCGATGACACCACAGTGCTGGGACTTATATCCAACAACGATGAGACAAACTACAGGACAGAGGTGCAACAACTAGAGTCATGGTGCCACGACAATAACTTGGTCTTAAACACCAAAAAGACCAAGGAGATCATTGTAGATTTCCGGAGGAAGGGTCATAACAACCATCTGCCTCTCTTCATTGGCAGTGAGGCGGTGGAGAGGGTGAGCAGTTTTAAATTCTTGGGGGTAACTGTGACCGAGGACCTGTCCTGGGGCAACCATATCACCTTAGTTGCACGGAAGGCCCAACAGCGCCTCTACTACCTGAGGAGACTGCGGAGCGCACACATTCCCAGACCTCTGATGTTGAACTTCTATAACTGTGCCATCAGCAGCGTCCTGACGCATGGATTTCTAGTGTGGTTCCCCAGCTGCACCAAGGCCGACCAGCAAGCACTCCAGCGGGTGGTGAAAGAAGCTGGCAGAATTATTGGAACAATTCTGCCAGAGATTAGTAATATCTTCCCCACTCGCTGTCTGAGGAGGGTGCACAGTATCCTGCGGGACCAACATCACCCTGCGCGCCACCTTTTCCACCTGCTGCCCTCAGGGAGAAGGTACAGGTCTATACAGGCCAGAACATCCAGACTGGCCAACAGCCTGTATCCACAGGCTGTGAGGCTCCTGAATTCTGCCCCCCTCCCCTCTCTGCCCCCCTCTCACGGACAATAACCATATCCAACTTCTTAATAGCACTGAACTGGTTTGCATTGGTGCATTATATCTTTATTCTCTCTTCCCCCCCCCCCCCTTTCTTAAATAGACAACCATCATATCTCACAGTACAATAATATTGAACGGGTTGCATTGTTGCATTTTGTCATGTTTCTCAGGTCTTTGTCTGAATGTCCTATGAACATTACCTGTCTTGTTCTCATGTTGTTGCTAAGGATTGTCTCATTGCACTGAAGTCACACTGGGTTAAATATTTACACTTGGGTTTTAAGGGGTATTTGTTTGTTTTTTTTACGGGTTTTACGGAAGCCCCAAACGCAATTTCATTGTTCTTTGACAATGACAATAAATAAATACTTGACTTGACTTACTACTTGACTGTTTTACTCCAATTGATCTTTCTGAGTTAACTTCAATAATTACTTCCTCCAAACCATCAACATGTCTTTTAGACCCCATTCCTACAAAACTGCTCAAAGAAGTCCTGCCATTAATTAATGCTTCTTAAATATGATCAACCTATCTCTAATAATCAGCTGTGTACCACAGGCCTTCAAGCTGGCTGTAGTTAAACCTTTACTTAAAAAGCCATCTCTAGACCCAGCAGTCTTAGCTAATTATAGGCCAATCTCCAACCTTCCTTTCATATCAAAAATCCTTGAAAGAGTAGTTGTCAAACAGCTAACAGATCATCTGCAGAGGAATGGCTTATTTGAAGAGTTTCAGTCAGGTTTCAGAGCTCATCACAGCACAGAAACAGCTTTAGTGAAGGTTACAAATGATCTTCTTATGGCCTCTGACAGTTGTCCTGACTCCAATTTGTTCATGTAAATGGAGAGTCCTCTTCACACGCTCAGGTTAATTATGGTGTTCCACAGGGTTCAGTGCTAGGACCAATTCTGTCTAACATAAGTTAAGTTACTCAATGAGTAATGTATTCTGAATACATTGGATTACTTAATGTATTGTCATGCTTTTTACAACTACATGAATGTAGCAATCACATCCTGCAAATTCGTGTTTATTCTTTTCTAACAATTGGCTGTTAAGCCCAGATCTCCCTGAATAGGCAGTATATTTACTGTAATAATAATAATAATAATAATAATAATAATAATAATAATAATGGATTGGATTTATATAGCGCTTTTCAAGGCACCCAAAGCGCTTTACAATGCCACTATTCACTCACTGTCACATTCACACACTGGTGGAGGCAAGCTACAGTTGTAGCCACAGCTGCCCTGGGGCAGACCAGTCAGTGGGGCAGACTGACAGAAGCGAGGCTGCCATATCGCGCCATCGGCCCCTCTGTAGAGGAGCAAAGACTTATGTTAACACGAGATGTTAGCTTGGTGGTGAGTAGCCTTCAGTAATAGTAATAAATCACACAGCATTAGTACATCGAAGATACTGAAGTGGCAACCCAGGTAGCTACCACAACTAAAACAAGGTAGCTGCTGTAAGCTAACATTAGTTTTTTTTAAAAAGAACTTACTTCCAGATGTTTCTTTAGGTTGGAGACTTGACGCTGAGAGCACCTTGTAAAGCACTTTGTGACACATGTCTGTGAAAGGTGCTATATAAATAAACTCTACTTACTTACATACTTACAACTTGGTTGCTGGCAAACAGAGTTTGCATTGTCAAAGGAGCTTGCAAAGAAAAGCGTCTGGAGTTCTTTAAGTTGCTTGAAGACGTTTCACCTCTCATCCGAGAAGCTTCTTCAGTTCTAAGGTCAAATGGTGGAGAGTCCCAGATATAAACCTAGTGGGAGTAACCCCCCACAGAGGGACAAAAGGACCCCCTGATGATCCTCTAATCGCCTGAGCCAAGGTGTGAAACTGGGTGTGGGTCCCAATCAGCCAGAGTTTCGGGTGTGTTCATTGTGAAACCTGGCCCCACCTTATCATGCGAATTCCTGAGGTCAGATGGCCCAGGATGTGAGTGGGCGTTAAGGCGTCTGGGAAGGGATCTCAAAACTGGATTATAGATGGCAGAGAGGTGGTGTCGTAAACCCCCGCCTCTGTTCAAAGATGGTCGCTCACAGTGGACATAGATGGCTTCTTTCACTCCTCTTTCAAACCATCTGTCCTCTCTGTCCAAAATGTGAACATTGGCATCCTCGAAAGAGTGTCCTTTATCCTTAAGATGCAGATGGACTGCTGAGTCTTGTCCTGTGGAGGTGGCTCTTCTGTGTTGTGCCATGCGCTTGTGAAGTGGCTGTTTGGTCTCTCCAATGTAGAGGTCTGAGCATTCCTCGCTGCACTGTACAGCATACACCGCATTGTTAAGTTTGTGTTTTGGCGTTTTGTCTTTTGGGTGAACCAGTTTCTGTCTGAGTATGTTGCTGGGTCTGAAATACACCGGGATGTAGTGCTTGGAGAAAACTCTCCTGAGTTTTTCTGATACACCGGCTACATAGGGGATGACAATGTTGTTGCGTCTGTCCTTCTTATCCTCCCTCGCTGGTGTCTGGTCTTCTTTTCTGTGCCTCTTTGCTGACTTTAAGAACGCCCATTTAGGATAGCCGCACGTTTTGAGTGCTTCCTTTACATGTGTGTGTTCCTTCTTTTTTCCTTCAGGCTTAGAGGGAACATGTTCTGTCCGGTGGTGTAGGGTCCTAATTACTCCAAGTTTGTGTTCCAAAGGGTGATGGGAGTCAAAGAGGAGGTACTGGTCCGTGTGTGTGGGCTTCCGGTAAACTTCGATGTTGAGTTTGCCGTTCTCTTCAATGTGCACGGCGCAGTCCAGGAAAGGCAAACAGTCGTCCTTTGTGTCTTCCCTGCTGAACTTGATGTTTTTATCCACAGCGTTAATGTGCGCAGTGAAGGATTCCACTTCTTGTGTCTTGATTTTGACCCAGGTGTCGTCCACATATCTGTACCAGTGGCTGGGTACTCTTCCTTTGAAAGAGCCAAGAGCCTTCCTTTCCACTTCCTCCATGTAAAGGTTGGCTACAATAGGTGACACGGGGGAGCCCATGGCACAGCCATGTTTTTGTCTGTAAAAGCCTTCGTTGTACTTGAAATATGTAGTGGTGAGGCAGAGGTCTAACAGTGTGCAAATCTGATCGGGTGTGAAGTTGGTCCTGTCCTCCAAGGAGCTGTCTTCTTGTAGTCGTTTTCTGACAGTCTCCACGGCCTCCGTGGTGGGTATGCAAGTGAAGAGAGAGACTACATCAAAGGACACCATGGTTTCATCTGGATCCAGGGTAAGTTTCTGGACCTTGTCGGTGAAGTCGGTGGAGTTCTTGATGCGGTGTGGGGTGTTCCCCACAAGAGGAGCAAGGATGGTAGCAAGGTGTTTAGCAATGTTATAAGTGGCTGAATTTATGCTACTGACTATGGGTCTGAGTGGGACAGCTTCCTTGTGGATCTTAGGAAGTCCATAGATGCAGGGTATGGCATCCCCTGGGTAAAGGCGGTGATATGTAAGGCGGTCAATAATTTTGTCCTTTTCAAAGTCTTGAAGGCAAGCTATAACTTTCTTTTTGTAGCTGCTTGTGGGGTCTCGCTTTAGGGCTTCGTAGGTATTGTTGTCACTGAGGAGAGTAGTGATCTTTGTATGGTAATCTGTAGTGTTTAGGACCACGGTGCATCTTCCCTTATCAGCTGGTAAAACAGTGATGTTGTGGTCATTGCTCAGGGAAGCGACGGCCTTCTTTTCCTGTATTGTGAGGTTGGATGGAGGGACTTTGGCACTGGAGAGCGTGGCTGAGACTTTCATCCTGATTTGCTCTGCTTCTGTCTGTGATAATTTATTAATCCGTATGGCAGATTCTGTGGCTGTGATGAGGTCCACTATGGGCAACTGTTGTGGAGAAATGGCAAAATTGAGTCCTTTGGCTAATACTCTCTTTTCAGGTTCAGTGAGAATCCTGTCTGAAAAGTTCTTAACCCATTTCTCCTGACTGACTTCAGGTGTGTTTTCTTCTCTGGGTTGTGTAGGTTCAGGATGAGGAGTGTGTGTTTTTGAAAGCAAGGTGTGAAATTTCCTGCGTTGTCTTTCTTTTCCTTTAGAGTGTTGGGCCCGCTGAGCCTTGTCCACAAACTTGTAAACCTCTTCTAAGATTGGAGAGGGTAGAAGGATTTCCAGTTCCTGCAGGGTCTGGCTGATCTTGATCTGGAGGGCATCTATGGTGAAATGGACCTGTCTTATCTTTTCACTTAAAAGGTGATTTTGTGCTCTCTGTAGAATCAAGTCTGCTCTGTATCCCCTGACAGTGGATCCAAGGCGCAGCCTCTTAGGAACAACTCTGCTTTGTCTACATCTTAGGTTGAAACGGAGATGGTTCCTATAATCCGCTAGTTTCCTTGATTCCCTTTCATACTCCCGCACCAGTTGAAGGGTGTTCCTCCCAAAATGTACGGCAATATGTCTGTGAAGGTTCTCAGTCATCCAGGTCATCGTAGTCAAAGAGTTTGCATTGCACACCCAGATTTGGCCCATCCCTTTCTTCTTTAAATGTGAAGTGGTGTGGGAATTTCCAAGTAAGAAATGCATTGCTGCCCGTGCACTGCTAGCTCTGTTGTGCTGGCTCAGTGTAATCCATTTATTTCAACAAAGTAACTGTATTCTAATTATCACCTTTTTAAACGATAACTGTAATGGAATACAGTTACTTATATTTTGTATTTTTAGTACATAACACCAGTACATGTATTCCGTTACTCCCCAACACTGGTTATAGCGGTTTTACCTGCTACCATCTCACCTATTGCATGGTTCACTCAAACATACGTTCAATTTTAAAACCGTTTTCTCTTGGTTTTGAAGCTACTTCCTGCCTCTGTAATGGTGAGTGCTGTGAGTGAAGCTCGGGTTTTCCAGCTGTTTGTAGGAGTCTCTCTGTGAGCGTCCTCATGCGAGGCCTGAGAGCTCTGCACAGTTCTCACATGCACAGCTGTAACGTCACTGATTAGTTGTAGTGAATCTGAAATCCAATCCTTACTCAGAGAGAGCATGTTCCTACACCTCAGTTAAATAATTTCTCAGCTTTAGAGCAGCTGAGGCCATTACTGTGAAAGTGCATCGCTGCTGTAGTATCCACGGATAGGTATGATGTAGAACACAGCGCGTCCCTGTCCTGTCTGCCATACCTCCACCAAGTCACAGCAGATGGCTGTCCCTCCCTGAACCTGGTCCTGCTGGAGGTTTCTTCCTGTTAAAAGGGAGTTTTTCCTCTCCAAGATCACCAGCTGCTCACAGATACAGAGTTGTCTGAATGATTGGGTTTCTCTGTACCTCTGTGGGGGTCTTTACTTTTACAATATAAACATCCTGAGGCGACTGTTTTTGTGATGTGGTGCTATCAACACCATCCTTCCAGACCATCTCCGAGGCAAGCTTTCCCAGATGAATGTGCCTGATCCCATCTGCCGGTGGATCACTGACTTCCTGACGGACAGGAAGCAGCATGTGAGGCTGGGAAAGAATGTCTCGGACTCTCGGACCATCAGCCCCTCAGGGCTGTGTTCTTTCTCCTCTGCTCTTCTCCCTGTACACCAACTGCTGCACCTCCACCCACCAGTCTGTCAAGCTAATCAAGTTTGCAGATGACACCACCGTTATTGGACTCATCTCGGACGGAGATGAGTCTGCCTACAGGAGGGAGGTTGAACGTCTGGTGTCCTGGTGCAGCCACAACAACCTGGTGCTGAATGCCCAGAAGACAGTGGAGATTATTGTGGACTTCAGGAAGCACACAGCACCACTCCCCCCCATCATCCTGACTGACACCCCCATCACCTCTGTGGACTCATTCCGCTTCCTGGGTACCACCATCACTCAGGACCTGAAGTGGGAGCCCACCATCACCTCCGTCATCAAGAAAGCCCAGCAGAGGATGTACTTCCTGAGGCAGCTGAAGAAATTCAACCTGCCAACACGGACGATGATGCAATTCTACACTGCAATCATCGAGTCCATCCTCACCTCCTCCATCACCGTGTGGTACGCTGGAGCCACTATCAGGGACAAACAGAGACTGCAGCATGTTGTGCGCTCTGCTGAGAAGGTGATTGGCTGTAGACTCCCATCTCTGCAGGACCTATACACCTCCAGGACACTGCGGCGTGCAGCTCGGATCTCAGCTGACCCTTCTCACCCTGGACACAGTCTGTTTGACCTGCTCCCCTCAGGCAGGAGGCTCTGGTCCATTCGCACCAGAACCTCTCGCCATAAGAACAGTTTCTTCCCCTCTGCGGTCGGACACATGAACAATAACCGTATGACTGTTCCCACCACTAACACATGACCCTACGCTGTGTTCACTGCATCATTCCATGTTTGGCACTGATCACCACCTGCACTCATGTATATATCTATCTACTTAGTACTTTTAATTCTTATTCTCATGTATATATCTCATGTATATCTCATGCATATATCTTTCTACGTAGCACTTTTAATTCTTATTCTTACTTTTATTTTTTCATGTCTATTTAAGCGCAATTTATGACAGTATGTTCGCACTGAAGCACCGCAGCAATTTCCTAATGTTGTAAACCTGCTCAACATTTGGCAATAAAACCCTTTCTGATTCTGATTCTATTTAAATAACACTGAATTGAGTTTGCAGGTAAAATACATTTTACCAAAAGATTCTCTACAATAGTGAGGAAAAATGCCGTTACGCAATAAGAGATGGGATTTAGTGGAGTATTTCACCAACAAACATCTGAAAACTTCTTGTGGTGGAGAATAAACCGGGTTTGAAGCATTTGTAAATCTCCTTGCTAAATTCTTTCCAGCCCACTAGAACAGTTCCTCTGTTGTTGAGGCTGGCTTCAAACTGATGTATAAAAGCAGCAGGATGTTGGATTTTGTGGCGGACGTATGTTAGTCAGATGCTTGTTAGATCACAATCCTTTAAGCTTGAAACGATGTAAAACATTTCCACTGATTCTCCTGGAAATGAAAAGAAAGTGTGCTCGAGGCCCAAGAAAGAAACTAGTGAGCAGGCAGACATCCGACAGATACTTTCTAGTACAAAGTCATCTACACACACACCCTGAAACACACACACATGCACACACACGCTGACACAGCTGTCATTCAGTAGGGAAATAGTCAGAAATCTTTACTAATGTCTGCAAACAAGCTGTTTCTCTTTTCTTCATTACAAAGTGAGCGTCGTGGTGTGTGTGTGTGTGTGTGTGTGTGTGTGTGTGTGTGTGTGTGTGTGTGTGTGTGTGTGTGTGTGTGTGTGTGTGTGTGAGCAGTCAGTGTGCAGACACAGAAGTGATGCATGTTACATCCTGAACATGAATGCGACACAGGTGAGTGAGGGACGACTGAAAGGCTCCCATCACTGGGTCAGCTACAGGAAATGATGCAAAGAAAAGGCAGCAGCTTCTATTTTACAGCCTTCTAACGAATCACAGAGTTCTTATTGTGACTCTCTGACAGTGTGCACATGACCCGGGACACATTGTCAAAGCAAAATAATACAGAAATGGTTTCTGACATTTGATTCACAGGCTGGAAATATTGTTGTCACAGTCTTCAAGAGTATCCTGCGATGTTGGGCTCAGCTTAAGGGCCTTGCACTGTGATCCTGCACTAAACTGGCGGTAAATGTAAAAAACTGTGATTCCCACAAACAAATGAATGCAACAGGAAGCACAGAAGAGCGAATGAGACACATTTACAGCAGACCAAGGACATTTATGAAGCGACAGCTGCAGGAAACAAGTGTCCAAAGCAGGAAACGACCTCCCAGCGAAGTGGGTTCCTCAGGTGCGGCATGTCGAGCCAGCCCGGCAGGGTACCGCGAGCAGCTCTAGCTGAGAATGCACGTCTTTGACTGAGACTGGGCCGCGCTCGCTGCAGCAGGAAGGAAAGGAGAGAAGTTCAGTGTTCAGTCAGAGTTTGGAAAGCTGTGACGCCTGACCGCCTCCTACCTTGTCTGGCTGCCGCAGCTTTCTCAGCCTCCTCCTCCTTGGCTTTCTTAGCCGCCTCGATGGCAGCGACCTTGGCATCGTGCTCCTCCTTCAGGGCGTTCCACTCCTTCCTGTTGTTCATCAGCCGGTCCAGCATTGGGGTGATCTCCACGTGGAAGCGACTGAACTCCTGGGACGACACAAATCAGACACATCAGCGTTGCTCAATCCAAACCGCTAACGCTGCTTAAATGACACAGAGAGCCAGAGCAGCTCATGGGCCATATGCCGCTGCTCCACGCTTGCAGATGTTTATCTGGGTGGAAGCAGCAGCTGTGGGTGTCTGAGTGGGTGAGCTCTCACCTTGTACACAAAGGCGCAGACAAAGTCGATGAAGCCACACTGCAGCTTTGGAAGTTCCTCCGCTTTGTTCCTGTCCATCATGGGCTGAAGGAGAGAGAGAGAGAGAGAGACAGCTGATGGCCTCATCATCACTGTGGCCTCACACACCTGTGAGACTCCTACAGTGTCCAGCTCTGCTTCTGCAAATGACGTTTATCCACCTGCTGAACTCTCAGCGGTCAGCTCCTCACGTTTTCCTCCTTAATGACTGCCGAGTTACTGCACAGTCCTCAAACCATGTACAAAGCCCTGACTGTGGGCTGAAATGGAGACCAAGGTCTTGGATGCTTAGTATTTAAAAATACATTTAACCCTTTAAGACCTACCATAGAACCAAGTCCGCCAGAGCTTATATTATATTTTTACATGCTGTGGAGCCATTTTTGGGAGCATTTCAAGTTGCTATACATCAATACAACCATTATAGCCCAAACTTTAATAATATGTCTGCATTAGGTGCATAGTAATTACATAAATTGCAAAAAAGTGCAATAAACTACAAAAAAATTGAAAATCGTTTTTGTTTTTTTAACATATATTTCTAGTTAGAGAAATTTAAGAGGCTCATCCCTCAAAACTGTAAATACAAAAAAGTTGCACAAACTAGTTTCCCACCACAGGAAATTTATTTTGAGTGTCTTCATAGTTTTATTTTTGAAATACACCAATTTTTATACACTGCAGGAAAAACGAAAATAAATATTATAGTGCAAATTTGCAAAATAACAGCATATGCATCAAAATAAACTATTTCCAGCAGTGCAATATGAGTCCTAAGCATCCCAGAAACGACACAGAAAGTCATAAACTCAAACATAACTTTTTAAAACACAAGTATAGGCTCATAAGGCCCCGATCGTAAAAAAACTACATTTCCGCAAAATGACGTCACTTCCGGTTTCGGGCAGGTCATGCGGTCATGTGATAGTTCGCGCTGATGGACGTAGGAAGTGTTACAAACAGCTGATCGGATCGGCGAAGCGTGTTTCTGGAATATCATGTTTTTGTTGCTGCAAGTGATTTTTATGCAGTTTTTGCAAAGCTATATGTGGAAGGAAACTGTGACCTAGGACAAGCTGATGGCATAAGATGTAAGTACAACTCCTCCGGTTTCATATGCAAAAAAAATTATTGCGCTAGCTCACGTGGTTGCAGAGCTACCGGGATTTAAAAATAGTTACGCAAAATGGAGCGTGCCCGCTCCGATCGGCTGTAAAGGGTTAATAAAGGGCTAATTATACAAACATGAAATGATGCAAGCTTCTTTCAAACAGGCATCACCTTTAAAACAGAAGCTGCTACATTCAAACGTCATCTTTCGGGGAAATGCTGAGGCGAGCCCTGAAAAGGTCACGATGGCTGCTGGAAAAGCCTCTGCAGAGTCCTGTCAGACCACAGTGAGTCACATGACCTCTGTGGCACAGGAAGCTCTCCCAGCTGACACTGCTTAAGATTAACTCAGAGCACCGCCAGGTAAGCGTGGAGGGCGGTGCTTCAGGTGTCTGAAGGGCACGAGAGAGCAAGGCAGGGAAGAACAGGAAGGTCGGAAAGGATTTGGTCAGACACAGTCACGGCTCTCTCTGTATCAGCGCTCCACACGATGGCTCAGCACCGCCTGCTCAGCAGCGCCACAGGGATGCCAGTCTGTCCTTTCATATTTGCTCCCCATCACTAATGAAACCCCGTGGATTCGGTCCACCAAGTCCTCCCCAACTCCAACTTCAGAATAAACACATGGAAATAACTGAGTGGAAATGTGTTTGGAACGTTTCACTGTTCCTCCAAATGAGTCTTATTTTAAACTCCAGAAGAATCGAGTGAAGGTGGGGTGGTCCCATGCCCTGATGTGAGAGGAGATCCAATCCCTCCACTGGAGCCTTCAGGCACCATGTTTGCCATACATTTGAGGAACCGCGTACCTTCTTTCCTTTTATTCTAAATATTATTTTTTCTCACATTTCTGACAGGGAACAACAAAAACCCAACAGCTGTTTCTGTCTGTGACTGTGTCCATGTCTGTGGGCTGTGGTTAGTTTAGAGTGAGGACAGCAGAAGCTGCAAACATCTGAGCTCTTACGATAGGCTGCTGCTCGAGGACCGTCCTCTCCAAGTCTCCCTGCTCCCAGAACTCTGCAGCGACAGACAGCGCCACCTGGAGGAGGAACCACACAGGTCGGGTCAGAGCTGCTGCTTTGAAGGAGAACACACACACACACACACACACACACACACACACACACACACACACACACACACACACACACACACACACACACACACACACATGCTGGGACTGGAGGAAGGACAGCTGCTGCAGTTTACCACGGAGCTGATAGGAGGAAACATTTGATGGAGCAGGAAATGATCCTTTGTGTTTCACATCGGCCGCTAAATCTGAATCAGACTGCTACAGTGTCAGGCTGTGTCTCAGAGAGATGGAGGAGCGCTGATGAATAATATGGAAATTTTGTATTCAGCAGCGAGTTAGTCATCGAGCCAGTTTTGGGGAACAATTGTGGCAAAGCGAGCAAAGCCTGTAGACACAATCTGTGTGCGTGGGAAGCAGAGCGGAGTGAAACGTGGGAATTATCAGCCATAAAAATGTCAGCAGAATTTCACAGAGAATCAAGAAGCTATTGTCTGTGAAACATCTGAGCGAGAAGGCGTCCATCACTATCTATCTGCACCGGATTATCTGTTTAAATCACAAAGCAGGCTAAGAGAGTAACCAGGGTTAAATTACAGCGGGGTATCGAGCGTCTGCATGCCTCTGCTCACGATCGTCACGGATGTTTCCGTATGACAGCTGCTCAGCTCTGAGGGTAGATTCAGGTGATGAAGGAGCATCAGAATACACTGGGAACATCCTCAGTGCCAGCTCTCACTGTGTCCGTTACAGGATTTTTAAATAGCAGAAGGCTCTCAGGATCAGCGGGATGTTCCCCTCTAAAGGTCAGACGCTTGGTAAAAAGGGACACACCAGAGAGTGTCTGCTGATCCCGAGACCTCTGAGATCTGGACCCTGATTCTGATACGATCGGTTCGGTCTGCTGCACAGAACATGAACACCGCCCACGAGCACGTTTCGCAACACGAGCTGCATTAAGAATGTGACAGAAGAATCGAACCTGTTCTGAGCAGACGCCACATGGGCCTTTACCCAGAATGCACTTCTACTGCTCCTCCAAGTCACAGACATCAAACTGCTGCAGTTCATTCAGACCCCATCACTGATGCTCACAGAAACCAAGTTTAGTCTTTAGACTGTGCAGTACTTAGAAAGTTTGGCCCCGCCCCCTGCACGTCCACCTGAGCAGGAACGTTTCAATTAAAGTGTGTTTGTTTGGATTAGCTGATCTAAATAATTAATACACCTCATCCATGCAGTAAATCACCTGGAGGAGAGCCTGACAGCGTAAACACTACTCCACCTGCCACCTCAGAGGTGTTCGGCGAATCCTGGGGGGGTCCCGGCTGGGAGCCACCGTCCCAGAAACTAAATGCATTATTAGTCCTGCTTTCTGTCAGTTCGTGCTGATATTACATACTTTACAGAAATGCTGAGCCTGCCAGGCGTGCCAAGCGAGCGAGAAGCAGCAGGTTGCTTTTGATGCACGAGGCCGTCAGGAACCGACGCCGAACGCTGCCTGGAAAAATGGCAGCGGTGACAAAACGTCTCTCTGCATCTACTTCATCATGGCTCGCCTCTCGCAGAGTGTGTGTGAGTGTGTGTCGAGTTACAGCAGAGGGCCCGTTTTACAACCAGAACTGAGACACTAGGGGGGCCTACCTTACTCTGGATCTCCCATGGTTTGGCGATGGCGGACAGGTCACAGGCTGTCATCATCATCGCCCTGCAAGCATAGCACGTGGATGGGTCAGAGCTGCGCGTCTGGGTCTCCTTGCTTGCCTGAGAGTGAGTGTGTGTGTGTGTGCGTGTGTGTGTGCGCTTCTGCATACATGACGATCTCTTTGCGCGTAGTCTCCAGCATCATGTATTTGGTCCAGTCATTCCAGTTCTCGTAGGTCTTGGACTGGTCTACAATCTTCTGGAACATGGTCCTCTTCCTGCACAGAGACAGACATTCCAATCAGCTCACAGGAACCATTCCGCTGTTACTGTAGTTATTCCAAAGCCTGGAGAAAGTGAATTAAGTCATTCTGTGGTCCCCTGCTGAATGTGGAAGTTTGCTCACTAACAAAGAAATAATCAGTCTCTAATTTTTATGGTAGTTTCATTTTAAATGAGAGCGACAGGGCATCAACCAAAAACCCAGAAAAGTCATTATATAAACTGATTTTCATAAGAATTTGGTCCAAGCAATTCTGGCTCCCACAGACAGGCTCTGTACCCGTGTCACATGCACTACATGATTATAATCAATCAGTTGAGTACTCCTGATCTCAGCTCATTGTGTGAACAAAGCACAGCTGAAAGCTGAAGCCAAGCTCCATGCAGGATCTCGCTTCATGGGGTGAGGATCATGAGAAAGGAGGTGGGTGGAGCTAGTTAATGATCTGAAGGCAGGCGGTTCCACAGGTATGTCTGAGATCTGCAGGGAACATCATAGAAGGCTTGGTGCTGATCAGATGAAGCCAAAATTTAGCTCCTTGGCATCAACTCAACCCACTGTGGTTGGAGGAAGAGACTTCATAAACATTAGAGACTGTTTGAATTCAGCAGGGATCAGGTAACTATCCCCCTGCTGTAGGTCAGGTTACTGAAGCCTTCACATTCCAAAGGTAACGTTGTGGAATGATGCTGCTAGCGTACTGACTTGAAGTACAGAGCCAGATCAGTGGCGATGATGGCGATGTCCATAAGGTGGATGACGAGGTCGTGCTGACGGCGGTTCAGATTCTGATAAATGTTCAGCGCCTGAAGCAGAAGAAAAAAAAAAGACACTTCAAACAACAAGAAAGGATCCAAAGGTTGAGGTTCCTGCACCTGAGACTCAAAGAGCTCAAAGACGCCTCCTCTGATGAAGCAGAGGTAACGCTCAAACATCTCAGCCCCACTGCTGAAGATGTGATGGCAATCAAATCATCACTGCACACAAACAAAGCTTCACATCTTCATATTTAACGTGTGTGTATATACCTCATCTCTCAGCAAAGTCTTCCCAAACTCCAGATGGTGTCTTTCCAAGATGGAGGAGCCGTGAAGCTTCGCCAGAGGATTACCAGACCTGCACACAAAAACACACACACACGCACAATGGGAGGCTAGACTGTGATAAATCATGCATGTTGAGCCCAGGGTGGGCCTGGCTGCCTGTGTCCACTGCTAATGGTGGCTTTCATTAGCTCATCCATCAGCGGGAGGAGCAGAGCAGCTGGAGGCGTAGCTCGTCAATATCGACTCATTGATATTCTCTGTGTGTGACGTTGACTTCACTTAAAGAGCTGAGGTCAGCTCGGCAGCTCACGGGACAAGCGACTGTCGCTCGGAGTCGATAAACGCTCCTCAGAGTAAACAAAGGTCTGATTTCCAGAAAGTTTCAAAGAACGTGACTGATGCTCTTCAGCAAATCAGGACATGCCGCTCACAAAGGTGACACCTGCTCACTATTCAGGGTTCCCACTGCTGCCCCTGCACTTTGGCATCCTTACATGAGCAATGTGCAAGTACAGAGGGTCGCAGCAGTCTCACCTGCTCACCAAGACACAGATAAGGTGTAGCCACATGTATCAGCGTGGTGTTTGTTCTTAAACAGGCAAACTTTGATTTAGCTGTAAGTTTATATGTGCAGTGTTTTTCAATGTTAGGGTCTGCGTGTGACACCAGCCTTCAAAAACCTGTGGAGCAGCTTCAGAAGAATGTTCCTCACTGTGAATCATCTACAGAACATCATACCATCCACATACTCAACAGCTGGAGGAATCTCTGTGCGCAGGCTGATAAGGATAGATCAGGAACACTTCCAGCATCTATGAGTGGCTTGGCTACAGCTCAGTCATGGAGGGAAGACGGCACGTGTGACTACGATGGAGAAATGTGCTCCTTTAAAACTGATCTCAGGTCAGACCCAAACACGGATCCGCATGAAGAGGAACGGGAGCTTCCGGCTCGTTATCTGCAGTTTTCAGGCTCGCAGACCATCACAGACTCATGAACTGTCCAACTTTTACAGACACGTCACTACCTCCAAATCTTTCTGTTAAAAGGGAGTTTTTCCTTCCCACTGTCGCCAAAGTGCTTGCTCATTGGAGGTCATATGATTGTTGGGTTTTTCTCTGTATGTATTATTGTAGGGTCTACCTTACAATATAAAGCGCCTTGATCTGGCGCTGTATAAATAAAACTGAACTGAATCAAATTCATAATGATGTCGTCATGTTTTTCTTATAGTGTTTGATTTGAACATTTGATTGTTTTCTACGTCACAGCATCCTGACTTTTTGTAATTGTGGTTGTAGTTTTCTTTTAGTGGCTTATGTTTCATTAAGATTTGTTAATAAATGCCATATTTTCTGCACATGCTCCTGTCAGGAGATCTGCTTCTTAAACCAAACAGTAAAAGCTGCCTTCGTGCAGGGCCTCGAGTAGAAATCAGTGTTTGATTTGATCAAATCGAGCCAACAGACTGTACAGAAAATATGGATGTAATTTTAAGCCCAAAACATTGTTTCTTTGTAATGACCAGCAGAGGGAGACTCCTCTGTGAGAAAATAAGGCTCCTGATTGGCTGCTCTCTGAGCTCAGGAAACAGTCTCAGATGTTTTTAAGTCTTCTTTAATATAACGTGATTTTTTTCTGCAAATGACGGAAAACAAGCTAAATGCTCCACTGGTGACTACACCCATCTCATATATGCAGCATGCCAAACACCCCCACCCCTGCCTTCTTACTTCATCTGGTAGAGGTTGTTGGTTCCTCTGTGGTCGATATCGTGACAGAAGCCGGCGGTTACCATGGCCATGCACTCCAGGTCTGTGTAGTAACGCTTCAGATCACCTGTCTGAGAGTGTCAGCCACACAGAGCAGATGTTTATTCATGGAGTCGGCGTGCAGGTGTGCACTTGCACACAGACACACACACACAGATATGTACACACAGGGATTAACACCGATCCACACCCAGAATCATTGCATGTGTCTGCGCTATATGAATATAAACTATGACTCTGAGTGGTTTTCTTAATAACGACCCCTTCAGGCACACTCCATTATATCTGCCACAAACACACAACCTTGACTGAGAGAATGAAGAAGAAGAAGAACAGGGTGAGCAGAGGGGTGGGGCTGAGGGATACTGAGGGATACTGAGTGTGTGTGTGTGTGTGTGTGTGTGTGTGTGTGTGTGTGTGTGTGTGTGTGTGTGTGTGTGTGTGTGTGTGTGTGTGAGAGACCATCAGCAGGGTGAACATTGTCTGTCCAACGTTGAATCCGTGCCTCCAGTTGTGGTAGGTGATCTTCCTGTAGCCTTTACTCAGGGAGTACATGAATCTCACCAGGACCTGCAGAGGAAGCACAGCATGAGGTCCAGAGGTATTAATAACAATCCTTACATTTGAAATGATGCTAGTTTATCTAGTAGTCAGTCACTTTTAACCAATAAAAAGTGTAAGTGTGTGCATGGAAATGTCTGTTCTTAAACAGATCATGCTAAACTTAAAGCCCCTGAATTGACGTGCTGTGTGAACATTAGCCATCCAATTTTTCGTCATCTCTTATAATTTGATATCCCAAAACGCTCCTGTGGCGAGTATTGTGGTGATGACTTTAAACCATGTGCACGTCCAGCTGTTGCTGAGACAGAGTTCACATCACGTCTGTGGTCATGAAATCCTTTGAAGGACATTACAGACCACCAGTTGGATCCCCTGCAGTTTGCCTAACAGGTCGGTGGATGATGCAGTGAACATGGGACTTTATTACATCCTGCAACATCTCGACCGCCCGGGAACTTATGCCAGGGTCCTGTTTGTGGACTTTAGTTCGGCTTTTAATACCATTGTGCCTGAACTTCTCTCCTCCAAACTTTCCCAGCTCAGCGTGTAACCAGCTACCTGTCAGTGGATCACCAGCTTCCTGACAGACAGGAAGCAGCAAGTGAGGTTGGGGGAGATCACCTCTGAAACTCGGTCCCTCAGTATTGGTGCCCCTCAAAGATCTGTCCTCTCACCACTATTGTTCTCTCTCTATACTAATGACTGCACCTCCAAGAACTCGGCCGGTAAACTCCTAAAGTTTGCAGATGACACCACCATCATTGGCCTCATTCAGGATGGTGATGAGTCTGCATACCGGCAGGAAGTTAGCAGCTGGTACTCTGGTGCAGTCAGCACAATCTGGAGCTGAACAAGCTTAAGACTGTAGAGATGACAGTGGACTTCAGGAGACATCCCTCAACACTGCTCCCCCTCACCATGTCAGACAGCCCGGTGTTGACTGTGAAGATCTTCAAGTTCCTGGGTACCACCACCTCCCAGGACTTGAAGTGGGAGACCAACATCTCCTCCATCCTCAAAAAGACCCAGCAGAGGATGTACTTGTTGACACAACTGGGGAAGTACAGTCTTCCACAGGAGCTGCTGATCTAGTTCTACACTGCAGTCACTAAGTCTGTCCTGTGCTCCTCCATCACAGTCTGGTATTGTGCAGCCACTAAACAGGACAGGAGCAGACTGCAGCGGACTGTACGGGCAGTAGAAAAGATCACTGGCGCCCCCCTGCCCTCCATCCAGGACCTGCACCTCTCAAGAACCAGGAAACGGGCAGGGAAAATCATCACAGACCCCTCACACCCTGGACACAGACTTTTTGACCTGCTGCCCTCTGGCAGACGGTATAGAAGTCTGCAGACCAGGATGGGGCTTGCCAGCATGACCTCAGAGCTAACAGCTGTAACTGCACTGTGTTGAGAGCAGGTGACTGCTGTTTCATCACAACCAGCGCTCTGTTTCCTTTGTGCAGGTGTACGTAGACCCCTCCACCGATTGATGGAGGTCAGCTGCAAACTTTTCTCTTCCCTAAATGACACTTTACCGTATTCTTAGTTATATGTAACCACTAACATGATTATTGTGTTACAAGTAACATTGAAACCATCATAGCTGCTGCTGCTCCCGTGTGCATCGCACTTAAAGCCATGGATGGGGGCACACGGACCTCTCTGGGAATGTGAAACTTGTCCACCACTTTGAGTTCGTAGTACATCTTGATGCCACACTTCACCAGGTCCAGTTCGCTGTGTTCAAAGTCACAGAAGTGAAACTCGAAGATCTCGGCTTTCTTGGAGTTCGGCAGCACCTCGGACTGTCGAGGAAAACAAGAACAATGCATCAGATCAATGTGGGAATATTTTATTTGGTCATGACCCGGAGCTCCGCGTGGATTAGGAATAATAAAAATCATCAGAACAAACAGCTCCCTTCTCATCCTGCCCTGTTTTTCTTTTTGTGTGCTGATGGGAGCGTTTGGCATTTTTACCAGGATCTCCTGAAGCTCCTCCTCCTCGCACTCGTCCGGTTCCTTCCCCCACCTCTCTCTGGTGTTCTGCGGACAAACACACATCGTCAACAGTCACCTTGGATAAAATGGTTTGGCATCCATCAACTGACACCTGATCTGAGGTCAGAGCAAGTTGTCTCTCTGACAAATCACCTCATAGAAA
Organism: Rhamphochromis sp. 'chilingali'; assembly: GCF_963969265.1. Lineage (NCBI taxonomy): Eukaryota > Metazoa > Chordata > Actinopteri > Cichliformes > Cichlidae > Rhamphochromis > Rhamphochromis sp. 'chilingali'. Next base: position 14,122,924 of record NC_137940.1, on the reverse strand, counting down.
ACCTGACAGCTTATTCCAGCTTACAGATGATGCTCAGCTCCTGCTCCTGTCATCCACATCCACCAACAAAGCTTCAGAGAGACAGCTTTTAGCACGAATACTCAAACAATAAAAGACAGACATAAAAGAGAGCGCTTCATCTCCATCTGATTAGAATCATATTTATCCAAAACAATGCTGTAATTCAACGACTCTTCAAGTCTTCCACTAAAGATGTTCACTTACTGAAAGTTTCATTAATCAGAGCCAAAGAGATTAGTTTTAGAGGCCATCCTCATCTCTGAGGTGCTCCTGCCTGAAACAGGAGGAACAAAACTTGAGTGGGGAGACACAGACTCACTCACCAGGACGTTTTGGATTTCATCTTTGCGACACTTGACGTGGTAGAGCACCATGTCCTGGTAGATGTCCTTCCTGTTCTCCAGTTTGTTCATCTTATCGTAGGTGTCGGTGTTGAGCACCGACCAGCCCAGGAACTGAGTCAGAGACTGGGAGAGAAAACACTGGAGCTTCATTCACCTCACAATCCGCGTACAATTAAACAGTATGTGTTATTGCGATATAGTCTAGTGGGTAAAGGTTTGTTGTGTGTCGTGTGTAGTCCTGTATATATCTGCAGCCTCAGTCAGCTTTAAATGTACAGCAGCCGGCACCACAGGGCGCTCCCTACTGTAGGGTACAGTTCATTTAGTGATAAAATCAGGGCAACAATATTAAGAGCAGAGGTTTGTTGATGAGCTGAGGGTGTTTTGTGTTGCAGTGAGGTGGCCACAGAGACATCAGTAAAAGCCTCCAGGCCTGATTATAAATAATGCAGACGCTCTGAATGGCCTGCAGTGTATTTATAGTAAACCAGTGACACACACACACACACACACACACACACACACACACACACACACACACACACACACACACACACACACACACAGTGTACCTCCATCAGGGTTTCATCCATCTCATCAAAAGGTTTCCCATCCTTCCTGTTATAGAACGTGGCCACACCCACAATCTCTTCCTTCTTGTTGACGATGGGCATGGACAGAACGTTCTTAATGGTCCAACCAGAGTCATCCAGCGGCTCCGTCTGAACATGAAAACACCCTGAGTTTAATTAGCGATGACAGGACGGCCTGCGTGCCCACTCTGAGCTGGTCTTATAAAGGAAAGAGTTATTTATTTTCTGTAATAATCTTTTTGTCCTACAGACCGTCTCAGAGTCAGGCGGTCTGCCTCCATCAGTCAGCAGACATCTGAGATGTTCAAATGACTGACTGCAGCTTTAAGCCAGTGTAACAGGCCCCACACTGTCAGCAGACCTGAAGCACGATCCGTGTGTGAGCTCGGACAACAGTACCCACCGCAGTAGAACGATTAGAATAAATGCACTCGGAGCTTAACAGCCCCCAGGAACATCATTTAAAGTAAGGAGAGCAGAGAATGTTGGAAATGTCACCGATTTATATGTTCATGATTAGTCTCTGGTGTACTGTTATAGTACAGGACAGACCACTGTAGTGCCAAGGCAATTTTTTTGCATACTTTATACCTACACGTCCTTCGAGCTGGCTCGCACAGTGCAATCAAATTCCAGCATCTTCTTCTACTGAACATCTGATTACAGATGACAAGCCAAAGCGGTCTCACTGAGCCCTCAAACAGGAAGCTAAAACTACTTTGTCCTTACTGAAAGACTTCAAACATCATTATGGTCATGTTGTAATCTAAGATAATACTGAGGATGATCACTTTAGTCTGGAGTCTGTGATAACTGACAGCAGGTCAGTCCTGAAGTCGTTCAGTAACATCTTTGTGTTTTATGAAGCATCCTTGGAATGAAAGATGGCGTACAGCTTACCTGAAAGCTGAAAAACTCGTCCTCAGCTGCGTTCATTATGTTACAAATCTGTGGGAAAAGGAAGTAAAAAGATGAGCACGTGAGGGGAAGAAGCTTCACATGTTAGCAAAAGACTTCTGAATCATCTGGAAGCTTCAGAAGCAGAAATATCGATGAGAATGAGGAGAAATGAGCAGAAGGTGGGATGAACGTGCTCTAGCTCTGTGGAAGAAAGAACCACATGTTCAAAATCATCACCGTCAAGCTCTCAGCTTTTTCTCTCAATCATGGAAACGTAACTCTGCATAGGAATAAAGTTTTCACCTTGTACATAAAGCAGAAGGGGAAATATGAAGCGGGAGAGATGATGTAGGCGTGACAGATGATGAGGAGCAAAGACGACGGGAGGACGGGACAGGAGGAGGACAGACGAGGAGGAGGATTAGACAGACGAGCGGCGGCAGCGGGCTCGGCGGTTTGGGAAACACTTGCCGTGATTAATTACAACGGTTGCAGAAATTACAATTATACATCACCGCAGTGTGTGGCTGAGCACTTTTCATTTCCACAGCGGCATGCACGCTGACAACTGTGTAATAACTCTGAAGGCACTCTGCTCATCGACCCACCCGCACACTGCAGCGAACATGAGTGGAAATCAGATTTTTAAAGGACAATGATCTAAAGTTTTCACTGTCTCCACATCAGTGGCAATGATTTAAGACTTTATTGTTTAAGGAGTTATTAACGTGGTTCTGACAAAGAACACAAAGTACAGTAAAATTACAAGATGGACGTAATGTTAACGACCAACATTAGAGACTTTAAAAAAAAATTTATTCAGTTCCATTCAGTCCCCTTGGGGTGCTTTATATGATAAAGAACCTACAATAATACAGAGAAAACCCAATAACCCATCATGACTCTGTATAAGCATTTGGCGACAGTGGGAAGGAAAAACTCCCCTTTAAAAGGAGGAAACCTCTGGCAGAACCAGGCTCCGAGGGGGACAGGAATAATAACTAATAAATAACAAATAAATGTCCTCACTCAGGAATGGCTAAAGACAGTCTGAGTTTGTGGGGAAGTGCAACTTTTCAAACACTGAATCTTTTCTTCAGCTCAAACAAGTTTTTACTGCCTTTAATTAAACCTTTAATGAACCGAGCTGGCACCGTTTGTACTCATCCGGCTCTCTAAACACTCATTCATTCTCACATTTGTGACCTCCAGGGTGTCCAAGCTCCAGCCGTCATCACGTGTCCACATGACCTGACAAACTGTCCCAACTCATCGTGAGGCACAAATGCAAAAGCCTCAAATTTAAATCTCAGTACAGTCCTTGCCTATACATGGTCCCCTCGAGGCCCTCTGGGAGCTGACATTTCTCACAAGAGACAAAGGAAGAAGGGCATGTTTGTTTCTTTAGACAGAAAAGCTGATCAGGAATATTTTATGCAGTAATATGACACAAACTTTAAACACAAGTATTGCCAAAAATATTTAGATGGTTCACTTCAGGCTCCAGATCATTAACCTGCGTTTTTTCTAATGACCAGCAGGGGGCAGCAATTCAGGCTGTAAAAAACAGTCTATGAGAAGCTAAACTTGCTGCACACTTGATTTACAGCTTTGCTGATCAGTGTATGGGCTCCATTCGTGTCTTAGTTAAGAAGATCTGATGCTTACTTTGTAAACGGGAGTAAAATAGACGTAAAGTAGAAAAGCTTTAGGGTTGAGATGACAGCAACCTCAGTTTCTCGGTCAGATCATCACTTCTGGTTTTAAAAGTATTAAAATGCTAACTTGGAGCTTCTGAATGAGTTCTCGTGGGGTAAGAACAGCAGAAACGTTGGAAATTGATTATCTTGTGACAGTTAATGTGAGCTCGTAGGAACAACAGATACTGACCAGCCCAGTTTCTGCTACATAGGTGGGTAAACCGCTGACCAGGGCCCAGTGATCTGCTGGAGGACCCCTGGAAATGAAGACATGCCACACAGAAGGTTAAAATGCCACAATCACCTTTAATAAAAGCAAACAAAGTGTACATTTCAGTGGTAATACTCAGTTTACTGTATCATTGTTAAGCAAATGTCATGTAAAACGAGCTCAGGTCAAATAACGTCTGTTCAGCCTTCGGTTTGCACTGTGGTGAAGTTACTGTGAGCTGCATTGTTTGCACAGCGGTTATTAATGTTTACAGAGCAGGGTGGGATCACGGAAATCACAGCCTTATATGGCTGAAGGGAAAATATATCAGTGGTGCTGTGAGGCTTGGCTGTGAGGCTTCGCAGAGCTCCCGAATCCGTTTTTTACCCTCAGGTAAAATCTTTATTTTTCTCCCACATAGAATGTTATTACTATTAAAATCAGCCTTCTCAAATATATTCTTGCTTCATTTAATTTAGTGCGTTTAACTTCACTTGTTTTATATATTAACTTACTTGTATTGAGTCACCTGTGCTCTCTCAGAGGACCGCTGCTCATGCTAGTAAGGACAGACTCGCCAGGCTGTTCATGTTTATCATTATACTGTCGTCACTCTTCCACGTGTTGTGTTCAGATTGTGATTCCTGTGGATGTGTTTTTTAGGACTCCAAGTATTCACGTTTGAATTAAGCCACTCTTCCTTCCTTCCTTCCATGAGAGCAGTGCAAGGGTCACAATCACGTGACCCCTGCACTGCTCTCATACACAACCATATCATCTATGTTAAGAGATCGCTGCATCCGTGCTCAGATTTCCTTCCTTGCAGACACATAAGTGTGACCCGACGTAATGCTAGTGGTCAAATCTCTGCAGCGGCACTAATATCTGCTAATGTCACATCTGCTGAGACTTACGGTATGACTTTGATGTCCTCTTTGCCATGGAGGATGTAGTCAATCACTTTGTAGAAGATGATTTCCTTGAGAGGTCAAATAAGATCACAGTTAGTTTGCTGAAACTCTCTGCACAGACTCAGGTGTGAAATCAGGTGTAAACTCCACACACAGATAGAAAAAAACCAACAACACTTTAAAGCCCACTGTGTGTGAATTCTGATAAACTAGAGACAGATAGGGGAAAAAGATTAGAGGAGAAAGACTTTGATAGGGCTGGAAGCATTATTTCACTCAGCGTGTGTCACAGAAATGAGCTTCTGATTGGCCTGCTGATGGAGATACAAGAAGCTGGCACGTTTTAACCTGCTGGAGGTGCTACAGTCACTGTGATTGGAAGCACTGAGTAACAGATGAATGCCACATGGACTTGGATCTCAGAGTTTGGTCAGGACCTCCTCACCCTGCCATCAGGAGTTTTGGGTCCATCATAAGGAGGAACCTCTCCCATCAAAACAGGCCACAAGTCAAAGAACTCCTGCACACATAACAGAGACACAGAGAGAAAAAGGCATATTTAGAGGAGAGAAACATTAACGTTATTTAATGTTATTCTGGGAAGATGTGGTGCTTTTGTTCAGTCTTCAGAACATGCCCAATTTCACAGATCACAGCGCAGCTTCTACTGCTGTTTGTTATTAAGTGTGTTATTCATGAAATCCAGTATTGTAAGCAGACGGCCATCTGTACAGACACACAACATGTGTTTGTTCTCTGAGAGCAGGTGCTGGGAATCAACTGGCAGCTGCTTGTAATTAGGTGACAGCCACAGCCAGTATTTATGGCACCATGTTAGTTATTACAAATACATGGAGAAGCTAAGAAGATACTTTAAATATACTTTTGTCAGCAGAAGAAAAAAATCAAGCAGATCAGATAAAGAAAGCCCAAGGAGTCTGAAAATATGCATTCCCAAAAGATGAAGATAAAAAACACAATGGATTCCATAAAAACAAAGACTGGATGGACGCAGCATAGAAACAGGGATGATACTCTTAAACATGTTGGTTCAGCAGGTCCTGGTCCTGAACCCAGACCATTCACATTACAAATACCAGGATGCTGGACAGCTTGCTAAAGATTTCTGGCTCCTCTGTGACTCTGGCTGTGAGTGTGTTGTTGCCTACCTTGGTCTTGGTCATGTCCAGCAAACCCACAGAGTAGCGGTCACAGTTGAGGAAAGCTCGGACTGTGTACAAGGCTTTGTGGAACTGCCTCTCGATGTCTGTCATCTCCTCAAACACCTTGCTGGCTGACCACAGCAACACCTGGACAGCAAAATCAAACAGAAACCTGAACCAAGGACAACCACGCACTCATCTCTGCTGCTTCTCTTCCTTCTAATGTCTGGTGCTTTTTTTTGTTCATCACCACTAAAGAAAGTGGCTTTGCATAGATCTATCCTTACCTGTCCTCTCCTGGTCTCACAGTTGTGTAGGTAGCTCAGGTGGAAAACTCTCAGTGCCAGGTTAGCAAAGTTCAGATATTTGTTCAGGGTCTGGGAGAGAGTAGAACATGAGTGGTGAGGATTTTGAACTGCACGCTCTTACATTTCTTATTACACCAGCAATCCTAAAAAAACCCTCTCCTCCAGCTGATCATCTCAAGGAATTAATTTGCAGACTTGGAGCTTGTGTCCATGTTTTAATGAAGAGCTATAATAATCCTAACCCAGAACACACAGTTCTGATGAGTTGCTGTCAAGAAACTTGCAGAAACGCCTCATTTTTATCTTCAAATGCAATGTTTAAACGGTCCCTGTTAGTTATGACAAAAAGATGCCTCATTATGTCTCTCCTGACATTCATCATGTTTGGAGCAGCAAAAAAACCCCAAAATTAAGCAAAAATCGACTTAAGAATAAAAAAAAATCACAAAGACTGCACCAAAGAGTAAAACAGTGAAATGTGCATTATTAAGTCTCTCTGTTAGTAAATGGTTTTGTAATTGATCAACAAACGGATTTACTGTGCCTTACAGAAACCTGGTTACAGCAGGATGATTGTTAGTTTAAATGAATCAACACCCCTGAGTAATAGTAACTATCAGAATCCTCGAAGGTCGAGGAGGAGGAGTGGCAGCAATCTTTCACTCCAGCTTATCAATCAACCAAAGACCCAGACAGACTTTTAATTAATTTGAAAGCCTGATGCTTAGCCTCATACACACTAGCTGCAAAATTCAAAAAACATTTTTACTTGTTGTTGTTTCTGTTTCTAATTTCTACTTCTTTGACTTTTTATCTTAATGAAGTGCATGCAAACCTTCGGTCCAACTTGGTCACCTTACAGATCTTACAGCTCTTCATGATGCAAAATTAGTCCTGAATGCTAACAAAACCAAAGTAATGTTGTTTTCCCATAAGTGAAGCTCCGAACATCAACTCAGGAAAGTGATACCATAGAGCTTGTTGACTCAAACAAATGTCTTTGTATTTGATAAGGATCTCAAATTACATACTTGATAAAAAACCTCAAATTTACTTTACAGTTTTTTTATAGATTAAAATCGTGTTTCTCTATTGCAACTTGCGTTAAGCTTGTTTTTATCGCTGTTGGATTAAGCGATGCTGTCTATCGATTTGCCTGTCCCATTACCTTAGCTCAATTAGACCCCATTACCGTGCTGCCCTAAGATATAGAACAGGCTCACACTTCATGACTCATCACTGCACTTTGTATAGCCTTGCTGGATTTACTTCACTCAATAGTTGAATAATGAAGCATTGGTATATTTTTATATACACAGTCATTCTAAGAAAATTGCCATCATATATCTACACCAAGTTCATTGCCCTCCAGAACACCTACAATCTCAGAGCCAGGAGCTGGCTGCGGTTTAAAGTAGAACTTGTGAGCACAGAGCCAGGAATGTCAAGTCTGTCTTATTTCGGCATGTGGTCTTGGAATTATCTGCAGCTCAGGATGAGGTTGGAATTTCTTGTCCCTTTATCTAGTTTTAAACAAAAAACTGACAGAGGTCCTAGTCACCAACTGTACCTGTAAAATTTAAATGGCTTGAATTTGGAACTGTTTTAAATGTTGTAATGAATTTGATATATTTTACTGCTTCATATTTAGTGGTCAATGTGATCATTTCATACATTGTTGCAGTTGTATATAAACTGGCTTGTTTTGCACTTTACACACTGCTGCTTCTTACTTAGTCATACACCACCACAAAAACAGCCACCTCATGAGCTTTCTGTCACTTTATTATTCAGTTACACACAGTTTTTCAGTCTGTTGATGGTTTTCTGATAAATCTGCTGTGTCACAGTTAAACTACATGACGTATTGTTCACATCGGTGGCACCACAAGAACGCGATTAGATCCGAGTGGAGCGTGGTTTGGGGTTAGGGGGACGCAGCTGGCTCAACAGCCACCGTGAATTGTTCCTGGTGTGTTTGAATGTCTGTGTGATCCAGAGTTTTGAATTTTCTAATTAGTTTTTATTTTTATTTCATTTTGACTCTTGACTCTAAACTGTTTTACTTCAGTTTAGAGTCAAGAGTCAATGTTCTTGTGTCAGTTTAGTCTTTATCTGTCAGAGGCAGGGTTTATGAAAATCAGTGCTGCTGTTACAATAAAAACACTTTTTGAAAACAGCAACTCTCTGTCTCGTACCAAAACTGAGCATATTAACTCTATATGCTTATTTTCATTCTTTTTAGTTTTAGTGAACTATAATAAGTTTGGTCTCGAATGCTGCAGCTGACCATGCTTCTCTGATTGAGCCAATGGACAGTGAGGAGGACACATCATCAAAAGCAGGTGGAGTATGTCCATCCAACAATAACCATACCTGATGGAGTCAGGACCTCTGGAGTTCATGTGAGTCAAAGTTTCATGTTTTTCTGGTCACATCTGTAACATCTGTAACTTCGACTCCTTGTGTTTGTGATTGGTCTTAAATGAAGATCATTTTATTGGGGATTATTCTGGAGGTACGCTCGATAGTGTTCTTTATCAGTTCTGTCTGGTTTCCTCCACATTAACACTCAGTCTAGTCCTGCTGCCAGGTTTTCTTTTAGTCCGGGTCTATCTGGCTCCAGGTCTGAGAAACTGACCCTACATGTTACTTGTTAAGACAAAAGGGGATGCAGCTACCTAAATATCACTGACAGAATGAGACAAAGCGGAAGAAGAAAGTCTGCTGAGGGACAGGCGCTGTTACAGGTTACCTCTTCATCCTTGGCAGTGAAGCACGGGCCATCCAGCTTGTTAACAGCCATCATGACAGCCACCATGTCTTTACCGTTCATGATCGGGACGGCGAGGACATTCTTCGTCACGTACTCGGTCAGCTCATCCACAAAGCTGCTGAAGTGTGTGCTCTAGGAGGAGAGAGAAGAGGCAGAGTGGATATTTCACTGTATCTAATTATCATTGCTTTCTCGCTGCACTTTTCAAAACTCCCAGAGCTGCTTTGATGAACGCTCTGATGATATCCATAAATGCTGTAAGTGAAGCCTCTCCGTTATCCTCAGATGCCACGCGCTCTCAGCTGCGCTCCATCTATGCTTCATCTATGCTTCCTCCTGAGCAGCAGGGGTCATCAATTGTTCCTCTGGGGGTGTAACACAGGAAAAGCAGCTCATTAGCTGCCAAGCTAATCATATGATTGTTGGGTTTTTCTCTGTATCTATGAAGCGCCTTGAGGTGACTTTTGTTGTGATTTGGCGCTATATAAATAAACTTGAATTGAATTGAATTGAAGAAGGAACAAAGACCTTTAGATCTCACCCTGGGTCAGCACACCTGAATCAAACAATTAGTTCATCTGGAGAACTTCAAGACATGCTGAGGAGGTCATTTAGCCATTTAAATCAGCTGACATGTCTAAAATCTGCAGGACCCTAGAGGCCTGGAGTTGCCCACCCCTGCTCTCGACCAACCAAGTGCAGTAGGATATAAAATCAGGTGTGACAGTTAAAACTGAATAGATGCTGAAGCTGAAAACCATGTGAAACCCTTCTTCTCCCCTAAAAACACAGCGTGGAGTTTTCTTATCCAAACACTTCCACCGCAAACTGAAACGTCTTCAGGTGCATTCGCTGTTTAGATTCTAAAAGAAGGGCACAGAAACCCTGCTGTGGCTGATCCTGGATCAGCTGCTTCATCTGCTGCCTGACAAACAAACCCACTGCACAGATAGGGCACTTTGCCAGCTTGTTATTAGGTGACCTTTGACCCTCTTAAGCTCGCAGAGCTCATCACCCTGCACATGGATCATTTACCCATTTTTAGATGGAGACACAGTATCGTTTATGCAGCTCTTACGCGGTTGCTCTTCCAGTTTGGCTCTTCATCCCAGAGCACACACACCTGTAAGTACAGCTCTGCAGGTGTGATAAAAGGTGTGCAATAGTGCTGAGTCTGTGGAAGCAGCGGCCTGTGTGACCTCTGCGACTAATCTGGGATTGCTATTATTCAGGACAGATTAACCTGTTTATGTGGAGCCTGTCCACCTCCCTCACACACACTGATAAATAACAGGGTACCACTCTGAATATAATTGCATTATTCTCGGTCTCACTTTGAAGGAAGAAGATGATGAATCGAGAGTCTTGCCTGATTGGCTGATCTGCAGTTAACTGGGTCAGGATGGAACCAGTGAGCACAAAGGCAGCAATGCCAGTCCCTGCATTTCACACAGAGCCACCCCGTGCGCATTAACATCACAAAGCCAACCTGTTATCTGGAAACACTCGTCGGTCCTTGGCTGGGGGGAGAAACTGAGGCTCTGATTGTTCCTGTCAAACTGTCACGTGTTTGTGTGAAGCTGAACACCGTTTCACAATGAAGAGCCAACAGGCTGCTGGGAGCACAACTGCTGCAAATAAACCGGGCACAATGAGCTTGAGCCCACTTTGTTCCTCCGTCAGCAGCACGGCCTTCTGAGGTCAGTGAAAGGATGCGGTGGAAGTGATACAGAGGAGCGCCTGTGTAATGTGGGCCGCTGCCCTACGTGGCGTGAATGTCTCAAAAAGAGCTGCCAGAGGCGGCTCCTGCAGGCGGACCTGCAGGAGCATGATGCAGACACGAGAAAATGCTGGCCAGCTATTTTTAAATGTCAGAGGTATTGGCTGTAATGAGATTGAGAGGAATTAGCAGCATAAACCGCATGGAGTCATGTCACCCTCTGGTGGACACACCGAAGCCGAACGGCTCTGATAGAAAATGAAACAGGTCATAAAAGCATCAGAAACACAGATGATTGCAAACATTCAGGGAACCTCGAGGCTCCTGTCTGTTAGTGATGTGTCGGTCGCGAACAAAATGGCTCTTAGAGCCGGATCTTTGACGTGAATGACGGGAGCCGGCTCCTTATTGCGAGCTGTGGGTTTTTTTTTTTCTTTCTCTCACCCTCTCTCTCACACTTTTTTCCGCACAAGGCTCACATGCGGATGAGGGGGGAGGGGCGGAAGTTACACTCTCAGTAGCACAGGAGCGGGGGGGGGAAGAGAGAAAGAGACCTTTCTAATGTCACATTAGAAAGGTATCCGGTTGTTCAGTCTGACGTCAGTAGCCGTGTCTGGGTCTAAACTCCGCTGCAGGTCCGTATATCAAACGATCACTATGGCATTACTGAGAGTTGAAAAACTGTCTAAAGTCTTTCATCTTTAATAAAATGATCAGCGTTCTGCTCTACCAGGTGTAACAATTGAGTTTAGCATCCAGGCATCCATGAAAACGGAATTTATGACATTTAACGGAGTTAGAAGTTAGCAGGAAGTTAGCTCGCTAGCTTCTATCTAAATACAATATAGCATGTCCTGACTGCGGGATTTTGGAAACAAATTCAAACATACAGCTCTGTTATCACTTCCAGCATAAATGAAGACAGAAAACTAAACAGCAGTGACGTTTGTAGGGTTACTGAAGTTGGGCTAGCTGGTATATAATGATGTCCTACGTTACCGCTAGCGACACAGCTATGTTAGCATAATATGAACAAGCTAACTTTTTTTCCACTCGATAAAAGTTAACGTGAGTGTTGTCGGTGGTCAGGAACAAATGTAATCGCATGGCAGGATGCTGTAAAAGGACAAAACTTCAGCCAGGAGAACAACTGAGATAATCCATCCACAATACGAGGTTAGTCATTCATATACTGCTGCATGGGCTGGGCTGTAGTTACACCCTAAGGTTTTAAAAACTGAGCTTAAATAAATGATTAGCGGTAATAAAAGCCGAGGGAGGTCAACAGTGATCGCTGACTGTTTTAGGAGCTTTTTGAGATCAAATATAAGAAAATACAAAACATTAAACATGTTAACACAAAAGCCATATTAAACGCAGACTACTTTAGACCCGGAAGTAGGATTCGTCGCGTCATCACTGAACAACCGGATAGTAATCAGCCACAACTATTTGCGGATGATAAAGGATTCAGAAAGTTTATTCATGCAGGTCCATATGACAGAGAATATGCATCTTCTTTTTGTTTTCATATTTTAATTTATATTTAATTGTGTTGTGGTTTGCAGTGTTTTGTGTTGTTTCACTTTAAATTTGTTAAAGGAAAAAGCTGAAAATTTAAATAGTTAAAAATTGAAATGTGAATAGTTGGTTTTTGTATTATATGATTTATTTATTACATTTTATATGGAGTGAAAAAATAAAAGTATATTTACGGTGGCCCCTACAGACAAAAGACAAAAACTCCAAAACATGTAAAAACTCAGAAGCACGTAAAACCTCAAAACACGTACAAAACACAACAGAAGTGTTCCAGGATGTTAGGCGCAGTGTTGAGCTTTTGTTACCTAGTGGCTACACAAGCCAGCAAGTACCAACAACCGGATTTGGTGTGTGGTAGTAACAGACAAATGAACATTTTTTTAAATTATTTGAATATATATGAGTGCTTGTGTATAAATACACAAACAATACACATATGCTTTCAATTATGTAATTTAAGTGATCTAGGTAGCTCTGTTTTGGAAGTTCAGTTCATGCTAGAAATGTGTTTTGGAGTTTGTACGTGTTTTGTCTCTAGGGGCCACCGTAAATATTTATATATAAACATATAATAAACTTTATTTATAAAGCACACTTAAAAAATATATATATATATAAATAAAACCACTTTTTTTACATTAGTAATTCCTTTTGTGCATAATTTTATATTATTGTTAATAATAAATTAATTACAGCAACAAAACAACCTGAAGAGCCGGTTCGGAGCTGAAAGAGCCGGCTCTTTTTAGTGAGCCGAACCGAAAGAGCCGGTACTCTAAAAAGAGCCGGAAATCGCATCACTACTGTCTGTGCTACTGACTGTCCACGCTGTAGTTTGCTGCTAAATTAACTGCTATTACTACAAATAACTGGAGTCATAACTGCATTAATTCCCTCTGTTTAAACCAGTCGTGAGTTCTTTTACATGCTTTCATAAAGTGAACGTGTATCTGAGAGGATTTCCTCTTAGCTAAACAGCCACATGCTGCTTTTAGGCTCTAGATGTTTTTGGGGACTTTACTTCATATGTGATGGCACAAAGATGAAGGTTTCCAATCGACCAATCAATCCCCCATAAAGAGTACTTTGGGGGGGGTTATTACCTGTGACACATCAGAAATGTTGACCATCTTCTTGCTGGTGGCCACGTGGCCCACGATGCCCATATCCAGCGGGTACACGATTTCACTGTCGGGTTGCACGAGGCACTCGTCAAAAATGGCGTCTTTATGAACGTTGAACAACCTGAAGGTAAATATGGAGACAGAAACGTGACCCAGGGTGACCAGGCCCTCTCTGACCTCACTAAGTGCTGGAAAGAAGGAAATCCCAGTGTGCTCCGTCACTGGTTCCTGAGGAGGAAGCTTGACCTCCGAGATAATAAACATGTCCAAGCTTCATGCTTACATTTAAAATCTTTCAATTGCCCCAGGGGGACAAATAAAGCTATCAGCATCGCTGCTACCTGCACTGCTTTCAGACACTGAAGTGGGTCTGCAATCACCTGGTGGCGAGCTCAGCGACGCCGTTCCTCTGCCGGTACATAAAGAGACTCATGCGATCCACCCGCAGCATGAAGCTGAGGTGCTTCATCAGCCTGAAAACGGACTTCTCCATGTTCAGGTTATCCTGGATGTCACGCACCAGATCGATGAGGATCTCGCTCTCATCCACCATCGTCAGCTCATGAAACGTGCTAATGTTTACTGCCGTCTTGCGGTTGGGATCCAGCAAGTCCGAGATGATCTTAGGCCGGAAGTTCATGTCAAAGTACTGCTTGGCAAACTGCGGGTTGGCATCGAGGAACTGCTCTGCTGCTGCTGCATCCACCATGATTACTGCTGACAGGGGGCAAAGCTGATTGGAGGAGTGCTTCTACGAAAGACAACAAGTAGCAGATGAGTTTAATACTGAGAGAAATATAATTTCGTGCAACAGAAGAAGAAGAGAAACTGGATTTGTTTCTGGGCTGAAGCCAAAACAATGAGCTAAAAGATGCTGAAGGGCCTTTGGCTTTTCTCAGCATTTTACTCTCAGATATGACAAGAATACAGAATGTGGTGTGAAAAGCTGGCATCACCATCCTTGCTCTGCACATACTTTTATCAATCAAACCATAAAATAACATAACAATGTAAAAACAGTTAGCAAGAATAAGGCGGCTGTACCTGTGAAAGTCCTCCTGCTGTCTCCGGCTAATCCGTCTGTGCTGCAGATGTCTGAGAGGAGAGAAAGGATTACAGGGATGGTTTTAAATGGTCATGTGTGGACATAAGCCTGTGTCCAATTACATCTTGGGGATTATATGCCTTCCAGTGTTCAACTTCTTTCTGTGTCTCAACAAAACTCTGCTAACACTCGCTGATCTTCTTCAGGACCAAGAAAATTAATATTTCTCCAGTTTTCCGTTTACTGGATGGTTTTTGGTTCATGCATCCAACCAAAGGCCTCATAACACACTTCATGAGTCAGCCACACGCACATTTAAACTACCACTCAGCATCGACTGACCAACGCACATCATTTCAGAATAACTTTGCGAGGTTCAGTTTTCAGTTTGAGCCTTGAAGGACTGAATGTTCTCAAGTATTTTAGTGGAAAAAAAACTCTCAATCGTCTCTTTCAGTGTAACCACATTCCTCTGAAATGCACTCAGACGTCAGTGTGTCTCAGCATAAAGAAGCAGTGTACGTATGACCTGACACACCAGCAGCACACGTGCTGTGCCGGCACACGGAGTCCTCGGTGTGCTGCAGGACAGTTTAAGGTTAATGGGGACGTGAGACCAACGAAGACAGGCCGGACACAAACTATGTGAGTAAGTCTGAGCGTGCTCAGATACACAGATCACATGACCCGTGTGACATGCAGTGAGTGGAAAAGCTGGACAGTCAGGGACGTGTCTATCTTTCCATTTCTCTGATTTCTTATCAAATGTTCAAATTCACACGCGGTGTGCTGGAAAGGAGAAACAGGTCCCTGAATCACCTGCGTGTACTGCAGGGCGTGTATGCACGTGTGCCACTCGTTCTGTCTGAGAACACGTCAGCGAGCTGACGGCGGACGTGTGAGCTCTCTGAATGCTTTGTGTTGGGTATCATGTTTCCTCTCTGACCTCTGACTCTGGGGTGAGAATTTTGGGGGACATCATTTGTCTCCCCAAATTCTGCAGCTTTCACAGACAGCGAGTTTGAACTCTGAGTCTGCTTTAACTTTGCGATGCCCACCCAGTGTGGTCACGACACAACCCCCGTCAGCCTTACACAACTGAGGACAAAATGAAAAGAAAGAGCTGAACCAGGTTTGCTGTGAGTACAGTCATGATGACTGACAGATATCCGTGTGTTTGTAATAAAAGCATCCAGCTCTTCTGGCCTGACGACTGTAGGGTGATATTTTTCACTTATCCTTGGACTCCAGGCGATTAGCGCATGCCTCACACCCACAGACTGTAAATAACAATGCAAACTTCTTGAACTCATGCCAGATCAAATAGCTGTAAGAACCTGTAACAGGAGCTGTACTGCCCATCCCCACTTCTAGTGGGTTGAACCTGAGATTCTGCCGTGTTTGAATCCAGGAGGACACAACTGTAAGAAAGAGGAACAAATTTTTAGGAGCTTCAGTTCACAGACCAACGAGACAAACGAGGTGGATCAGAATACTTTAATATCAAAGGAAATTCATTTGTCATTATTAGGTAACAAAAAAACAAAAACTAAAAAAAACTTCCACTAGAAAACAGGGAAAAGGGGCGGAGTCTAGTGATGTGTCAGAACAGTCAATGGTCAGAACAGTAGGAACCTGTAGATGAGTGCAGGTGAAGAGGCACAAACATCATTTCTACATGTTTCTGAGGGAGTGAAGAACGTCCACACACAAGTGTTTCCAGGGTTCATTGTCCTGCTGGAGCTCCATCTCAGCCTTTGGTCGCTGACAGTTCACCTGGCCGTGCTTCGCCAGTATCCTGGCAAACACAGGTGTGAGTTTTGACCTTTTCTTTAAGAAAAGGTGAAGCTATTAGATCTGCTGCCCCCTCCTGATCGGGTCTCGGGACAGTCAGGCTCATCAGTAACTTTGCGCATGTACGCAGCTCGTGTGACGTAACACGCTCCGTTCCACGCCATCACGCACGGAGTTGCGGCGGGGCGGAAAACAGATCCGCTGCGGGATTGGAGCGGACGGTGAGCGGCAGGGACGGCTCATATGGACTCGGTACCGGCACCGGGATCCAGCTCAGGTGAGTCCCCGCGCGAGTGAACGCCGCCTTGCTCCCGGTGTGCTGCGGGTTCGCGTGCGTGCGGCAGCTCGCGCTCAGGTTTGTTCCTGTCCACGCTTACACTGTTTACAAAGGAGCCATTCACGCCGGTGTTCACACCGGCTCCCCTGAGCCCCCACGGGAAGTGACAAGCCTTTGAAAACGGCGTCCTCGTTTCACCGTGACGCTCAGTAACGTTCTGCTCATCACACAACACAGCGCGCCGCCGTACTTCGTGACGTCACCGCAGTAGTCCGCTCGTGCCACGCTCTCACACCGGCTGTCCAGGTGAGGCAGAGGCACGCGTGCACCTGGATCAGTCAGCGCAGGGAACACCGGGACCCTACGTGCCTGCGCGTGCACACCGGCAGCGTGCACCACCTGTAACCCGTTTAGCACATCACACCGTCAGATTCCGCTGCTGCTCACGGAGGGTGGAGGTGCTCAAAAGGCCTTCATCATGATGATGTTGGTGTTTTGTGTGAGTGAGTGAGAGAGTGTGTGAGAAGGAGTGTACTACGTTTACAAATCTTTGTGGGGACCAACATCCTGGGGACAAAGTGTCCGTCCTCACGAGTTTGAAGGTATTTTTGACACTCAACATGTGGTTTTAGTGTCATTGCTACAGTTGTTGTTACGGTTATAGTTAGGTTCAGACTCAGGGTTAGAGTAAGCGGCTGGGGAAAGCATTATGTCAACTAGATGTCCCCGCAAAGATACGAAAACACGAATGTGTGTGTGTGAGAGCGAGAGTGAGCATGTGTGTGGTGGGAAGCGGAGTAAGTTACCTCCATCATCACCAGTCAGAGGGCGATGGTTAATCATCGTGGTTCAATAATGTCACAAGATACCGATAACATTAAAAACAAGAGACAGATAACGATAAAAAAAGAGAGTTAACCATTAAAAATAAAAGGGAGATAACGACTTAAAAAAAGAGAGATAACGACTAAAAAAATTAAATGGAGAGATAACAATTCAAAATAAAAGACAGATAACGACTAAAAAAATAATGATAAAAAAGAGCTAACGGTGAGAAATAAAAGAGAGATAATGATTACAAGTAAAAGGGAGATAATGATTATAAAAATAAATGAGAGATAACGCAAAATTTAGAGCAGCAGTGTCTGTAACATTCAGGAGGAATGGTCAACAGCCTGAAGGAGAGAATTCTTCAAATTGCAGATGAATATCCAACTGTGACAAACATTGTTCTGCATACAGGGTCAAATGATGTGTCCAAACAACAGTCGGAGGTTCTGAAACGGGACTTTACTAGATTACTAAATACTGTAAACTCTCTGAATGCAGCTGTATTCATCAGTGGACCTGTACCGCCCGTCAGAGGAGGAGACGAGAGATTCAGCAGGTTGTTTACACTGAATAAATGGCTTATATCAGCATGTGCTGACCACTCAGTGCATTTTATCAACAACTTTAATATTTTTTGGGAATGCAGGCATCTGTTTAACCCTTTAAGACCTACCATAGAACCAAGTTCGCCAGAGCTTATATTATATTTTTACATGCTGTGGTGCCATTTTTGGGAGCATTTCAAGTTGCTATACATCAATACAACAATTATAGCCCAGATTTTAGTAATATGTATTCATTAAGTGCATAGTAATCACATAAATTGCAAAAAAGTGCAATAAACTACAAAAAAATTTAAAATCGTTTTTGTTTTTTTAACATATATTTGTAGTTAGAGAAATTTAAGAGGCTTATCCCTCAAAACTGTAAATACAAAAAAGTTGCACAAAATAGTTTCCTACCACAGGAAATTTATTTTGAGTGTCTTCATAGTTTTATTTTTGAAATACACCAATTTTTATACACTGCAGGAAAAATGAAAATAAATATTATACTGCAAATTTGCAAAAAAGCAGCATATGCATCAAAATAAACTATTTCCAGCAGTGCAATATGAGTCCTAAGCATCCCAGAAACGACACAGAAAGTCATGAAGTCAAAGATAACTTTTAAAAAATCCAGTATAGGCCCTGACGCCCTGATGGTAAAAAAAAACTACATTTCCGCGAAAATGACATCACTTCCGGTTTCGGGCAGGTAATGGCGGACATGCAAAAGTTCGTGCTGACGTCTATTCCAACGTAGGAAGTGTTATGAACAGCTGATCGGATCGGCAAAGCCTGTTTCTGGAATATTATGTTTTTGTTGCTGTAAGCGCTTTTTATGCAGTTTTTGCAAAGCTTTATGTGGAAGGAAACTGTGACCGAGGACAAGCTGATGGCATAAGATGTAAGTACAACTCCTCCGGTTTCATATGCAAAAAAAATTATTGCGCTAGCTTACGTGGTTGCAGAGCTACCGGGATTTAAAAATAGTTATGCAAAACAGAGCGTGCCCGCTCCGACCGGCTCTAAAGGGTTAAAGCAAATGGATTTAATTTTAACAAGTCAG
Source organism: Rhamphochromis sp. 'chilingali' (assembly GCF_963969265.1). NCBI lineage: Eukaryota > Metazoa > Chordata > Actinopteri > Cichliformes > Cichlidae > Rhamphochromis > Rhamphochromis sp. 'chilingali'. The sequence goes on along the minus strand of NC_137940.1, from coordinate 14,104,053 downwards.
GGGTGAAACTGTTCACCTCCAACTTGTTTTATTCCATACGTCATCCATCTGTGCTTGGTGCCAAGGCTGAGATAAACGAGGAGTTATCTCATAAAGAGGAACAAACAGTACTCCAAGAACAGACAAAGCCCAGCAGAAACCTTGAGGAGGAGCTCCATTTGCCCCCACCCGGGAAGAGCCTCAGAAAGGAGAGACAACCCCTCCTAACTACAGTTTTATCAGTGAGGCCAGGGTGAGCAGGAGAGGAGGAGGGGTTGCTGTCTTATTTAATGAATCATTTCAATGTAAGCAGCTATCTCCTGGAAGTTTTCAGTCTTTTGAATATGTGGCTTTACAGCTGAAGGCCCCATCCAAAGTTGTGTTTCTTAATGTTTACAGGCCTCCCAAATACTGCACAGACTTTTTTAATGACCTCAGTGAACTGCTGTCTGTGATCTGTGTTGATTTTGACTGTGTAATTATTGTTGGGGATTTTAACATCCATGTGGACAACCCTCAGGACAAAGGGACTAAAGACCTGAGTAACACTCTGGGCAACTTTGGGCTGACTCAGCATGTAACAGAGGCCACACATAATAGAGGACACACTCTTGACCTACTGATCTCCAAGGGCCTGAGCATTTCAGAGGTTACTGTGTCTGATGTGGGCGTGTCTGATCATTACTGTGTTTTCTTTGAAAGTAAAATCTCAGCCCACACAAATATATCAACAACAGTGATCACAAAACGGTGTATAACTGAACACAGTAGTGCAATTTTTAACCAGGTCTTCCCATTAACACCTGACCTGTCCAGAGGGTCAGTCAATGAGCTCGTCAATAGCTTCAATGCTAAAATGTTAAATGTAATGGACACTATTGCTCCCATTAAGGTGAAGGTTATCTCTGGAAGGAAAAAGTCTCCATGGAGAAACTCCACACTAGTGAAAAATGAAAAAAGAGAGTGTAGGAAAGCTGAGCGCAGATGGAGAAAAACAAAACCTCCAGGTTCATTATGACATCTATAAAGAGAAACTTCACAATTATAATTTACAACTCAGGAGTGCAAGGAGGTCCTACTTCTCTGATATCATCACTAAAAACAGCCATAATGCTCGGGTCTTATTTTCTACAGTTGACAGGCTAACAAACCCTCCTGTGTCAGTTGCAGCTGAACTTCATTCGACCATGGCCTGCAATGACTTTGCCAAATTCTTCACAGAAAAAATCCAAAAAATTAGACAAGCAATTGGTACATCAACAGCAGATCCAGAATATGTACTGTGCCCACCGAAAAACTGTTTAAACACCATGAAACAGTTTCACCCTATTAACAGCAAAGACCTGGAGGACATCTTAGGTCAACTGAACTCCTCCTCCTGCTGTTTATATGTCCTGCCAACAAGTTTTTTCAAAAAGGTCTCAAAGACTTTGGAGTCAGACCTGTTACAGATCGTCAACTTTTCTTTAATATCAGGCATGTTTCCAGAACCACTAAAAACTGCTGTAATAAAACCTATACTGAAAAAGGACAATCTTGACAAGACACAAATGAACAACTACAGGCCCATCTCAAATTTCCCACTCTTAAGTAAGATCATTGAAAAAGCAGTTTCTCAACAGCTCAATTACTTCTTAACCCTTGTATGGTGTTCGGGTCTGTGAGACCCGTGTTCAGTTTTTTTCAAAAGAAAAATTAAACAATTAATTATTTTTTCACGTGTAAATGTGTTGTGTCTTTCCACTCACTCCACTTGATTATAACTGATTTATTTATAACATTTTATATAAAAGAAAAACGAGAAGCACATTAATTCATAAATGTGATCTAACAAAGGTAAAGGGAAAAAATTAACCATGTTTGCTGTTCATATGTCTTGTAATTGGGATGAAGTAAACATCTGTTGAGTAATTTAACATAAAATTGTTTGATAGTGTTAATTTGGAAAGCCAAAACTCTAGCGGGTCCACCAGACCCATGAACACTGGCTGAGTAACAAAAATACGAACACCACACAAGGGTTAACACAGAATAACTGCTATGATGCCTTCCAGTCAGGTTTTAGACAGAACCACAGCACTGAAACCGCTCTGACCAAAGTGTTCAATGACATATGTCTGAATACAGACAGTGGAAAAATGTCAGTCTTAGTTTTACTGGATCTCAGTGCAGCATTTGATACAGTTGACCACAACATATTACTCAAACGACTGGAGAACTGGGCAGGTCTTTCAGGAACTGTACTAAACTGGTTCAAAACATACTTAGAAAATAGGAAATACTTTGTATCAATAGGTAACTTCACATCTGAGCAGACAAGTATGACATGTGGAGTTCCCCAAGGTTCCATCTTGGGACCCTTTCTGTTTAACATTTACATGCTCCCACTGGCACAGATTATAAAGAACAACAAAATAAACTACCACAGCTATGCAGATGACACACAAATATATATCACAATGTCACCAGGAGACCAGGCTCTTGGTAAATGCATTGAGGAAATTAATTACTGGCTGTGCCACAATTTTCTCCAGCCAAACAAAAACAAAACTGAGGTAATAGTCTTTGGCGCCAAAGAAAAATGATTACAGGTCACCAGAGAACTTCAATCTATACACCTAAAAACCACAAACCAGGCCAGAAATTTGGGTGTAGTGATGGATGCAGACCTAAACTTAGAAAAACACATTAAGACAATAACAAAGTCAGCTTACTATCACCTCAAGAATATTTCAAGGATAAAAGATCTGATGTCTCAACAGGACCTGGAAAAACTAGTCCATGCATTCATCTTTAGTAGGCTTGACTACTATAACAGCATCTTTACAGGTCTACCTAAAAAATCAGTCAGACAACTACAGCTCATTCAGAACTCTGCTGCTCGAGTCCTCACTAAGACCAAAAAAGTGGACCACATCAGTCCAGCTCTGAGGTCTTTACACTGGCTGCCTGTCCGTCAGATGATAGACTTTAAAGTTCTGATGCTGGTCTATAAAGCTCTGAATGGCTTAGGACCAAAATACATCAGTGACCTCCTGACCCAGTATGAACCTTCCAGATCCCTCAGGTCATCTGGATCTGGTCTTTTATCAGTTCCCAGAGTCAGAACCAGACACGGAGAAGCTGCATTCAGCTTTTATGCTCCTTATATCTGGAACAAACTCCCAGAAAGCCTCAGATCAGCTGAAACACTCAGTTTATTTAAATCCAGGTTGAAGACTCACCTATTCTCAGCTGCATTTGAATAAAGCACCAAATCCACACTTTTAAGCTTAAATTTCAAAACTTACATTTAACTACTGATTTTATCTATTGTTCTGATTTTATCTGTTTTGATTTTATATACTGTTTTGTTTGTTAATTAGTTTGTTTGTTTGCTTGTTTTAATCAATTTTAAATCATGCTTTTTATTTGTTTTTGTTTCTAATGTCTCTGTAAAGCACTTTGAATCACATTGTTGTTGAATTGTGCTATACAAATAAACTTGCCTTGCCTTGCCTTGCTTCTGGGTTCGGGTGGCGTTTGGGTGGTGACCCTAAACTCTGCAGCTTTTACTTGGAGCTGTTGAACGTTGACCAGAGGCAGATGTATTGGGGCGTGGTGTTCAGTTTGAAGAAGGGCTGCGACTCACAAGGACTGAAAATGCAGAAGTGTTTTATCTGTGCTGTGATGCAACATCAGAGGCAGGAAATCAGCAGAAAGTCATAAACGCACACACACTGAGCTGATCTCAGTAACCTCTGACCTCACAGCTTGAACTGTGACCACATTCAGCACACACACATTATTAGAATAAGACATACTCTCAGGTAAAGGTACTGGTCGTATCTCAGGGATGTTGAAGTGTGCTTACACGGTGGGCTGGACCGGTGAAGCAGTCCTTCCTGTCTCAGTAATGACTGCACGTCTCATCCCTGATGCTTTCTTTTGGTAGCTCATTCGCCAAACTGTCCTAGATTAGCCCAAGGTTTCAATAAATCAGAAAATGTTTACCTATAACTGGCAGGCGGTGCTAGTTGCATGCTCTCTTTACACAGAATGCATCTTTAAAATCCTTGATGCTGGTTTCACCAACTGGTATTCCAGGAAAGTGCAGTCCAGCGTTTGGCTAACGTCAGTGGCTCACAGCTCCTGTGGCTTTTTAACAAGTCCATCAAATTCCCTGACCACTTCGGGGGGCTGTTACAGTCAGTGGTTTGAGGTGAAGCTGAGAAGAATAATGGCTTTTTTCTCAACCTGAACACAGATAAAGGCTCAGCCATGCTTCACGGGGAGGACAGCTGTACGGCAGTAGAAGATGGTGGTGAGGAGGACCAGCACCGGCCTCTTATCCTGGAAAGAATTGAGAAGGAAACGGGAAGAACCTGGAGAACGGTTTTGTCTCAGCGGCTCAGGAAGCACTGCTCCTGCACGCCAGAGAAGGCCAAATCCAGAATCCTCAGCTTCTTCCCGGTTCTCCAGTGGCTGCCGCGCTACAAGCTCAGGGACTGGATCCTGGGGGATGTTATGTCAGGAGTGATTGTTGGAATCCTATTGGTTCCCCAGTCCATAGCCTACTCCTTATTGGCCAACCAGGATCCCATATACGGCCTGTACACATCTTTCTTCGCTTCCATCATCTACGCCCTCCTGGGCACTTCCAGGCACATCTCGGTGGGGATTTTTGGAGTGCTCTGTCTGCTCATTGGCCAGGTGGTGGACAGGGAGTTGGCCCTGGCGGGATACCTCCCGGAGAGCAGCCTGAGTGGGAATGACAGCAGTGTCCCGTTGGCTGGAAATGACAGTGGTGTGGTGGGATGTGACCGGAGCTGCTACGCGATTGCCGTGGGGGCCACAGTTACCTTTACTGCTGGGATTTACCAGGTAAGTGTGCAGGGGCACATGTGGGCTTTAATGACTGAGCATAGAACGACACTACCTTACTTCTGCTCATCTCTTTCAGGTGCTAATGGGCCTTCTGCAGGTGGGCTTTGTGTCTGTCTACCTGTCGGACTCCCTCCTCAGCGGGTTTGCTACAGGAGCCTCCTTGACCATCCTGACGTCTCAGATCAAGTACCTGCTGGGCCTGAAGATCCCCCGTCCTCAGGGCTGGTTCACTCTGTTTAAGACATGGTACGGCCTGCTGAGCAACCTCGGGAACACCAATGTGTGTGACCTCATCACCAGTCTGGTGTGTTTGGCAGTACTCATACCTACGAAGGAGCTCAATGACCGCTTCAAGTCCAAGCTAAAGGTAAAAGTGTGGCGATATAACACTCCAGTAAAACTAAAATTAAACCTCCTTTTGGCACCGTCGGCCCTAAGGATGCTGTTGGTGGCTCACCTGGTCATTTTGTGAAATAAACTCAACTGTTGGTTTGTTTCCTTACCGAACACATTTCCCTTTGTAAATTTATTATTTATTTATTATTATTTGTATAATTTTCCTTATTATACAAATATTCATTCTATGAAAACAAAAAGCACCCTGTTTCTACCTGTGTGGTTTACTCTGTCCTCGCCCTCACCTGTCCTTCTCTAGGCTCCGATCCCATTCGAGCTCTTTGTGGTGATAATTGCCACCCTCGCATCTCACTTTGGCCATTTCAACACCGAATATGGGTCAGGTGTGGCTGGGGCCATCCCCACAGGCTTCCTCCCTCCTCAAATGCCCATGTGGTCTCTGATCCCCAACGTGGCCGTCGACGCCTTCTCCATCGCCATCGTGGGATTCGCCATCACCATCTCACTGTCGGAGATGTTCGCCAAGAAGCACGGCTACACGGTGGATGCCAACCAGGAGATGTATGCCATCGGGTTCTGCAATATCCTGCCATCGTTCTTCCACTGCTTCACCACCAGCGCCGCACTGACCAAAACCCTCGTCAAGGAGTCGACCGGGTGCCAGACGCAGCTGTCAGGGCTGATCAGTGCTCTCCTCCTGCTGCTGGTTCTTCTGGTGATCGCGCCGCTCTTCTATTCCCTCCAGAAGTAAGAAAAGCAGGACGTCAGTCTAACCTCTAAATGATTGCTAACTAGTCTTCTTGCAGACTGACCTCCTGATGAGGTCGTTCGAGTCTCGATCTTAAGTTTTAATAGGAGCAGCTTTTATGGCTTGTGCCGTCTTTACCCCATCACTCCTTCAGCTCTTCCATGCTGAGGACGTTGATGCAGGTAGAGGCCACAGCTGTGTGTAAGCTTCTGATAGGCTGCGGTGATCCTCACCTCTCTCCTCTCCTGTTTCTGCTCAGGTGTGTTCTTGCTGCCATCATCGTGGTGAACCTCCGCGGTGCTCTTCGAAAATTCACCGATATTCCCTGCATGTGGCATGCCAACCGCATCGACGCCTTCATCTGGCTGATCACCATGGCAACCTCAGCGCTGGTCAACACGGAGATGGGGCTTCTTGTGGGGGTTTTGGTGTCGGCTTTCTGTGTCCTGGGCCGAACTCAGCGGGTCCAGGTCCTGAAGCTCGGCCGGGCTATGACCAGGGAGCATTACGAAGATCTGGCGTCTTACAAAGGCCTCCAAACGCACCCCGACGTGGCCATCTTTAGATACGAAGCGCCAATCTACTATGCCAACCAGAGCCTGTTTAAAAAGTCTCTGTACAGGTGTGTAGGACTTGACCCTGTGAAGGAGAAGAGCCGCCGTGTCAAGTTCCAGAACAGCAAACTGCAGGAAGAGGCTGCCGGAGTCCCAACTAGCAAAACGGACGAGAAAGAGGCCGAAGCTCCTGCAGCCGTCACCCTGATGATGGACACAGCCTCCCGTTACTTACGCAGGATAGTGATCGACTGCAGCGCCGTCTTGTTCCTGGACACTGCCGGAGTGAATGCTCTAAAGGAGGTCCGCAAGGATTACCGAGAGCTGGGGGTGGCGGTGGAGTTGGCTCAGTGTAAGACCTCTGTGCTGGACACGTTGGAACGAGGAGGATACTACTGCAACCAAAAAGGAGGCGACGCAGGAGAGAACCGCACGATCTTCTTCACTATCGAAGACGCCGTCCGCCACGTCGAAAGCCGCAGCACTCCTAACGGAGACTATAAGTCCTAAAGAGACAACACGTCTATGTTTACATGTCTGCAGCGTGTGGCTGCACAGATGTGCCTTTGTAACAGTTTTCTGAAGTCCTACCTTCATCTCAGGTTTCTGCATCCAGACAGGTGATCAATCACCACAGTGTGAACGTCCATGTACCGATAACTCACCTGTGGACTGTATAAGAAGAACCAGCCACCCACGAGGAAAGAATACCCAGACCCTACCTGACAGCTTGAGTCTGTGTCTAAGGCAGACTCAGCAAGTTTACATCTGCATAGTACAAGTGCTGCACAGTGTAAAATATGTGTTTTATACTGCACGTGGGAAATATGTGTTTCATAATGCACAGTACTGCACAGTGAGTACAAGTACTGCACAGTGTGAAGTTCAATTCAATTCAACTGTGCAGTTGGAAGTGTTCCCAACTGCACAGTACAAGTACTGCACTCTGTGTACAAGTACTGTACAGTGTGAAATATGTGTTTCATAATGCACAGTACTGCACAGTGTGTACAGCACAATGTGATATGTGTTTTATACTGCAGAGTACAAGTACTGCACTCTGTGTACAAGTACTGTACAGTATGACACTGGTCATGCCCTAGTGTTGTTTATAGAAACCAGAGCCGTATTCTGACTTAATTTTTAGATACTGAGTTGGAACGATGCACGTGCACATGTTCAGGATGACGACTGGGGTTAGGATTTAAAACAGGTGTAAATGATTTAGTATTTTTTTTTGTTGGTTTTTTTTATAAGGTATAAACTGGATTTTTTGCCACAATCAAAAACGATCGTAATCGTCTGCTGTTTCGTGTTTGGGTCCATCAGTCCAATCATGACTGACGCCTCAGGGCAGGAAGTTTGAAACACATGTAGAAAAAAGCAGCAGCTCTGCTGCTCTGAGGAGAGACATTGGAGGTATCTAAATGCTTTAGATTTTTAGATCAGAACCCTGCTGGATAAAAACATAGATTCTTCATATGTGCTTAATAAGAAGCAGCCATCCTGTGCCTGAACATGAATGTACGTGCAATGACCCGAGGAAGCATTTGTCTGTTAGCACTGATCACAGGTGTATGCATGTGCTTCCAGATCCTCTGACAGACGAATATTCCTCCGGTGAGGATGAGAGACTCTTCCTGTTTAACTGTTAGCTGCAGTCACATGACCTTGGCCTGTGCCTTCTTTCTGTGAATCGGGTAATGAATTAGGCAAAGTTCGAGTTGAAGAAAAACAAAAGTGCAGTGTGAGATTTCGAGGTTGCTGTGATGTTGATTCGTGGGGGTCAGAGATCATGGGTTGTGCCTTAGTTAACCTGACCCCCCCCCCCCCCACACACACACACACACACACACGATGAACATAGCCTCCCGTTACTTACGCAGAGTAGTGATCGACTGCAGCGCCATCTTGTTCCTTGACACTGCCGGAGTGAATGCTCTAAAGGGGGTCCACAAGGATTACGGAGAGCTGGAGGTGGCGGTGGAGTTGGCTCAGTGTAAGACCTCCGTGCTGGACACGCTGGAACGAGGAGGATACTATTGCAACCAAAAAGGAGGCGACAACACACACACACACACACACACACACACACACACACAGCAGAGAGGGGTTTTGATGTACTTTCTGTAGCTTTAATGAAACCTGCCTCAATAAACTTGGTAGCATTATTATTCATAGAGCACTTAATTATTAGAAAGGCCGAAGTTAGTTCTTAAGCAGATGTATTCTACAGTTTTTTATTATGAGAAAATTTTTTATGTATACGTGTTTCTGAGTATGTGCCTAAAGCTTATGCACTAAAATTTTGTACATGAGTTTTACTGTAAAGCAGCACAATCCTGGCAGCAGTTTTACTCTTTGCGCTTTTCAAAGCTGTTTTATTAACTTAAATATCCAAACTCTCCATCCTGCTTCCATCTCAAAGGGTTTAATCATGATAATCAGATAATTGAGCGGCTTATCTCAGCTGAGACCAGAAAAGTTTTTTTGCTCTTGACCTTTCAACCCTGCTTTGTTTAATGTATGTTCACAGCACCAACGTTAAGTTTTAATGCTTGAACCTTTTAACTAGCTGATCAGGGTAAGAACAGAAGTTTGTTCTCAATGCAAAAGTGTTGCTGAAATGGAGCGTGCTGATATGCAGTGATGGAAGATTTTAAACTGAGAAAATCTTTGTAGAGTTGTTTTTATACTGGGTGTATGTGACAGGACGTGGCGTTTCCAGCCTCTGTCCTTGCTAATTTAAAGCAGTAGTGGTATATATTTTATAGCTGTTTTTACAGAGAAAATCAAAAAGAATTATGGATTAGTTTTGCTGCAGAGTTGTAAAAGTTGATCACACAGCTGTTGATGGAGGTGAATATGCTCGGTGACGCGAGAGTTTCATGTCGTTCTCCCTGAATGCTTGCCCGAGCAGCTAAACACACACGCGGTGCTTTTAGAGAACAAAGTCCTCGCTTCTGTATCTAAATGTTAAACAGAAAAACATGACGTAAGCTCCCATTTATTCCAATCAGCTTATTTAAGTTTGTGTATCCTGGTATCAGAATGAAGCTGTGTTTTACTGGAAAATAAAATCCTGTCTGATTCCTCTCTTGTTTTTCTTCATTACTGCATTTACATAGCCAGCTCTTATTCTGTAACAGTGGTTTTCTGTGTGACGATTTCCTTCATTAAACCAAAGTTAATGCACTTGATGAGTCCAGATGAGAAAACAGAAGACCTGCAGTATAAAAAGCAGTTTTAAAGTAGAGGGAAAGTAAAGAGAGACTCGTTTGGTCTGTGGGGAGTTTCATGGTACTGAACAATAATTGTAGAAAAGATGGACGATGCCACAGCACTTCCTCCCATTGCACAAAAATGAAGCCAAAATACCCCTCTTGTGGGAGCTGCCGTGTTGCGCTTTTGGAGCTGGAGTCTGGCTGGTAGAGACTTGAAGTGAAGTATCTGTGTGACCCTCCCGCCCACACACCCACTGGACGTGACCGCAAACACACCTATGGGCTCAAATTGTGGTCATAAATATTTTTTACTTGTAAATCAGGATTTGTATGTGTTTTACACACACAAATTTGTATTTGGTTTACACATACAAATTTGTGTGTGTGTAAAAAATATTTGTGTGTGCACATAGCAAAAAGATACATGTGAAACTCTGCACTCAAGTTTCAACTTACAAGTACGAATTTTGACCCTATTTTTCTTCCTTTCAGCTGATTGGTCAATGTCATGTCAAACTGACACAAACTGAACTATCCAATCAGAGAACAGATGGGTTTGGCTGTCGAAGGGATGCTTTACTGAGTTCCAGGTCCTTGAAGGGTAATACAGTTTGAAGCTGGAGGATCTTTATATAAGCTAGGTCCTTTAACTTTTGGTAGCTGTTGAAAGGATACAGTTGTAGTATACCAGTGTTCAGAAATACCATTATTACTTTAGTATTACTATAACACAAAATCACAGTTCACCCAGGACCACTGCTATGAGTCATACTACTAAGCATCGGACGCGGCATGATCTGTGCTCACCGCTAACTAAGAGTGAAGGATCCTGAATTTGTTGCGCTGGCTGTTGAGCTCTGCTCGTATATTGTTTTTTGTGGTCTAGGTGTACTAGATGCACCTGATCCTTGTCGTTTCAAAACGTATCTCTCTGACTTTATGTCCTCTACGAGAGTTTGTGTTGTATTATGTTCAAATGTTTAATAAAAACGTATCGCTCATTCATAACAAGGAAAGCTTTGTAACTCTCCCGATTAGAGAAGAGTGTGTCATTTCCACATGCTTTTCCTCCGAGGTCGACCTCCCTTGAAAACGCTCTGGAGGTCCCTGTGTAAGCACGTCAACCTGTGAGAAAAAGTTTACTTGGACACCCAGATGTTTTCCTTCATGGTGTGGCGAGAAGAGACGTGAAAGGGCATTTATCCTTCAAGGACCTGCAGTTCAAAAAAGCGCCCCTTCGACAGCCAAAACCATCTGTTCTCTGATTGGATAGATCACTTTGGTCAATGTCATGTCAATCACAATCAGCTGAAAGGAAGAAAAATGGGGTCAAAATTCATACTTGTAAGTTGAAACTTAAGATAAGATAAGATAAAACTTTATTAATCCCTCGGGTGGGTTCCTCTGGGAAATTCGGTTTCCAAAAAGCACAGCACCGACAGAAGTTACAGAGTTACAGAATATTTTATACACACACACACACACACACACACACACACACACACACACACACACACACACACACACACACACACAGACAAATATAAATAAAATATACGAAGGGGATGAATAGAATAAATAGGAATAAAAATAAAAATACAAGTGAATTGCACATTTCAAGTATTGAGGTCTATTGCACCATTGACTATTAACAAAAGTATTGCACAAAGGTATTGCACAGTGAAGTGAAGAGGCACTACAGCTTAGTTGTTCCCCCCTCCTTTGTCCTCCTGTTTCCCCTCCAGAGAGGAGTTAAACAGTCTGATGGCGTGTGGGACAAAGGAGTTTTTAAGTCTGTTGGTTCTTGTCTTGGGGAGAAGCAACCTGTCACTGAACAGACTCTTCTGGTTGTTAATGGCCATGTGCAGAGGATGCCCAGCATTGTTCATAATGTCCAGCAGTTTTTTTAGTGTCCTTTTCTCTGCCACTGTCACCAGAGTGTCCAGCTTCATGCCGACCACAGAGCTAGCCTTCCTGATCAGTTTCTACAGCCTGGATGAGTCCTTCTTTGCAGCGCTGCTCCCCCAGCACACCACAGCATAGAAAAGTACTCCAGCAACCACCGACTGGTAAAACATCCTCAGGAGCTTCCTGCAGATGTTAAAAGACAGCCTCCTGAGGAAGTACAGTCGGCTTTGGGCTTTTTTATACAGGTGCTCTGTGTTGCATGACCAGTCCAGTTTATTGTCCACCCACAGCCCGAGGTACTTGTACTTGTTGACCACCTCCACCTCCTCCCCCTCTATCTGAACCGGCAGTGGACCTTCTCTGGACCTCCCGAAGTCCACAACCAGTTCCTTTGTCTTTGAGGTGTTGAGTTGAAGGTGGTTTGTGTGACTCCATGCGACAAAGTTCCTCACCAGACTTCTGTACTCCTCTTCCTGATCATCCCAGATACACCCCATGATGGCCGTGTCATCTGCAAACTTCTGAATATGGCATAATTCAGAGTTGTAGCAGAAGTCAGAGGTGTACAGGCAGGCCCGGCCCTAACCAATCTGGCGCCCTAGGCAAGATTTTAGGTGGCGCCCCCCTAAATCGGCAGTGTAGTGTATGTACTCACAAGAAACCGAATAGCTTTGTCTTTGACCTTTTTTTTTTAATTAAAGAAAGCAAATTCACAATCAGAATAATTAACAAGATAAAAAAATATATGAATAAATAAATGAATACAAAAAATAAAAAATGAATATATGAAATACAATAAATTTTACATACATAAACACAATAAAACGTGTCAACAAGTTGGATAAAATAAATTAAAAATACAATATAAATAAGGCAACAGGAACACCGCTTTATGCTGCTGCAAAACTGGTGGGTTGTGCTGCTGAGGTGGAGGCAACAGGAAGACCGCTTGATGCTGCTGCATCATGGCTGGGTTGTGCTGCTGATGCTGCATCACTGGTGGGTTGTGCTGCTGAAGTGGAGGCAGCAGCGGTAGATGTGGTAGATGGCCCAGGGGTGGGATTTAGAAACTTCAACAGTGCATCTGAAGAGAGGAGTATGTGACACCACTGAGTATTAAAGTCTAATAATAAAAGCATATGATTCCAGGAATAAAATGAAATGATATAATATAAATGAAAAACCAAAGAGATATATGTATGATGTTAACTGATATGCAAATTAGATTAGATTCAATTTATTGTCATCATTACAGTGAAATGCTGAATAGCAGAATGCAAAGTAACAGTATAATATCATATGAGAATGTTATGTTATGATTATCTTTGACCGAATCACAGCAGTGCTCATATTAAAAAACAGCATTCCCTCTCATGTGATATTGCTTAATTAACATTAATGATGTGCACTTTAACAACTAGGCTTACAACTATAATATATACAGGGGTGGAAAAGTGACTATTACCTGCAGGGTAAACGTTAGCTAACAATGTAAACAAAAAACACCTGCTTAAAAGATGAATACAAATGAGGAATGGTGGGAAAGGTGGGAGTACTGTAATTACCTAACGTTACATTATTATTTTCCATAACAATTTAGCCCCCCCCCACAATATTAACTGACGTTAAAACAGTTAACTAGCTATTTATTGATTAGCAATTAGCGAATCATGTAACATTAGCTTAATGCTAAAAATTTAGGTTACTATCACATTCAGACAAATAATTTCATGTAGGCTAACGTTACCTACCTCTGTCTTTTTCTCGTTTCTCCTCCTCTTCTTTTCTCTTTTTTCTTCCCTGGGCACCTGACAGTTTTGGCCGTTTTGACATCTTGTGTTGATTTTTTGATGTGGTGACGTCCAAAAGGAACCATGATACGGGAAGGGAGGGGGCGCACCATGCGGGGAGGGGGAGGGGGGGCGTAATGTTGTAACAAATAATATTTCTATTAAATAAGCTTTACTTTGCATTTTAATTAACGTGGGATTATTTTTTGTATTTAGAAATAATAGTACCAACTTTTTTTTTTTTTTTTCAACATTTGTGGCACTGGCGTGGCGCCCCCTGATGGACAGCGCCCTTAGCATTTGCCTATACAGCCTATGCCACGGGCCGGCCCTGTGTACAGGGTGAAGAGAAGAGGGGACAGCACAGTTCCCTGTGGTGCTCCTGTGCTGCTGACCACAGTGTCAGACGTGATGTCCTTCAGCCTGACGTACTGTGGTCTGTCGGTGAGGTAGTCGGAGAGTTTCACACATATTTTTTGGCTATGTCCACACAAAAATCGTTTTACACACACAAATTCTTTTTAAAAATTGTTGAAATCTCCCAATTCTTTTAATCTTTGGGCTGAAGGAAGGACAATACTCGGTGTATAAATGCTCAATCAACAATTCTTTATTTCCATACAATTCAGCACTTATGAGCATAAGCCATCATGATGGGGAGACATGCATGAAGAGGGTCACAGCAAATCTCAAAATGGTGGCAGATTTCACGGCCTCTTATAGCTTCTGGCGACCCCCACCTAGTCATAAAAGCTACATCTTCACATGTTTTTCTAATTCTTAGCGAGACTGGCTCCTGACCTTGGCTCCCTGTTTTTCTGCTCTACAGAAGGTGGGGGTATGGAATGTGGTCTATCTCCCCTGTCCTAGACACAGAGTCTCCTGCATACAACCTTTCTCTTCATGATTCAGCAGTAAAACATGTCAAGAACACAGTGTGAGACATTCACAGCAGATCAAGGATACAGAGTGATGCACACTTATCTAATGAACTACTAAATGAATATGTTCTTTTAACCCAAAAGTATAATGAGACCTAAACTACATACACAGCACACCATCTAAACTAAAGGATAATATATGTCCTACAGCTGTTATCATAATTCAACTACCTTGACTACGGGCATAAAATAGCATATGTTTTACTAATAATCTTCACAAAATACAAATCCTGATTTACAAGTAAAAAATATTTATGACCACAATTTGAGCCCATACATGCCACCCTACACTTTTTACGTGGCCCGGCTGCTCCTGTTTATCTGCCAATGGGTTTATGGCGACTTATCACTCGTTAAATTAGGGTAAATATAACCACGTCACTATTATGAAAAAGACACACCTTATCATCTTATAGTTCTACAACATCTAAAATCACTCTGTTAATTACTTAGCTAGATTAGCCCCTAGCATATGCACTGTGTTGGCTTGGTGCTAGCTAGTTAGTGATGCTACACACCTGTTTTTGAATGATTCAGCACTCCTTAGTTTTTGTTATCCATTTTTAGACAGAGATGAGATCAGCTGCACACCCCATAGAATATATAAAAATATAATGCTGTCCTGATTTTAACATAAATGGCTTGTATTTGTATAGCGCTTTACTAGTCCCTAAGGACCCCAAAGCGCTTTACACATTCAGTCATCCACCCATTCACACACTGGTGATGGCAAGCTACGTTGTAGCCACAGCTGCCCTAGGGCGCACTGACAGAGGCGAGGCTGCCGGACACTGGTGCCGGGGTGGGGGGCTAGTGAGGGAGACCATCAGGACCAAGCTGGGTTTCCTGGGTCCGGAGGTTTGGAGAATCTTCCTCCCTTTCTTTCATCACAGCTGTCCTGTGCCAGATGTTCTGAGAGAAGCATCATTTCAGAAACATCAGGAAGACTGACGCTCATCCCAAGGATCATGGAGGACTCATTATCTTCACCACCAGCTCCCTCAGGAAATATTCAGAGCCCACCCCAAAAGATGTATGTTGGATGAACATGTTGGATGATCTGTGTGCTGTCACTGGATGGTGCTGAGATTTGAATCTGAGCGCAGCTCCTGTAATCACAAACATCACAAACTGTAAAATATAAAGTTTATCTCTCAAATCTTAAAGGATGTAAGCTGTACGGAGTACTGCAGTGCAGTAACTGCACATGTAACTTTGTGAACATACAGGGGCGGAGCGTGGGGGTGGCTTACTGGGCTTAAGCCCGGGTTGTTTTGTCAGAAGCCCGGGGTATTTTGGAGTGTAATTTTTTCATAGTTAGATGCCTGGCTGACAACTGTATAAAACAAAAAGTACACACAATATTCGAAGCACATAGTGCACACTGTGGGAATTTACGACTGTGCGTGAATCCCCCCTGATATTGGTATGATCCGAGCTCAGGCACTAAGGAACTGAGCGAGAGGGCGGGGCAGCTGCTGCCTGTGAGTGCGCTGTTGGAGAAACGGAGCCAGCCATACTAAGGAGAGCTTAAGTTTGACCAGGTACCAAAGCAAATCATTCCTACTGTACAAATAATGTAAATATGACGGTGCATCACGAAAGATTGATATCAAACTGATCACTTGACCAATATTACGTTACTTGCTGTTCAAGTGAATCAACAAATGGCGAAATGAAAAGCCGAACAAATGCTATTTTTTTTAGAGAATCTTAGCTTAGGTGTGTTTATTTTATATTTTCAGTTCTTACCCTCCCCGACTAAATCGGTTTCAGTTATGTACTGAAATATAAGAATGGACATTAGAGGGTTCTTTCAAAGAAAAAACTCAGGTAAATGTTATTTTATATATTATGCTTTGTATGTTGTTCAGTATATTTCTATGCAAAACAAGAGGGGTTTCAGTACACAGCAGGATATTCACATTTGTAACCAGATATTTACATACACTTTAGGGAGAAAACATAAAACATTTTTACTGTACAACATCAATTTAGAGTAAACTTTTGTTTTAGATAAATATTGAAATATATTTTGAATTAGTTAAATGTCAGAATAAAGAGAGACAGAGCTATCTATTTTTATCACTTTCATTAAATGTAGGAGTACATATACACTAAGTTTATTGTTAATTAATAAGAAACTCCAGACGATTCCATTCTGAGCTGAAGAAGCTTCTGATAGGTTAGTAGAGTCCATGTGAGAAACCATGGATGGACAGATCGATCCGCACTGCAGTAAACGCCAGGACCGCCTCCTACAACGCGGGTCTCGCCACTGGCGATATGAGCGCCTACAAAGCGGCCTCATACGGCGTGCGGCGCGCGGTGAGAGATGCCAAACGCCGGTACCGGGAACATGTAGAGTCCCGCTTCCACCAGGGCGACACACGGAGTATGTGGCACGGACTACGCACCATTACGGACTACAAAGCCAGGGACACTGCGCCGATCAACGCCGACTCTGCATTCACCAACGAGCTGAATCGGTTCTACGCCCGTTTCGAGGTTAGCTAGGCGGCTAATGCTATCTACCGCCTGACTACCGAGGACAGTGACGTCATCAGCGAGAGACCGGTGACCAGCATCGCGGAGCATGACGTCCGAGCGGTACTGAGGAGAGTGAACACAAGGAAAGCGGCGGGGCCAGACGGCATCACCGGCCGTCTGCTGCGCTGCTGTGCTGACCAGCTAGCAGGTGTGTTCACTTACATCTTCAACGAGTCCCTGGCGAAGTCTGTGGTCCCCACATGCTTCAAAAGATCCACCATCATCCCTGTGCCCAAGAACAGCAAACCCTCATCCCTGAACGATTACCGGCCAGTTGCACTGACCTCGGTAGTAATGAAGGTGTTTGAGAGGCTGCTGAAGAACATCATCTCCTCCTCCATCCCAGACACCACAGATCCGCTGCAGTTCGCCTACAGATCCAACAGATCCACAGAGGATGCCATCGCCCACGTCCTACACACCACTCTCAGCCACGTGGACAAGAAACAGGGTAACTATGTGCGAATGCTGTTTGTTGATTACAGTTCAGCGTTTAACACAATAGTGCCCTGCAGACTGTTCACAAAGCTGAGGGATCTGGGACTTAACAGCCGTCTGTGTGCATGGGTGTTGGACTTCCTCACTGGCAGAACTCAGGTGGTGAGGGTGGGCAGGTGCTTCTCCAACAGCATCACCATCAACACAGGAGCACCTCAGGGATGTGTCCTCTCGCCACTGCTCTACTCCCTCTACACTTCAGACTGTGTGGCCACCCATGGCTCCAACACCATTGTGAAGTTTGCTGACGACACAGTGGTGTTGGGTGCCATCTCCAACAACGATGAGGCGGCCTACATGGATGAAGTGAAGAATCTGGCATCGTAGTGCCAGGACAACCACCTCCAGCTGAACGTCAGCAAGACCAAGGAGCTGGTGGTGGACTTCAGAAGGGGTCAGCACAGAGACTACAAGCCCATTATCATCAATGGAGCTCCAGTGGAGAGGGTGCAGTCCTTCAAGTATCTTGGTGTCCACATCTCCTCAGACCTGACATGGGCTGCCCACATTCAGGTCCAGACCAAAAAGGCTAGGCAGCGCCTGTATCACCTACGACAACTGAGGAAGTTCAGGGTCTCTCCAAAGATCCTCAGGATTTTCTATACAGGCGCTGTGGAGAGCATCCTCACACAGAACATGACATCGTGGTTCGGGAACAGCTGTGTGAAGGACCAAAAAGCTCTCCAGAGAGTGATCCGTACAGCAGAACGCTGCTGCAGGATTGCTCTCCCCCCGCTTCAGGACACCTACACCAGGAGATGCCGGACTAGAGCAGCGCAGATACTGAAGGACCCGTCCCATCCTGGCAACAAACTGTTCCAACTTCTGCAATCTGGTAGAAGGTTCCGCATCTTCCGGGCAAGGACAGAGAGACTCAAGAGGAGCTTCTATCCCCAAGCCATCCGTGCCCTAAACACACACACCCGCCCTCTCACATCATCTATAATTGACTGAGACAGGACTCTCTTCCAGACACTCTAAACCAAGGCACAATGTACATTTCAAATTCCTTTAATTTTAAATATGTTTATATTGTCTATCCTGTAAATTAGTCAAATGTCTATTCATATTAATGTACAGAATTCACCTGCTTGCTGCTACTACTGCACATTCACCCAGTGCATGCATACATGCATACATGCATACATGCATGCATGCATGTCAAGGAGCGTGTCAGGCTACATTTCACTGTGTGTTATACTTGTATAACTATGCATGTGACAAATAAAGAACCTTGAACCTTGAGTAAATTGGTGGCACACCTGTGGATGCATATAAGGCAAAACACAGAGCCTGTTTCTTTGACATGGGAACATCAAGCGATGTCAACCAAAACACCTGGAAAAGAACTGTGGAGCTCCATAAGTGTGGCTCAATTTTGAATACAATTTGGTGCCATTTACAATTAGTAGTAGTATTTTTATTTATTGTCATTGTCAAGAACAATGAAATTGCGTTTGGGGCTTCCATACAACCCAAAAAAAGAAGAAAATAATAAATACCCCTTAAAACCCAAGTGTACATATTTAACCCAGTGTGACTCCAATGCAATAAGACAATCCTTAGCAATAATGTTCGTAGAAATTCAGACAAAGACCTGAGAAACATGACAAAATACAACAATGCACCCATTCAATATTATTGTACTGTGAGATATGATATCAGATATGATAGTTATCTATTTAAGAAAGAGGGGGGGGGGGGGGGGGGGGCAGGAGGGGGAAGAGAATAAAGATATGATGCACCAATGCAGACCAGTTCATTGCTATTAAGAAGTTGGATATGGTTATTGTCCGTGAGAGGGGGGCAGAGAGTTCAGGAGCCTCACAGCCTGTGGATACAGGCTGTTGGCCAGTCTGGATGTTCTGGCCTGTATAGACCTGTACCTTCTCCCTGAGGGCAGCAGATGGAAAAGGTGGCGCGCAGGGTGATGTTGGTCCCGCAGGATACTGTGCACCCTCCTCAGACAGCGAGTGGGGAAGATATTACTGATCTCTGGCAGACTTGTTCCAATAATTCTGCCAGCTTCTTTCACCACCCACTGGAGTGCTTGCTGATCGGCCTTGGTGCAGCTGGGGAACCACACTAGAAATCCATACGTCAGAACGCTGCTGATGGCACAGTTGTAGAAGTTCAACATCAGAGATCTGGGAATGTGTGCGCTCCGCAGTCTCCTCAGGTAGTAGAGGCGCTGTTGGGCTTTCCGTGCAACTGAGGTGATATGGTTGCCCCAGGACAAGTCCTCGGTCACAGTTACCCCCAAGAATTTAAAACTGCTCACCCTCTCCACCGCCTCACTGCCAATGAAGAGAGGCAGATGGTTGTTATGACCCCTCTTCCGGAAATCTACAATGATCTCCTTGGTCTTTTTGGTGTTTAAGACCAAGTTATTGTCGTGGCACCATGACTCTAGTTGTTGCACCTCTGTCCTATAGTTTGTCTCATCATTGTTGGATATAAGTCCGAGCACTGTAGTGTCATCTGCAAACTTAACAATGAGATTGGACGCGCAGGAGGAAATACAGTCATGGGTGAAGAGAGTGTATAGCAGAGGGCTCAGAACACACCCCTGAGGGGCACCGGTGTTGACCACAAGGGTGGAGGAGGTGTTCTTACCCACTCTGACACTCTGTCTACGGTTAGTGAGGAAGTCCACAATCCAGTTGCACAGAGAGGAGTTAAGTCCCAGTTGGTGGAGTTTGGGACGGAGTTTGTATGGCCGGATGGTATTAAAAGCCGAGCTGTAGTCTACAAAGAGGAGCCGTGCATAGGTGTTCCTGTGTTCCAAGTGCTTCAGTAATGTGTGCAGCACTGTGGTGATCGCATCCTCGGTTGACCGGTTCTCCCTGTATGCAAACTGGTGCGAGTCCAGGGATGGTGGAAAAGCAGCTCTGATGTGTTTAATGACCAGTCTCTCCAGGCATTTGGCGGGAATGGGGGTGAGTGCCACAGGTCTGAAATCGTTCAGACATGTGACATTTGACTGTTTTGGGATGGGAACGATGGTTGCTGCTTTGAAACAGGATGGTACCAGTGAACAGGACAACGAGGTGTTATATATAGAGGTGAAGACGTCCGCCAGGTCCGCAGCACAGTCTTTTAGCACCCGGCCCAGCACTCCATCTGGCCCGGCCGCCTTCCTGGTGTTAATGCTCCGGAACACACACCTCAGCTCATGAGTGCTCAGGACTGGAGCAGGATCGGTTGAGGGGAGAGGGGACAGGACAGGGTCGGTGTTCTCCCTATCAAAACGGGCATAAAAGAGATTTAGATCCTCAGCCAGAGTAGAACTGTCGGCTGAGGGTGATGGTGTTCTTCTTTTGTAGTCCGTGATAGCCCTGATGCCCTCCCAGACCTGCCTTGGGTTTGTGTTGTTCTCAAACCTGGCCTCGATACGCCTCCTGTGCTGCTGCTTGGCAGTCTTGATGCCTCTTCTCAGGTTGGCCCTGGCAGCACTGTATGCCTCCTGGTCCCCGGATTTGAAAGCGTTGTTCCTTGTTCGAATAAGTTGTTGCACTCCGTGTGTCATCCAGGGTGGATTATTAGGGAACACACGGAATCGTTTCCAAGTTGTTACATTGTCCACACAGAAACAGATGTAGTCCAAGACAGTGGAGGTGTAACTGTCCAATGCGACACGATTGTCAGTGTCCTGCACCTTGAATACCTCCCAGTCTGTGCAGTGGAAACAGTCCTGAAGCATCGGAATAGCATCCTGCGGCCATGTTCTCACGGTTTTGGTTGTAATCCCAGTGCTCTTGATCTTTTGTGTGTATATTGGGTGTAGCAGAAGGGAGAGATGGTCTGACAGACCCAGGTGGGGATAAGCCTGGGCTCTGTACGCATTCGCCATGTTGGTGTACACCTGGTCCAACGTTCTATCTCCTCTGGTAGCACACTTCACATTACGGTGGAAATTGTGAAGTACAGATTTCAGGTCCGCGTGGTTAAAATCCCCAGCCGCAATAAAGACACTGTCCGGGTGTGCTACCAGGCTGTTATTGATGCTGCTGCTCAATTGTGCTAACTAAATTAAGAAATACAGATAGTTTCTCTCTTTACTCTTAAAGTTAACAAATATGTTTTTTATATTTATCAATCTAAAAAAATAAACATTTAGTTTGATTTGATGTTACAATTAAAAAAGTGTTTCTGTTTTTATCTGAAGAGTTTGTAAATATCTGTATATTTGATGATTGTCAGCACAAAGAGAGAGAGAGAGAGGAAGAGGGGAACAGAGAGGGAGATGCAGAATGAGGACAGAACAGAGATGGAACAAGAGCAGGTGAGACACACATGTTAGTCAAATGGTTGTTTACCAAAAGTATCACCGTATCATAGGTACTCATGTATCTCGTACCTAGTGTTTCTTTTTAGGTTTGTTATTTTTCAAATTCTATGTTTATTAAGTTTTGCAGGCTTGTTTGCACAACAAGGCTAAATAATTATATAAACTTTTCTCAATCTAAATAGTGTACTTTGGTAGAATTAAAAAATTAGTGTAGTGCAGGTCTATGATGATTTTTAGTGCTACTATCATCTAGTTCTGATTGTGGTTCTGTCTTGGTTAAATCCCAAGTAGTCCTGATTTTGAACTGTTGTAGTCCTTAATTCTGGATCAGTTCTGGGTCTGGTTGAATTGGGGTTTAGTCCTCGTGTCTTGATACAGCCCTGACCTTGTTCTGCCTTGCTGCTTAATTAAAAAACTATTTTAAGGTGTCCTGCACATGTGATATATATTTTTTCCCTATATGAAGTCATTCTGTTTTGAACAAAACTCAAAACAGAGCCAATTAATCTTTCAGTCATTTCTACCCCCCCCCATCCACTAACACGTCAGAGGTGGTGTTTATGACCTATACTGCAGCCCGACACCAGGGGGCGATAGAGACATTTTGGCTTCATTTTTGGGCGCTATCCGGTCTTTAAGTCTGACGTCATTAGCCGTGCCTGGGCCCAAACTCCGCTGCAGGTCCCTAAGTCACACGATTACTGCGGCATCACTGAGAGTTAAAAACTGTCGGAATCCTTTCATCTGTAATAAAATGATCAGCGTTGCTGCTCTACCAGGTGTAACAATTAAGTTTAATATCCAGGCATCCATGAAAACCGCATTTATGAAATTTAACAGAGTTAGAAGTTAGCAGGAAGTTAGCTCGCTAGTTTCCATCTAAATATAATATACCATGTTCTGACTGAGGGAATTCTGAAACAAATTATGATGTACAGCTCTGCTATCACTTCCAACATAAATGAAGACAGAAAACTAAACAGCAGTGACGTTTGGAGGGTTACTGAAGTTGGGCTAGCTGGCATTTAATGATGTGCTACGTGCTAGCGACACAAGTATGTTAGCATAATATAAACAGTGAAGCTGGACTATGAATGCTAACTTTTTTCAACTCAATAAAAGTTAACGTGAGGGCTCCCGTAGGTTCAGGCAATTGCATGGCAGGAAACTGTAAACGGACCGAACTTCAGTCGGGAGAACAACTGAGATAGTCCATCCACAATACCAGGTTAGTTATTAATATACTGCTGCATGGGCTGGGCTGTAATTACATCGTAAGGTTTTAAAAACTGAGCTTTAAAGTGATCAGCGGTTATAAAACCCGAGAGAGGCTGACAATGATCACTGACTGTTTTTAGGAGCTTGAGATTAAATAGAACAAAGCATTAAAACATGTAAAAAACACAAAAGCCACTGACCCAGAACATGGAAACCAAAGAGTGATGATGAGTATCCACCTGTCCCAGAGTCCAGTGACAGGTCGGCCTTGTTACACATGCGTGGAGGAGATCATGGATATACGTTTCTGGAAGGATTTCAGCATCCATGTTAAAGTGAAATGCTAAACCCAGTGTGATTCTATCGTGTGTCTCAGTTTTTAATAAAGAAGGTTGTTCACAGTCGGTCACTTCCTAAAGCATCGTGCTTTATAAAGATGTAGGTGAGCACCAAGAGCAGCAATGACCTCATTTGGCCACCAAAGGGCAGTCTTCACCAGGAAACCTCACAATGATGTGCTGAATATGAAAAATGTTTAAAGAATGTTTAAAGAATAGCATGTTCCACTCCTTTACCACCAGCTCTCATGTCCTGCAGACTTTGTCTTTGACTTTATCTGAACCTTTGACCTTTGGATGCCCCAGGACATCCATTAAAATCCTTCCTGCTGTAATTTGGCAGAAAGGTTAAAAACGACCTAAATGAAAGAACTGCAGAGTTTGAGCTCGAGTTGAGAGCGGCACAGTGGCAGCGTGTATCATCAGACATCTGACCAAACTAACAGATACTGAGACCAAAGATATTTCCTCTAAAGTTTTAGTTTAGTTTAAATTTCCAAGTTCACAAAGTCATTTCAGTTAGTGAGATTTTTCTAGTCTAGTTTTTATTATTTTCGGTACATCAATTTTTAGTTTATGTATATTCGTTTCCTTTAACTTTATTACTGCTGAGAGCAGGAAACAGGTCTCATTTAAGGAGTCGGAGCAGCTTCCTGCAGGGGTGACGATGGTTGAAATCACTTTGACGGCTTGCTGCTTCTCACGGTTCACCCCACACTCACTCAGTGTGGGGTGAACCTGCGCTGATGATGGAGCAGGAAATTTCTTTTTCACGTTCAGTCTTCTGATTCTTATTATGATCATGTATTTCCAAACCAACTTTCCTAATCAGGTCTATAAACAAATTTACTCCACTGAAAACTCATGAGTGTTTCTGGCTCCAAATGATGGACTTTAATATGATTTTAATGTGATCCAAACTTAAGCCCAGGTTTCCAAACTGCTCTCACCATCAAAGCTTCTCTAACTTTGTCCATGAAACATCAAAATCTGATTTTAAAACCTCGGTCTAACTACTGATCTGCTCCTCTGGGTCCAAACACTCAAACCAGAGTTTCATTTTGTGGAAGAACCAAAAGTCAGTTTGCATAGTGAAAGCACAAACAAACAGGAACCCTGGGAAATTAACAGGAAGCGAATTATGATTTATTTTAAATGGTGAAGACCTTCATTTATTTCACATTTACGGGTGGGATTTCCAGGAGTGCTGAAGAGGAGCTGGAGGAGAGTGACCTCTATCCTCCTTGAGCTCTGCAGTTAAACATTCCAGACTTCCATATTTTCTAGTATCATATTCACACCATCCATCCATCCATCCATCCATCCATCTTCATCCGCTTTGTCCGGGGCCGGGTCGCGGGGGCAGCAGCCTAAGCAAAGAGGCCCAGACCTCCCTCTCCCCAGCCACCTCCTCCAGCTTCATCCGGGGGAATACCAAGGCGTTCCCAGGCCAGCCGAGAGATGTAATCTCTCCAGCGTGTCCTGGGTCTGCCCCGGGGCCTCCTCCCGGTGGGACATGCCTGGAACACCTCACCCAGGAGGCGCCCAGGGGGCATCCTTGTCAGATGCCCGAACCACCTCAGCTGGTTCCTTTCGATGTGGAGCAGCAGCTGCTCTACTCTGAGCCCCTCCCGGATGGCCGAACTTCTCACCCTATCTCTAAGGGAGAGGCCAGCCACCCTTCGGAGGAAGCTCATTTCTGCCGCTTGTATCCGCGATCTCGTTCTTTCGGTCACTACCCACAGCTCGTGGCCATAGGTGAGGGTAGGGACGTAGATCGACCGGTAAATTGAGAGCTTCGCTTTTACACTCAGCTCCCTCTTCACCACGACGGACCGGTGCAGCGTCTGCATTACTGCAGCTGCAGCCCCAATCCGTCTGTCGATCTCCGGCTCCCTTCTCCCATCACTCGCGAACAAGACCCCGAGATACTTGAACTCCTCCACTTGGGGCAGGAACTCATCCCCGACCCGGAGTGGGCACTCCACCCTTTTCCGGCTGAGAACCATGGCCTCAGATTTGGAGGTGCTGATCCTCATTCCCGCTGCTTCACACTCGGCTGCGAACCATTCCAGTGCGAGCTGGAGGCCCTCACCCGATGAAGCCAACAGAACCACATCATCTGCAAAAATCAGAGATGAGATTCTGAGGCCACCAAAGCGAAAGCCCTCTGCCACTTGGCTGCGCCTAGAAATCCTGTCCATAAAAATTATGAACAGAACCGGAGACAAAGGGCAGCCCTGGCGGAGCCCATCACCCACCGGGAACGAGTCCGACTTATTGCCGGCAATGCGAACCAAGCTCTTGCAACGGTTGTATAGGGATCGAATGGCCCGTAGCAATGGGCCAGACACCCCATATTCCCGCAACACCTCCCACAGGACACCCCGAGGGACACGGTCGAATGCCTTCTCCAAGTCCACAAAACACATGTAGACTGGTTGGGCAAACTCCCATGCACCCTCAAGTATCCTGGAGAGGATAAAGAGCTGGTCCAGTGTTCCGCGACCAGGACGAAAACCGCATTGTTCCTCCTGTATCAGAGGTTCGACTAACGGACGAACTCTCCTTTCCAGCACCCTGGCATAGACTTTCCCAGGGAGGCTGAGGAGTGTGATCCCCCTGTAGTTGGAACACACCCTCCGGTCCCCCTTCTTAAAGATGGGGACCACCACCCCGGTCTGCCAGTCCACAGGTACTGCCCCTGATCTCCACGCAACATTGCAGAGGCGTGTCAACCAGGACAGCCCTACAACGTCCAGAGCCTTCAGGAACTCGGGGCAGACCTCATCAACACCAGGGGCTCTGCCACCAAGGAGTTGTTTAACTGCCTCAGTGACCTCGCCCCCGGAAATTGGCGGGTCATTCCCCTCATCCCCAGACTCTGCTTCCTCCTCGGAAGACGTGTCAGTGGGATTAAGGAGGTCCTCGAAGTATTCCTTCCACCGCCTGACAATTTTCTCAGTCGACGCCAGCACTGCTCCGCCAGCAGCGCTCCGCCAGCACTGCTCCGCCAGCACTGCTCCGCCAGCACTGCTCCGCCAGCAGCGCTCCGCCAGCAGCGCTCCGCCAGCAGCGCTCCGCCAGCAGCGCTCCGCCAGCACTATACACAGTGCAGGTAGAGCACCGCTTTCCCCTCCTGAAATGTCTGACGGTTTGCCAGAATCTCTTCGAGGCAGTCCGAAAGTCTTTTTCCATGGCCTCTCCGAACTCCTCCCACACCCGAGTTTTTGCTTCAGCCACTGCCCGAGACGCATTCCGCTTGGCCTGTCGATACCTGTCGGCTGCCTCCGGGGTCCCACAGGCTAACCAAGCCCGATAGGACTCCTTCTTCAGCCTGGTGGCTCCCTTCACCTCTGGTGTCCACCATTTGGTTCGGGGATTACCACCACGGCAGGCACCAACCACCTTGCGGCCGTAGCTCAATGCAGCAGCTTCGGCAATGGAGACGCTGAACATGGTCCATTCTGACTCAATGTCCCCAGTCTCCCTCGGAATGCTGTTGAAGCTCTGCCGGAGGTGTGCGTTGAAGATCTCGCGGACTGGGGCCTCTGCTAGACGTTCCCAGCACACCCTCACTACGCGTTTAGGTGCACCAGGTCTGTCCAGCGTCTTCCCCCGCCACCTGATCCAACTCACCACCAGGTGGTGATCAGTTGACAGCTCAGCCCCTCTCTTTACCCGAGTGTCCAGAACATATGGTCGCAGGTCTGCTGATACGATTACAAAATCGATCATCGACCTACGGCCTAGAGCGTCCTGGTGCCACGTGCACTTATGGACACTCTTATGTTCGAACAGGGTGTTCGTTATGGCCAAACTGTGATTAGCACAGAAGTCCAATAACAGAGCACCGCTCGGGTTCAGATCAGGGAGGCCGTTCCTCCCAATCACGCCCCTCCAGGTCTCGCTGTCGTTACCCACGTGAGCATTGAAGTCTCCCAGCAGGACAACAGAGTCTCCAGGTGGAGACTCCCCCCCCCCCCCAGGGACTCTAAGAAGGCTGGGTACTCTGAACTGCCACTCGGCGCATAAGCGCAGATGACAGTCAGAACCCGTTCCCCGACCCTAAGGCGCAGGGAACAAACCCTCTCGTCCACCAGGAAAAACCCCAACGTACCGGCAGCAAGCCGAGGGGATATTACGATACCCACCCCAGCCCGCCGCCTCTCACCAGGGGCAACTCCAGACTGAGACAGAGTCCAGCCCCTCTCCAGGAGACTGGTTCCAGAGCCCAAGCCATGTGTAGAGGTGAGCCCGACTATACCTCTCAACCTCACGCACTAACTCAGGCTCCTTCCCCACCAGAGAGGTGACATTCCATGTCCCTATTGCCAGTCTTGGCAGCCGGGGGTCAGTCCGCCAGGGCCTCCGCTCCTGGCCGCCACCCAGCACACAATGCACCCGACCCCTATGGCGCCTCCTGCGGGTGGTGGGCCTGCGGGAGGATGGGCCCATGTCTCCTCTTCGGGCTGTGCCCGGCCGGGCCCCATGGACTAAGGCCCGGCCACCAGACGCTCGCCCTCGGGCACCCTCCCCGGGCCTGGCTCCAGGGCGGGGCCCCGGTAACCCTATCCCGGGCAGGGTAAACTGTTCCCTCGGTGTCCTTTTCATAAGGGTCTTATGAATCGCTCTTTGTCTGGTCCCTCACCCAGGGCCAATTTGCCATGGGAGACCCTACCAGGGGGCAAAAGCCCCCAGACAACATAGCCCCTGGGATCCCTGTGACACACAAACCCCTCCACCACGATAAGGTAGCGATTCAAGGAGAGGATCATATTCACACATATCTAGTAAATGTATGTTATTTATGAATAGTAAACAGAGACCTTTGGCCAGCAGAGCAATCTGTATGGATGTGCTGCTGTTTGCTGCATGAGTTTGTTTGTGAGCTCAGACAAGGATGGGGCAGATCCCAGCGCTGCTATATTTCACTGAGGTTTGATGAGGAAGCAAGCAGGCGTTTTATGTTTGCTGTCAGATTGTTTTATTACCACATTCACGCATTAGCGACACTTACTGTCTTCCTCTCATTTAATTCTTTTGTCAGCTGACAGATTTGTCTGTTTCCAGGAAACCACAACTTACTTGACTTTTCCAGCTTTTCCATGCTTCACCTGTGGAAACTCAAACCTTTCAGTATCCTCACATGACAACAGCAAATTCTTTTTACTTTTTTAGAATTGAAAACATGTAAATACTATGTACGAGAGGCAACGACACAAGTGTTGCTGTATTTTTATGAAATGGAAAGTTTATGCATGGAAAAACATTTTTTTCTCATGTGTGAAGCAGCCAGAAAAAATAAGAATAAGTTATATTAGGTATAAAAAGGCTTAGTGTATATGACAACAAATGGACATGTTAATGTGATCAAATCCCCCTGTTAGTTTGAATGGATGCAACTATATTTAAATTTGATATTGCTCTAACAAAATGTAAGTTTCTAGATTCTGTTAACTGAAATTGATTTTTTCCTGTATGATGGATTTCAGTTGCTGATATTTTCATACAAGTTCTTCAAATGAAATAAACTTTCCATCTTTTATAACATGTTCTAGATTTTTTTTCTGATAAATATCTGGAGTCTTCCAAATGGGTGTTAGCTTACATGCGATAAGTGAAGATTTTTTATTTTTTTTATTTTTTAAATTCCCACCAGGCTGTCAGAGGTTTTTATGCTAAGACTTTTAAAGCAGTTATAGTGGAGCTGATGAAAGGCAGATTAGAGATTTTTACTTTTCCATGGAATGCTTGTTCTAGGTCTAACCACAGGCTGTCTAATAAGCTTGGTTTAATCCATTTTGAAACATATAGTAATGTATTGGATAAGAAGCAGTGATAAACATTTGGGGGGTCGGCAACCTTTCTAATGAGGAGTGCCATTTAAAATTTCCTCAGAAATCAGTGTGCCATATGATTGCATTAGCAATAAATTTAATAACGCTCTATATTAACGGTTACACACTATATAGAACCACTTTATAGAATTATATTTGTTCGCAGATGTTGGCAGCTATCAGCGAATATTTATCAGCCATTTTGAAAAAAAAAAAAAAAAAAAAGACACTTTTTATCCATAACAAGAACTCCATAACAGCAAATGGACTGTACAACAGAAAATGCAAATGCTATTCATGGTGTCCTCACAACAATGATAAGAAAAATAAACTGGGCCAATATGGTATGTTTGTTAATACACTCTGATCTCTGGTCTCCCACTCAGAGACACAGCTCTCCGGGTGTCCAGCATTCAGACGGCTGCCTGAGGACACTCATGTGAGAGAAAATCTGCTCACACAGATATGTAGAGCCAAATACTGTCAACAAGGCCTCTGCAATGTTCTGGAGACAGTTAAACTTGTCAGGTAGTGATGTCCAGCAGGTGAAAATGCAAGCTCCATGAACACGCACAGTGCTTCGATGTTATATGTATGATTTCTATACATTTTACGTTACATAAAAAAACTTTGGTTGTAAGATTCAGATAATTATTTAATAAAAGAGAGATCTTTTTAATTGAGAATAAGAAAGTATTTCTTTGTGCCCCCCTTTCCCTGTTAATGCCCTACCTGGCCCCCTGGCAAATCTTTGCTAGACCGGCCCCTGCACAGTTACCAGCTGTCAGCTACGTAAAAAAGGATCCTGGTTTTATTTGTCTCTCAGAAACAGTTCATAACTTCCCTTCAACTCATTCATGTCACCTAAAAGGTAAACTTGTTTCTCCATCACCTGTTCAGCTCTGATGATTCAGTAAGGACATCTCCTGGTTTCATCTTCATGTTTCCCTCTCACCAGATATACAAACCGCTATCATGACCAGCAGCTTTTACAGCTGTGGCTCCAGCAAACATCAGCTGATAGTAGAAAGTAATATTAAATAAATTCTAACAACAGCTGATCAAGTTTAAATGTGCTGCTGTTGTTTAGCGCAACATCGGCTGGTTTCCTCTTTCTGGCGCAAAGTGGGTGATAAACAAACAAGAGAGAAAAGCTGATCAACTGATCATTGATCAGTTTCATGATTGAAGAAGAAACCGGAGAGGGAGGGGGAGAGAATGAGAGAAGAAGAGGCAGCTGTGCAGCGTAGCGACAGAATAACTCCAGCTTTGTGTCTTTTTCCATTCTAGCTGAAGTACGGGACAAACTGTCCCTTTTCACCTCAACACGAAACGCGTAATATTTTCTCTGAATACGGGACGATTCCGTCTTTTTACGGGACGGTTGGCAACTCTACTAACTAGCCTTATGAATTAAAGTTCAACATCAGTAACATCAAAGCACCCACCCAGCTGTATAGAAACTCTGTCATGCTAGCTAGCACGCAGTACGAGTTATTGTAACTGACTGTAAAAAGTCAGCACAACGAAAATAAACTCCACCTAAACTTGGTTTATATCTGACCCAGATAGACTGCAGGTCACAACTTCTTACCTGAAGTTCAGTTCACCTGACACTCAGACCGGCGGCTGCCTCGGGGCTCTGCTCCGGCCTCCCCTTTCTCTTATCCACCTGCTGGCCTCCACCACTTGCTAATTTTACTGAATCTGAGGCAGCACCGCCATAGCCACCACCAAACAACTGAGTTATTTTTACACACCGACCAGCATCTGGCCAATCCACCACCTTTCATTGTTTATACTGTTAAAAATAAGAAGAAAAAAAAAAAGAGTCACTGGGCCACCGAGTAAATGCCCAGTATGCCCGATGGCAAGTCCAGCTATGGTCGTGCCATCAGTTAACCCTTCGCGTGCCAACTGTGGCATGCGTGCCTAGGGTTGCAGACCCCTGGTAGAAATTTTGAAATGTTGGAGTCTAGTGATCTAAACCAATTAGAGAGGGTTTATCAGTGAATAGTTTATTTTTGGAAGTCATCCTTTTAATGGTGATAACTCTTCCCATGAGTGATATATAGGTAAAGTTCTCTATCATATAAGACTGCGGTCCCCAACCCCCATGCCAGGCCGTGAGTACTGGGCCGCGAGAGTTGAGGCTACAGGCTAGGCTACGCAAACATCCACACCGGCCAGCACTTCCGAGCCTTTTCCTATCGAACGCCAGATCCATCACCCACAAACTAGATGAATTGGAGCTACAGATAGCCAACACAAGCTTTGCACGTAACTGCAGCATTATTCTTATTACGGAGACGTGGCTTCACCCGCTGATTCCCGACGCTGCAGTCGAGTTAGCAGGCCGCACGCTACACCGGCATGACAGAAACAGCAACTCAGGTAAAAGCAGAGGAGGGGGGCTATGTGTTTATGTGCATAACAAGTGGTGTTGTAACAGCAGGATCATTCACACACACTGTTCTCCTGATTTGGAGGTTCTGGTAGTCTCGTGCAGACCTTTTTACATCCCGAGGGAGTTTACAGTAGTTATTGTGATAGCCGTCTATATACCGCCGGATGCTAACATTAGCACGGCTCTCAGCCTCTTGCTCAACACCATAAACAAACAACAGCTTGCCCACCCCGATGGGGTTTTTATTGTCGCCGGCGACTTTAACAAAGCGTGCCTAAAGACTGTGCTTCCTAAATTTGTCCAGTTTGTGGACTTTGCTACGAGAGAAGAACACACTTTGGACCATGTCTATTCAAACATCAGGCATGCTTTCAGAGCGACACCCCTCCCCCACCTGGCTGGATCTGACCACCACTGCATGTCCCTCACCCCCACCTACACCCCCCTGCTGAGAAAAACAAAGCCCCAGACAAAGACAATAAAAACCTGGCCTGAAGGAGCCCTTTCTCAACTGCAGGACTGCTTCTCAACAACTGTATGGGATTTATTCTCCAGCCACAACCTCCAGGAGTACACGGACACTGTACTCTCGTACATCAGGAACTGTGTTGACAATGTCACCATCAACAAAAGGGTCAGGGTGTTTCCAAATCAAAAACCCTGGATGAATAGCGAAGTGCAATCCCTCCTAAAAAGCCGCAACACTGCCTTCAAGTCAGGGGACAGGGCTGCGTATAGGGCGGCCAGGGTAAACCTGAGTAGAGGCATCAGGAAAGCTAAGGCTGCCTATAGGAGGAGGATTGAAGATCACTTTGCTGACAACGACCCCAGAAAAATGTGGCAGAGGATCAATCACATTACCAACTACAGAAGCAATAACCACCCAGATAGCAAGGAGACATTGAACAGATGTTGATTTTCCATCTGAACCATCAGAATCGTCAGGATTGAAATGTCAACACAAAACCAATGTTGAAACAACATTGAAATACTGATGAAACCTTACACTGACATTGAAATAACATTGATTCACTGTTGTTCTGTCATCGTTGATTGTTGATCTATTTATAGTTGACAAGGTGACAACAATCACGTTGAAAAACCATCGATTTATGGTTGAGCGGGAAATTAAAGCTGCTACCACTTGGACTATTCCGCAGCACCCCTATCACATTGGTACATCCCTCCAGGTAACCATTGTCTTGGTTGTAGAGTTTGTAGAGCGGGACATTAGATTTACTCTCAGCGGAATTGACCGGAGAAGGCATCAGTTCATGCACTGCACTGGCCTGCACCACGATTAGTATAAGGTAAGAATGAATGACTTTTGTTCTATTAGTTATTTCCACGGTTGCATTTGAATAACAGTAAAAAAAACAAAACAAACTTGTTAATGTAAAGTTTCGGATAAAATGTGGGAGCCCGAAATTGTGTCTACTTTCATCTTACAATCCGGCAACAAATAAATTGCACTGCAAACAAAGTCTATCAACAAAGAAAACATTTTCGTTTCATACTTTTCCGTTATATTCCCTTACAAAGCTAGCTTTAACGCTTCGAGGGTTCCTTTGTTCTTGCCGTCGCCTCGGCGCTTGACCCAGACTTTCGCTCTGTAGTTGCTTTTTAGCATAGTACTACAAAAAAATTGTAAATCTGTGATATATGATTGATAAACGTAAAGGTAACTGTATAAATGTGTTCAATGACTTTGTTACTTTTAATGATTGGTGAGCACCCGCTTCGATTCGCACTCAATTCAAACTTTACGTTGCACGCTCACCTAACTTTACGCTGCACGCTCACCTAACTTGCGTTTGCACCTTTTGTCCACACGTAAACTGCGTTTAGCATTTACGTGTGGACGAGGAAGACGGAGAAAACGCAGCGTCAAAGGTGTGCGCCTATTTTGACGCCACACTGTGCGCCATGTTTTTGTCTCGGTGCCATGAATTCCTACAATGGCAGACTTAGACAAAATACTGTTAATTTTATTATCTTCAGTGTTTAAATGCTTACATATACGGGTTTGCTTGTAATTGTTGCCTATATACATTTTAAGCTATTATTTATTATTTAGTTCAATCAATAGATCAAGTTTTGTAGTGACTATGAAATATATTGTAATTATCTGTTTCCTGTTTATCCTAGACAGGGCAAAAAAGGACTCCAAATTAAAAAAAAGATAAAAATGAAAGACTGGTGCATTGTGCAGTTTAGCACTGGTGGTACAGAAATAGTCCCTAGATCATGGATAAATGGGGAGAAATTGTCATGGCCTCCATATCCTCCGTGAGACACATTCAGGATCCACGACACAGTAAAGAGGAGAGTTCATCCTGGTGCAACATGGCTCACCTATGCACCAGTCCGACTTCTAATAAGCCATGGTGGGTATCATCTGGATTGGTGTTGTATAAATGTAACAATAACAAGTTTTTCGTGTCCTAATTTATGTCTGGCCATACATTGTGTTTGTACTTCCAGACACATTTCACGAAGCAGAACGCAGTCTTCAGAAATATCTAAGTGAACACTGTGATATGTCTGACCTTCAGTCCGAAGCTGAAACTCAGACCAGTCATAAAAGAAAGCACAAGTAAAACTTTTTTTTATTTCACAAACATATCTTTGATTGCTAAGAATTTATGATCTTGTCTTTTATACATATCTGTGGTGCTTGCATACCTGCAATATCACCACATAATATAGTCCAAAAAGTGGAAGCTTGTAAACTTTTTATAAATGCAAAGCCGTGTACACTTGTGCACTTCAAAAATTCCTTGTATACTGTACCTTCTTGCACATCTGTTTCCTGTGTGTGTTGTTATAAATCAAACTGTAACTTTAGGAAAAAATATTCCAAAAGCACATTTGTAATTACTTATGACCGTTTTCAACTTTTTTTCTTTAGACCAAATCCCCTGTACACATAGTGACTCAGAGGATGAGCAGCCCACCAAAAAATGGTTTCCCCAGGCCCCTCGAGTGAAAATACCAGGTAATAAAATACTGTCTAGTGTCTTTGTACATATCTGTGTGTGACACAAGGAAACGTTTGACAAGTTGTCTGTATTCTTAAATACTTAAAAAAAAAAAAAAATTATCTTTTTCTGTCAGACCTGACGAGAGCTGTTAATGAACTCCGTGAGGAGGTCAGAGCCATCCGCAATGAATCGGTAGATGCTGGGGTACTGCCTCTGGATTTGCCCTTGCACAACATTGAGGAGCTAAACAATGCAGAGCCAGCTCTTCAATCACAAGAGGCAAATAAGGCAATGGTAAGTATATAAAGGTTATGTACACTTTGTAACTATAAATTGTAATAGCTGTCAGATGTGATTTAAATACATAACAACGGCCTGTTGATTAAACACACAAGCACTTGCATACACATTTAAGACATGAGACACGCTAATTCCATCTCTTAAAATGTGTCTATAGGTGAGACGCTTTGCCTTGATTGGAGCCTGACGCAGCAGTTAGGGGCAAACTCTATGTCCGAGTTTGTCTTTGCACAAGCAGTGCAGAAATGGCTCCGATACGCCCCAGATCGTTTGGGTGGGTGCAGGACGCACATCATGCAAAAAAATTACAAACTTCTGTGAATCATATAAACGTAAATAGGAAACTGTCTTTTAATAAAGTATTTAGCAAACGAAACATGCCTATTGACCTTTTTTTGTTTATTTTTTTTTCTCTCTTACATCACATGCAATGCTTTCTTATTTTAGGATATTAATGTTGACATGATACATTGTGAGACATTTGGGGTTTTTTATAAAGGGTGTCCAATTTAAGGAATAAGTACAATTATGTGTTTAGGTGGTTGAAGTATTGATGGAAACATGCAGTAGTTTAGTATTGGTTAAAATACCTATAAAGAAAGGTAGATTTCCAGTCATGATTTAACTGTTGTTTTAATAAAAAGCAACTGTGCGAAAGAGGTGGAAAATCAACACCATAGCTCAGTGTTTCAATATCAGAATCTGACATTGAAACAATGTCAGCAGTATTAGAAAATGTAACGTTGAATCAACGTCAGGTTTCAACATTGATTCAACATCAAAACCTGACGTTGTTTCAACGTTAAAAAAGGGTGCAAGAGTGACGTTAGGTCAACGTCACACTTCAACGTTGATTCAATGACACAGCCTGATATTGACTCAACATTGTTTCAATGTTTCCTTGCTATCTGGGCAGGCAACATCTAGGACTGATGCCTCGCTGGCTGAGGATCTAAACAGTTTCTTCGCCCGCTTTGAGACGACCAGGCCCCCCACTTCCACTGCCCCCAGCACTGGCACACCAACACTCAGGGAGCATCAAGTGAGGTGTGTTCTAAGGTCAGTGAATCCCAGGAAGGCGGCAGGTCCTGATGGAATACATGGAAAGGTTCTCAGAGCATGTGCTGACGAACTGACCGGAGTCTTCACTAAAATCTTCAACCTTTCCTTGTCATCAAACACCGTCCCGCCCTGCCTCAAAACCTCCACCATCATCCCCAAGAAGACAGCTGTGGCCAGCCCAAATGACTACAGGCCTGTTGCACTTACGCCTGTAGTGATGAAGTGCTTTGAGAGACTGGTCTGTCAGCACATCAGGGCCGGTCTGCCTCCCACTCTGGACCCCCACCAATTTGCCTACAGGACAAATCGTTCCACCGAGGACACTATCACCATAGCGCTCCACACTGCGCTGAGTCACCTGGAGCACCGAGGAAGCTATGTGAGAATGCTCTTTCTGGACTTCAGCTCAGCATTCAATCATATCATCCCGGAGATCCTGGTCCAGAAACTGTCTCACCTGGGACTCTCCACCCCATCTGCCTCTGGATCAAGGACTTCCTGACAAATAGACCACAGTCTGTCAGACTCGGCCCCCACCGGTCCAGCACCATCACACTCAGCACCGGGTCTCCACAAGGATGTGTTTTGAGTCCCCTCCTGTTTACGCTCTACACATCCGACTGCTCCCCTACCCATCTCTCAAACACCATCATAAAGTTCACGGATGACACCACAGTGGTTGGACTCATCTCAAGGGGGGATGAGTCGGACTACAGAGATGAGGTCAACAGACTGACTGGTGTTCAGTTAACCTCCAACTGAACACCACGAAAACTAAAGAACTTATCTTGGACTTCAGGAAGGGCAGAGCAGACCCGGCCCCACTTTACATTCACGGGAACTGTGTGGAGAGGGTACACTCCATGAGGTTTCTGGGCGTGCAGATCTCTGATGACCTCTCCTGGACTGCAAATACTACGGCGGTGGTTAAAAAGGCCCAGCAGTGTCTCCACTTTCTGAGAGTGCTCAGGAGGTACAACCTGGAGGAGAGGCTGCTGGTGACATTTTACAGAGCCACCATAGAGAGCATCCTAACGTACGGCATAACAACATGGTATGCAGGGTGCTCAGCTGCGGACAGGAAAGTACTGCAGAGGGTCATCAACACAGCCCAGAAGATCACTGGCTGCTCTCTGCCCAGCCTGGAGGTCACTGCAAACTCTCGGTACCTCAGCAGAGCTGGCAATATCATCAAGGACTACTCTCACCCCAGCAACCAACTGTTTGAACTATTACCGTCAGGCCGACGGTACAGGTCACATAAAACCAGGACAAACAGATTCAGGGATAGCTTCTTTCCCAGAGCTATCACCGTAGTAAATAAGCACAAAAACAATTGAACCTATTCCATACTGTCACTGTCATTATATTATGCTGCTATTCATACTGTCATTATATTAATGCTGCTATCCTGTATATCGTTAGCTTCATAGCATAAGTGCCTAAGTCATTGACTTAGTCAAATGACTTAGGCAATTATGCTATGAAGCTAACGATATATTGTACATACTATTGTTTGAGTACTTACGATTGTTTTTTGTACTTTTTATATTTTACATTTATATTTATTATTGAAACTTGCACCAAGGGAGTGGCACTCCAATTTCGTTGTACTCTGTACAATGACAATAAAGGCTATTCTATTCAGGTGTGAAATTTAGGTTTTTGTTTTGTTTTTTTTAATCGTGGACTTGGTTTCCCTGGGTCTTTTCCTTTGTTGTAGTTGTGCGTCTTATTTGAAAGAAAGCATTAAAGGGCGGAGAGGGGGATGTTACTCTCAATGTTGTTGCCGCATTTCAGGAGGACACGGCTAATAAAGTTACACAATTACACAGTGAATTCGCATTTATTATTATATTTTAAAAATACCACATTTTTGGGTTTTATCATTTTATTTTGTTGTAATTATCTGCAACACTTTAAAGGCCAGTCCGTTAAAAATTGTCTGACATTAAACTGGTCCGTGGTGCAAAAAAGGTTGGGGACCACTGGTGTAAGATCATCCTCTACCCTTTTTAAAAAGGATTCAACCATACCAGGTCTGAGAACTTGGCTGAACAATTTATACCTGGATATTTAATGTTACCTGACTGTAGTGGAGGAGTGGTGCCGTTCGGTGCCCCTTTGTAGGCTGAAGCTCTGTGAAGTAAGATCATTTGTCCTAACACAAACATTTGGAGAGCTGTACAGTGTTTAATCCAGTCTATGAAGAATGAACCAAATCCAAATTTATGTAGAACTGCTAATAAAAACCTGGAAATCTTTGCCCAGTCAAATGCTTTCTCTGAATCTAAGGAGATAACTGTGCTTTCTAATTTGTTAGAGCAGTATCTATTATATTTAGTATTATTCGCTGAGTGTCTACCCTCAATAAAACCAGTTTCACTGGAATGTATTACGAATGGATGTAGATATAACGATGGGTTACTATCAGGTGGTTGAAGGGATTAATCTGTGATTAGTATAAAGCTTCGCAAAAGTGTTTAAAAGATGTTTTTGTGTCATAAGTAATGTTCCCAGCTAAATCCTTTATAGAACAAACAGACAGACTGTCTGTCTGGCACAGCAGCAGATGGGTGGGTTTGGTGGCATCAGCACAATTCCTGTGACAACAGACAGAATAAGAAACACCGTCAGTCACAGAGCTGCACACAACAGTGACTTTGAGAAACTCTGACAAACATGAGTCAGTGAACTGGCTGGTTATAGCATCAGATCAACACATCCTGAATGTCTCACTAACCGATCGATGCAGCCAGTTTGTGTCATATAAAACACTTCACCCTACTAGCCTGACTGAGCTGTCCAAACTACTGCAGTCACAGGTCCAAAGTTTTTATTCATCCAGTAGGAATGTGATTTTTAGGAGGACAGAGCCTAACAGTCATGAAGAAACAAAGACAACTGACGCTTAGCACGAGTGTGAACACAAACAGCAAAAGTGCCACAGCAGCAGCTTCAACAGTCTTTAAAATCAACTGACTCTGTGACAGCGATGCCCTCTGACCACCTGAGCACCATCTGTAGGTCATTCAGGGAAAAAATGCACAGCGAGGGCAAACCTTTGAAAAGCACTGCGAGGAGGAACATTTACCTGTACAAGTAAGAAGGGAAAAGCCTGAGCAGAGTGCTTTTTAACAGAGGAACAGAATTTCAGCACATACTGGTTTCCTTCAGAAAGCATAAATGATTTTTCCACACAATAGCAGAATGAGGGGGGAAAAAAAAGGAGCAGGGTGAAAATTATTACTGAAAAACTGACCTTTTCATTGAGCCACAGCACTGCTATGCAATGATGTGCTTTAACTCTAACACTCAAAGCTGTAAAATCCAGTTCAAAATGACGGTTATCTTCCAGTTTACATTTGGTATAAAAACTTGAGCAGGGTTCAAGTCGTCACTGTGCATCACCAGTCCAGACCTGAGAAACAGAATAGTCGCCTGTAACCTAGTCTGTTGATCAGTGAGTGATTGAACCTGGGCCATTGCGCCTGTAAGGATTGCTCATGGGCTCCTAAAATGGCTCCTTGCTTGGCGATAGCGATCCGAGGGGGGTCTGCTGAATCCATGTCGATGGCCGGAACGTACTGTCACGACCGGGCGGCAAGACACAGGTAAGTGGACTCAAATGCAGACACCACACGGAGGCTCGGAGGTGTAGTGCAAACAAACAATTTAGCACTCAAAAATGGCACACCATGAAAGAGGTAAATGAAACAAAAATGCTATACATGAACTAAGGGCGAGAGGGAAAACAGACCTCTGAATATTAGTTACCTACTAACGTGAAGTTTCAGATTACTGTACTAAGAATCTGTAGCTACAAACACTGATTGGCAAGAGCTAGTAGACAAAACTGTGACTAGGGATGCTGTGAAAGTAAACAAGACTTGGCTAGGCCTATCTCCACAAGTAAACAAGGGTCACACTGCATGTGCAGCAGCAAAGTCCAAAGGAAATAGTCTCTTTATCTGGCTGGGTGCGTTATTTGGTATTTTCCGGAGCAGGCACACAAGGTACAGGGTCACAGGGTTTCTCTCTCTGAATTATTGTAATGAAAGATGTGTAGAGTCAATACGAGCCCCACGCAGCAGTCAAAGAAATGGTGGCAACAAAATACATAGTCTTACTTGTCTGGGTTGAAGGCGAGGCTTGGAGAGGATTAAAGGTCCAAGTGAGGCTAAACCAGTTCGTGTACACTCACTGTGAGGTGTTGGGCAGGGAGGCAGGCAGGTGAATAACGCCGAGAATAGAAAACAGACCAGCGACGGGAAGTAGAGTGGTTATTGACAGCAAGATCCAATCCACTGTGACGCTGCAGAGGCAAGTAGGCAGGGTTGGCGTGACAAAACAGCAAACAGGGGTTTACCGAGCGATGACGCTCACTAACGTGTGTTAGCTGACGTTCTGGCAAGGAATGTTTGAGAACGCTGGTCTTAAGAGCCTCCCAGCAAATTACACACAGGTGCCACAAACGAGGGGTGTGGTGACTCTGCCCAGTGATGGATTTACTGACACGCAGGAAAACCCAGCACTCACCCGGACCATGACACTCTGGCTCTCTGCTCTCTTCATGAACAAACATAAAGTGGTCACTTCTTATGCCGAGTCATCGTGAGTGAAGATGATCTCTGAGCAATTAACAGGAAGCCAAGAAGTGTCTAATCCACGCAGGATTAATGAGCCATGACTGCAGCCGCTGAAGCGGCCTCCATTGGGCCGGAGGGGACACTCTCTGGTGCTAAGCAGATGACAGCAACACATGGACACATGAAGGTCCCTCCAAGCTACACAACGCCGCTTTATCAGCTGACTGTGAATGAGGCTCTGGGTCCAGCAGCAGAGGCTCTGACCACAAGTCAGCTGAATAACACGAGCTGGGCCTGTGGGCCAGCTTGCCTGTGGTCGCTGCGTTAGCTTGTTAAATCACTGCCAAGTCCAACCTCACCATGCTCTTATGAAAAAGGTAAAATATATGGTCAGTTTGGAAAGTAAGTGCCTTTTATCCTCGGTTCCTTCCATCCTCTGTCAGTGCCTGGCTCCCTCTGAGGTGTACTCTATCATCTCTGACCTTGGTCTGCTCACAAACATTACACACAAATGACTGTTTAATGAGAAAGACTCCCCAGAAAGGTTCAGCCCCCATGTTGCAGCAACACAAAGAAATCGTCTCCTCTCTGTTCTTTAGCGAGTCCTCGCTTTCATTTCCAGGAGAAAATGCTTTTAGTTACGGAGGTTTCCTAATGCATTCAAACGTAGCCTGTGTGTTTTAGTGGGTCAGCCTTAATGCAAATATAGATGCTAATGGAATCTACAGAACAACATTTACACTCCATCCATTTCCATCTTCCTCTGAGGCTGCCCATTTCAGCAACATCTCATTATCCAGAAAGTCGTGGCATGCTGCTACACCACATTATGTATAGCTGGAACATAAACTGTATACGACAGATGGATGTAACATTTTATCTTAGCTCAGTTTGGGAGCCAGAAGGGACCATATTTGGACAAGAGTGTCTGCATTCACAGACTCAGATATCTGCTAATCAGAAACATCCGATCAAAGCTGAAGCTCAGAGCTCTTCTTCTGTTTGTGCTCAATGCGGATCAATGCAGCCAAATTATTGGTCAGATAATGCTGTTAATCTATCTCTGGTAAAGCCTAGCACACAGTTCAATTCAATTTTATTTATATAGCCCCAAATCACAATAACAGTCACACACACGTTATATTGTAAAGGTAACGACTATACAATAACAGAGAGGAACACAGGTTAAAATTCCAACAATCAGGCTTTGGTGACAGTGGGAAGGACAAAGACACGCTGTGCCAGAGATTAATAATAACTAAGGTTTAAGTGCAGAGAGGTATACTTATGTAAGAATAAATAAATAATGAGTGAGAAAGGTGACTGAAGGAGAAACACTGACTGAATCATGGGAATTCCCCAGCAGCCTACACCTATTGCAGCAGGGAGGATTCAGGGTCACCTGATCCAGCCCTAACTATATGCTTTATCAAAAAGGGAAGTTTGAAGCCTAATCTTTTAGATCTTTTGGATTAACTGAAGTCTTTTCAGGGAGTTTTTAGGACATACTGATAATAATGA
Source organism: Rhamphochromis sp. 'chilingali' (assembly GCF_963969265.1). NCBI lineage: Eukaryota > Metazoa > Chordata > Actinopteri > Cichliformes > Cichlidae > Rhamphochromis > Rhamphochromis sp. 'chilingali'. Next base: position 14,062,088 of record NC_137940.1, on the reverse strand, counting down.
ATTACAGTAGTCCAGCCTAGAAGTAATAAATGCATTAACTAGTTTTTCAGCATAACTCTGATGCTGAATTTTTTGAGATATTGCACCAATGAAAGAACGCAGTCCTACATATTTGTTAAATATGTGCGTTGAAGGACATATCCTGGTCAAAAATGACTCCAAGGTTCCTCACAGTACTGGAAGCCAATGTAAGAATCTAGTTAGATACCATATTTCTAAGGTTTCCTGGGCTGAGTACAATAACCTCAGTTTGATCGGAATTTAGTATAAAGCTGCAGTGCCTGTAATACCTACAGCATGCTCTAATCACGCTAATAGAATATTATGGTCAACAGTATCGAATGCTGCACTGAGGTCTAGCAGGACAAGCACAGAGATGAGTCCACTGTCAGAGGCAATAAGAAGATCATTTGTAACCTTCACTAAAGCTGTTTCTGTGCTGTGCTGAGCTCTGAAACCTGACTGAAACTCTTCAAATAAACCATTCCTCTGCAGATGATCTGTTAGTTGTTTGACAACTACTATTCAAAAATATTTTTTACATAAAAGGAAGGTTAGAGATTGGCCTATAATTAGCTAAGACCACTGGGTCTAGAGATGGCTTTTTAAGTAACGGTTTAACTGGTGCCAGCTTGAAGGCCTGCGGTATATAGCCAATTATCAGAGATAGGTTGATCATATTGAAGCTTTTTGATAAACCAGCAAAAAAAAAAGGAAAATAAATCTGGTTATTGGAGCATCGTTAGCTCCCTGGTGAAAACTCAGGGTGAGGACAGCACAGCTTGCATTTTTCTTGTTGCTGTACTTCTGCTGTCAATTTAGGCTGTTAGCTGCTTTTGGTTCTAAAGCAGATGGTGATAAATTACCACAATATAGAAAAATATTAAGTACTGTTGGCTTATGTAAATCAAATCAAATCAAATCACTTTTATTGTCACATCACATGTGCAGGTACATTGGTACAGCACATGCGAGTGAAATTCTTGTGTGCGAGCTTCACAAGCAACAGAGTTGTGCAAAATACAATAATATAAACAGGCAAAATATACGAATGGCTACATCTGAAACTAATAAATATATGTACAATATATAATAGTATATGCAAAAAAAAAATTTTTTTCTGGATGTGTATACTAAATGTTTTTCTACGTGTGTGTGTGTGTGTGTATACACATATTTTACAAATTAAATAAAAGTGAGCATGAATGTGTGTAACCTAGGCTGCAGTGCAGATGTGAATTTGTAGTGGGAAATGTGGCCTTGGTCT